>NW_028190455.1:600000-995000 GCF_048542155.1 Nylanderia fulva
GACGCGGTCACGAATGTTATTCTCATTTACCCGCAACGAGATAAATTAGCGCTTAGTTTTTTTCGCATCAATGAATTTTGCGACGGAGACTTTTAACGCGTATAGCAGTTCCGATACTAATAAAAATAGTAAACAAACTGAGAGAATCAGCGAGGCGCGCAAGTGACGACGAGATTAAGAAGACGCGGCTTCATCACCTGTCGATAGATCGATCTGTCACCTGATTTCTCTTTGCAGCGTTGAGTCACGGCGCTTTTTGTCGGTGCCGTGACACATCGAAAGCAGGTGGTGGTTTCTCACTCTCTTAATCTAAATCAGTGAAAATATCATGATTAAAGTGACACGAGATTTTACCGAAAATCAAGTATTTCACTGATCTTCAATGAAAATATATTTTGCTCATTTTTGTCTTATATTTTCACTATATACATATGATCAATAAGACTTTGGTGAAAAAATCAGTAATAATAATATCATACCTATTTACAAGATGTAGCTTTTAAAGCTTTTTCTATTTACTTTAAATTATTATTTTTTAAGATAAACCTCCATTAGATCTAATATGAAATACATATGTATATAATTAATATTCAAATTCTGTTATGTATGATTTGATATTATTGTGTATTGTGTATATGGTAGCATTAAAAATAGCTCTGCTCTTATCGTGAATGATTCGCGCGATGGTCATTAACGATCATTTTTTTTATTTTCTGATTGAATAGTGTGCAAGTGCAACGAATCTTCGACAAGGAGAACAACCTCAGTCTGAGAGGAGGAGGAGGTCTAGGAGACATCGGGCGATAGCGGAGCAACCTTGAGGTAATTTATTATTTGGATATAATTTTTTTAATCGTGTATACGTCTCTCTCTCTCTCTCTCTCTCTCTCATCTTGTTTGATTCATTTGTTTGAACTTAAACAAGAACTAGAAAAAAAAGGTTTATATATATATATATATATATATATGTATAAAATTTTAAAATTAAAAGTTTGTATTAAAAAAATAGTTTTTTAAAAGATTCTTGTATAACTATTCTATTAAATATCTGTTTGTTATTACACCGAACACAAAACTTGATGTGTACAATAATAATTTTTTGAAATATTACTTCAAATAAACTTTGCTCTAATTTAAATATTATATTTGTATGTTACAGATCAATCGAGTCTACGTAGTCAACTCCGCTTTTATACATCGATAAGTGAGTGATAAATTTTTATTTTATGTAAAAAACGTCAAGTGTATATAAGTAGATTTTAAATTTAATATACACAATTTTTAACTTATTTGTAGCATCTTAAATATTTATTTTTTTAAACTTCTATTTGTTGTATACAAATCTATTGTTTTATGTACTTGACGTATTTTTACCTTTTTTAGAAAGATTTTTTATGTATGTGTCTTCTATATTGTTCATTCTGCATATGAATATGTCGGAAGTTTAATTAAATTACAACAGAGATTTAATCTATTAAATATAATTTTGCTAAAACTTTTATTACTACAACAAATGCAAATTTATTTTGTAAAGCACGAAAGCATTTAAATTTTTATAGCACAGTATAGCTTCTAAAATCAAAATTTTTCTCTTATTTATTTTTTCTTAGTAAATATTGCAAATAGAAGCAAAATTTCAGATTTGATTTCCTCGACTGATTGTATAATTAAGTAATTTTATTATTATTTTTGATATCGATATTCTTTAGAAAGTTAGTATTATTATTCCAACCTCAATTAGCTCAACAGTGCAAAATATTCGCGCATCCGAATTCGGGAGTGCCGTGAAAGTGTCGCGCATTTATTTTTATTGTGCTGTGAATAGTTCGTGTTAATTTTAATTTCGAGAATGCCGTGCAAAGGCATTGTTATATTATGTCACAGTTGAAATTGAATTTTTAAAATCCGTTTTTCATCGTTGTGCAAAATATCGCACATCTGAATTCGGGAGTGCCGTTAGTGTCGCGCGTCTATTTTTATTGCGTCGTGAATAGTTTGTGTTAATTTTAATTTCGAGAATGCCGTGCAAAGGCATTGTTATATGTCGCAGTTGGAATTGCATTTTTTAAATTCGTTTTTTTAACGATATCCTTATGCGAATATTGAGATATCAGTTCTATGTAGTGCCACGGACGATTTGCGCGCGATTGTCATTAATAATCGTTTTTTCCGCGAGTGAATAAAGTGCGCGAGTGCAATTTTAAACAAAGAAACAACCTAAGTCTGAGAGGAGGAGGAGGTCTAGGAGACATCGGGTGACATTGGAGCAACCTTGAGGTAATTTATTATTTTGATTTTTTTTTTAATTGTGTATTTCTCTCTATTCCTGTTTGTTTGATTCATTTGTTTGGATAACTTAAAGAATTAGAGAAAAAGGTTTATGTATGGAATTATTATATATATGGAATCTTAAAAATTTGGAAAAATTTTTATTAAAAAAAAATAACTTTTCAAAAAATTATTGCGTAATTATTTCATTAAATATCTGTTTGTTATTAGATGCATTGAATGCAATACTCGATGTGCACAATAATAATTTTTTTTTGAAATATTATTTTTCAAATAAACTTTGCTAATTTAAATATTTATAATTTTATATTTGTATGTTACAGATTAACGAGTCTACATAGTCAACTCCGCTTTCATACACCGATCGGTGAGTGATACATTTTTATTTTAAGGTAAAAAACCGTCAAGTATATATAGAGATTGAAAGTCGAAATAAAATTTCGACTCGAATCCAGTTATGCCAACCAATTAATTTTTTGTAGTTTTGCAAATTTTTTTCATGAAGTTTCAAGCTTCTGAATTAAATCTAAATATATATGCTACGCATTCTATTATATATATAATTATATTGCATGCGCAAGGCATCCTACATTAAAATTACCATGTTCGTGCGTAACTTTATCGCGCGAGATTTCTCTCAACAAAATAACCGCAAAATACTCGATATAAGACGATCATTAAAATTTTACGCATGACGTTTGGAGATGTAATCAGGTTGATCAGACGAAGGATAGGCAAAGATATGCTTTTCAAAGAAATCTTTCCGCGAGGTGTGGCATTCGAAAAAAAGTCGAACGTTTCGCTCAGGGGCAGGTGTCATCGTTGGCTTCGTCGGGTTAAGGAAGTTAAAGTAGTGGGTAAAAGGATTTACGTTAAGTACCGGCTCATCATCGCCCGGGGGCCTCGTTATCATGGTTTAATGACGGCGGGGCGTTTCAGTCGCAATGGATTACGGTACACGCCAGCCGGCAATATGAATGAATTAATAATCGACGCAAGGTGCCGGCAAACTTGCCGAGCTGATGAAATGTTGGTGTAAATCGACCTAAACATGCGTTTGAATTGAAAGATTTTTTTAAATATATACATTTTAATCTATATAATTATGTGCAAATATAGAATATTTTTATTATTAAAGTATTTTATGATTAAATTTTACTCCAAAAAATAAAATAAAATTTTAAAGGAAACTTTCTTTTAAATATTATTATATAAATAGAGAGATGTGCTGTTCTCTATAGCTTTTATTTTAATTAATTTAATCTTTTTAGATCTTTATCGATATTCCTAATTTTTCTCGCATACTTGATACATTTATTATTAATCTAATAGAGTTAGCTTAAACAAAGGGTTAGTTTATGAGTCTCGTAGATATCTTGGGCTTACCACGTAGCACGATATCGGTTTCGTATGACGAGGAAACGTGTATATTCAGGAGGACAGTGTGGGAACTTGAATTTATCCTGAAAACGACATCGGGTAGGCTGCGAAACGCGACAAGTCTACACGAGTCTGGACGATGCATTGTGGTGTGCATTATAGACAAAGCCCGGATTATTTTTCGTGGTGGCAAAGGAAGCGGTAGGTATTGTTGCTGACCCTGAGTGCGAGCAACAATAGTTCCTCCTTTTGCCTTCTGAGTCTTGTTCGTGTTACACTAGTTTAGCTAGTCTTCTAGAAGAGCAGCTCGCGACGGCTGCTTGGCTTCTAAAGATGCTTCGTTTCGCTTGTTTGTCTTCAAATTTATAAATCTAAGAAAACATCTTTTTTATGAATGCTATATAAAATCAAGTGCTAATTAGTATAGTATATTATAATTATACAACGCGCGAATATCTGTCTTCTTCCTCTGTCACTCTTCGAGACAATTAACGATATATACACAGTCGCGCAGAATTTTTAATACGATAATTATAATATAATAGATAATATTTCTGCTATAAACATCGTCGCGATATTCTCATTATTTATTCTAACGATAGACTTAATCGTCCGCAATGACAACTTACTAGTTTATGCTAGTCATTGCATCACGTTTTTTCAGAATAAATCCGAACCTAGTCGAAATTTAAGATTGTATCAATTCCAATTATGTTAAACGATATTGGATTCTATCATCAGTGTTATATAGAATGCGTTAATTAACGGCGAAAAAATCCTTAGGTATGAGATTGCTGAATAAACCAGAGTCCACGCACGGGTGTCGCGAGAGAGATGTATAGGCATTGCAAATGTATATATCAATTTATGGCCGAGTGTACCAGAACTAACAACACGAGTTCTCGGATAGATAAGACCGGGAGCCGTATTGAAAAGCTGCCGCTTGATCTGCCTGGTCGGTCCGTTTACGAGGCAATTCAGGGGGCGAATTATGGGCGTGCGCGCGAGAATTAATCAAGGGCTCTGAGAGCGCGTGTACGAGAGTGCACGCTCACATTCGCATGTATGTATATATGTACATTGGAACGCATTAATTTTCCGGCATCGAAGCATAGTTTCACCGAGAGTACAGGTTTGCATTCTGCATACTTAGATTCTTAAAGAGAGAAAAAGAGAAAAAAATACATAAATTAAAATAATAATTAATAATTGTCAGTCATATATTCTGTTATTATATTTGTGTCAACTGTTTATTTTATCTTTGACACATATATATAGCTTAATTTTTTCTATGAAAGTGTTTGAGTTGAGTCTTTTTTCGATTCTTAAAACATAAATTCGTTTCCTGAGTAAATATCAAATATGATTTACGAATTTCAGAGTTATCGCGGCATTCTAAAATAAAATGAAGAATATTTTTTTCAAAGTTTTAAGACCTACAGAGCCTTCTTTAATGTGCTCGAGTGTATGTACACGCGATGCAACAGCGAGATACGAAGGAGACACCGGGCCTCTAACGCGCGTGCATACACGCACTTATCTGCACGCGAGTCATCGTCGTGCATTGGCCGACCTAATTTTGCGATTTGTCACGCCTCTTATTCCACACCTAGCTTTCACTGCTATACATCAGGGGGCGGACGTCGGAGATATTAACAGTGTGACCTGGAAACCGAGAAAAATGAGAGACACACGTTGCATTCCTGAAGGGAATCTTTCCTACTTATTAATCGTCGCGTCTTATCGCAATTGTCGTTGCATGATAATCCTAGACACAGAACAAGTCTTTCTAAAAAAAGCTTTATATCTATTTTTTAGTTGGAAAAATTTAAATTGCATTTCTAATTAATTTTAGGCTATCGTTTTACAAATACGTAACGCAAATTTATTTGAAAGAGATAATCATTTACTATCAATTTATAAAAACTACTAACACTATTTAATAAAACAAAAATGAATCTAGGTAACATTAGTCATAAATAAATAGAACGAGTATAAAATGAAAGATAATCCTATATAATGACAGAAATAATTATTGCAATTAATATTATTTGAAGTCTCTCTAACGGGAAATATATTTTTGATTTATCAAGTAAAAATATATAAAGTAGGATTTGAATTAACATACAAATGTTTGTATAATTATTTTATTTTTTTTATAGAAGAAATAGTTTACGTAAATATTTTTCTTTTTTTAAATACACTATTCCGTTCACTCTTGCATATAAGTTCAGATGTTAAGATTGACTGCGCATTATTTACATCTGTGAAACTATAGCCTCCCATTTATAACGAGAGGAAAAAAGAGGGAATGACTTGAGGTGGGTGGTTTGAAATAATTGTCACGCTCGTTCTTCATCCGGCGCGATAATGACACCAACATTGACTGCATAATGTTAGGTACAACCGTAAAATAGTACCATGTCGCGCGACAAGCATGCGGAGGCTGTAAAGGTGATAATTCAGGAGCTTTATCAAGCGCGGCCGCGTGATGTCTTACGGCTAATCGTTATTAATGCCATTGTTAAAATCGGACTGTGAGAGATATCGATCAACGTGTCGATAAATTTCACTCGAGACACAATATGATGCAAAGTTAATACTGTCTTGTTTCTATTCTCTCTTTGAAAACTATCAGAAAAAAGATATGATATAAAGAATTACATATTAAATATAAAGATTAAATATAAAGTAAATATAAAGATTTCGAATAATCTTTACAAAAGACAAATTGAATAGAAACGCCTGGATAATATCATTACACAACGGGATGATCAGATTTCTGGTAGCAAAGATATAAAAATAGATAGAAACTATTTTTTCTAGAATATAAAGATATAGCGTATTGATACTATCTTTGAATCATGCTTTAGCTTTAGTGTTAATTAGCTTTCACATTTAAAATTTATTGCGTTATATGATTGTGCAAGAATATATTCGTACAAGTTTTCGTCTGTTTCTTTTTACAAATTCGCGGATATGTTTTATACGTGAACATATATATATATATATATATATATATATATATATATATATATAATTTATTTCTTTATTATATACATATATTTTTATTAAAAAATGGTTAATTGAGCGTTTGTAACATTGTACAAATGTTGTGTTTTATTAGTATCTGTGTTACCACAAAGATATCTGACATTGATACAGTCTGCGATAGTTCAGGTCTGATTCGCCTTTGATATCGCTATATATAATATACATGATTCTAGGATGTATATATATATATATATATACTTTCTCTTAATTAATAATATAATATTAGCTCTCTGATAAACTCTCAAGTATCTATAGGCGAGACCGGAATCTCAAGTTTCAAGTTGAGTGATATAAGAATTAGTAAAAGAAATAAAATTGATATTAGAATATTGACTCGGATATGTTTATAAATAATTTATCTAATATAGAATAGAAATATCTATAAGTTATGAAATATTTCATGACACTTCTTTAGCCTCTATATATATATCTCTCTCTCTCTCTCTCTCTCTCTATGAGAGAGAACGATCTACTACAGTATCGCTATATTCTTCGCACTTGTTTCTTCTCTCGTTCCCGTCGCATGTTGCAAGGATCATTGATCGCGTTCTTTTTCAAAGGACGACAACTTTATGTCCACTTTTGAACGATCGTCCGTTTGTCGGCGGTCGCGTTGGGTCGAGCCGATCGATCGAACGAACGATTGATCGATCGATGGTGCATACTTGCTGGGCGGAATGCGCGCAAGAAAGTGGCGAGCAGGAAAAAGAACGCGATTCCGAAGACAGGAAGGAGGCTGGCCGCGAATCTACGTGGTGGACGAGCTGTACGGGAGAGTGACGCGACGCTTTTGCCCGCGGATGAAAGGTCTCGTCCGGATTCCGAAGTCTTTTTCTTTATATTCGAGGAAGTAATTGGCAAGAAAGATGCTCGCAAGCGTCCAACGCAGAGCGTGCGACTATCCATCCGCCTGAATAATCTTCAATCGTTCGCATGTTCTTTGCGCGTGCTCGCGCCGATTCAGGTGACGCGATTCCGCGAGCTTCTTCTTTCTCAATAATTTCAATTTAGGAGCAGCGGAGTGACAGCGAAATTAAATATGCGATCAAGTTCGCAACAAAAAGCACGAAAGGATTATCTTATAAAAAATATCTCATATATATACATAACGCGATTATATTAAAAAGCGATGGCATATCTATTCTGAGTATTCGCGCGCGCGAACAGTAATTAAAGCCGGGAAGGATGTGGAATGTTAACGGATAATTTCTTGCAAAACGCCGTCTATATACATGGCGCATTCCCATCCAGTATCCGCTTATACATATGCAAAGATACTCTGAGCTTGACAAATTACAACGAGGACGCTCGTTGCTGCGCGCCGACGAGACCTCGACAGAAGCAGGAAGATGTTCTAGGTGCATTTTTTATGTGTAACTCCGCGTGATACTTTACATCTCTATTCGATTACACAACAGGCTTACTCGTCGTTGCACGAGAATTACGTCGAATCGTTTGCACAGCGCAAAATATTTAATATTTATTTAAATCTTTGTATAATTGCATTTGCAGGATGGAGCTAAAATAAATTTATATATCGTCACATATTTAATTCATTGTCATTAATCATTCAGAAATTTTGAAATCCGAAAAATCAAATTCTACCTGTGCTGATAGAAATAGAAATTTTATAAATCAAATACACACGCACACACTCTTACATATACATATACATATATCTAGAGACAGAAAGAGAGAGATCACAATTATAAAGAAATATTGATAGCTTCGATCAACAATATTTTTCATTGATATTTTTTTGATAACATTATTAATGGCGATATTAAATTTGAAATCCTTCAGAGTTCACGTATAGATGTAAGTACGATAAGAATTATTAAGCTACTCCAAGACGGATGTTATTTATACACGTTTTAAATATTTTCCACCAAAGGCAACCAAAGGTGGTTTGGCAACTTGTATACTGTCAAACAGGATTAGATCCAGTTCTCGCTCGACCTGCTCTTTTTAGCATATTCACGATCGTACTGACGGGTCGATATAATTTTCGATAATTTACTAATAAATCACTTATTGAACGAACCGTTCGCCTACTCGCGGGAAAGGTTCCTAGCTTTCTTCATATTTTATAGCTTATTCTTTTTTCTAATTTATTGAACAGTCGCGATCGAGCATAATAAAATCTTTTCTCTTCAATTAAATTATAGTCCATTATTTACAATGATTAATATCAAATATAGGTGTTGCTCTATTCTTTTATTTTGTATACTTATAAATATTTTAATAATTAATTTAATATATTTTAACCTAATAATATTTGTTGCTACGCCTTTCATCACGTCTCGTTTTGTCTAATTATATTGTATATTTTGCTATTCTATTTTACTATTTATATTTTTTTATCACAATAATTATGATACAAATTTAAATTAGAATATAATTTATTGTTTGAAAATTTAATAGAAAAGGAAACAAATTTATCTTTCTTTCTTTCTCTCTCCTTTCTCTTGCTGTTCCCGATCAGATTGCGGATTCTCTCGGTAGTCTGGTCCCGAGAATCGTCTCTTTATAGCGCGTTTCCGGTCGCGTCGAGGCTGCACGTGACTCCGATACTCTTCAATTCACTTCACAGCTACCTGTCCCAATTTAATCTATATCCCGCGCTCTTCTTCGCAATGCCGCCATCGATTACCGATGCGGAGGGGGAAATCCACGCGACCGCAAGATTCCCTCTTCTACACGTGTAAATAATACACCAGCGGGATACGCTGATCCCTCTTCTTTCCCCGCAATCTTACACCTCGTGGCCACGATCGTGTATAGTAGCCGTGGTATGAGTGATATTGCTGTAATGAGTGTCGGCCAAACCTCTCTCACACCTAAAATCACATTTGAGCCCTCCGTGATTCGATCAGACTCGCCCTAACCCTTTTCCTTCTCCCTCTTTTTCCCCCTAAATCTTTTTATTTCTTCAAATTTACTTCTCTTATGGACTGTGGATGCAATCGGTTTTGAACGCCAAACGTGCGCAAACAAAGCGAGGGAACTCTTACAGAACTATATAGACATAAATATGTACACATTGACACGTTGACAAAATTGTGCATCATAATATTCTAATTAATAATAATTTCTTTCCTTTTATCTTTCTTCTATTTAAATGAAGGTGAACCAGTCTTATTTAGGATACGTTGCACATGCGCGTTGCGGTTAAGAATCTTAAAGTGATGCGGTGAAATCGAATTCGTACATGCACATTATATACGTCGAGATATTGATAGGCGCATTTTTAGCAATAAAAGATTACTGGCGATGACGTCTGTCTTTCGCGCGCTATGAGCGATCAGCTGGGATCATAAAATCCACGTCGGTCAATAAAGTGCACATGTGTCGCGCCGTGTTACGTTTATCTGGTACCATCGACGGCGGCAGAGAGTTCATTCAAAAGAGACGCTTGTCTCTTATGAATGAGCCTGAAGTACCGGTTAGATGTGTCATTAGCATAGGCATGACCCGCGGCGACATCGCCGCGTCCTCGTCGCCGTCCCGTTATCCCCGCTGCCTTGCCAGCGGCGGAACGATCCCCCGATGTAAATTGCTCCGATGCAAATTGCGTAATCATCTCTAACGATTGCTCTCGTTACAATTACTCGCTCGCGTCTCACGAAGGCGGACGAGTCGCGCCTCCGCCTTCGGGTTCTCGCCTCGATCGACCTCGTCGAGTTCCGCGATCTCCCGTTTTACTAGCTCGTCGACAAGCTTAACCCTCTATCTATTCGTCGACTACTGTATTGAATATAATAGAAATTCATTTTCTCCTTTACGATATACCAAACGGTGAAATCGAGAAAGATGCGTATATTAATTTATTTGATCATAGAGAAGACTTTGGTTCTGCAAAGATTAATTTTGACAATTGGAAAATTAATAATGCACGTTGCCAAACTTGTCTTCGGCAACGACTACAAAAATATATTTAATAGAATAAATGAAATATACACATATATCGTTTAAAAAAATTATATATCTTTTTAAGAAAGCTTTGCAAAATTATTTCTTATATTTTTTCATACGCAATAAATATATTTTCGCGGAGAAAAAGATGAAAAATAAGAGTGATAAACAAGATATAGGCTGAAAAATAAAATTTCAATGAAAACTGAGTCTAAACTTTTGTCACCGTAGATATAAGAAATACGCCAACGATTGGGGGAACGATGTACAAAAGCCGACGGTCTAGCAGGTGTTTCGAAAGTGTAATCGGCCGCGGAATCGATATTCTCCGTTTGTACTTTCCTAATCGAACTTGGCAAAAAAGCGCCACGGTAAATTGTAGGCGGCAATTAGGATTACGATCAAAGGGGAGGCGCTCCTGGCCGCTGCGGTTTCTATCCGAAACGATCGAATCAAATCTGTGTCGTGCTCCGTGAAGAAGGTATCGATCCTTTTCGAATCAATATTTGTCGTCTATTTGCGCATCGTATTATTGTGTCATTGAGACATTATATATAGAAAGATAGATCATATTTCATAAATTTCCAAATAATTAAATTCTAGATAAATTATCGAATTGATCATTAGTTACAAAATATTGAAATTCTATAATATTTCTACATATAATATTTCTTAATTTTAATTTATCATATAAACACACATTCACGAATAAAACACAAAATCATCGTCACGAGTTTAAGTAGTATTCAATATCGAATGAAAGTGAGACGACGAGATCGTTCGACTCACACCGAAATCTGCGCATCCGTTCTGCTCTATGGGATAAAATCACAGGTAGGCGTGGGGTGGGATGGGAGGGCGCCGCGTTTACCTGGAAGCATAACATCGGTCAGAAGTGTTTCTCTGTCATGGTCCAGCAATCGCCCGACAACCCCCGACGATGCTCTCGTACGATCTTCTGCCCACGAACTGTTAAACGGCGCCGTTCCCTAAGCGAAGCGCGACGTAGGACAGGTGTGACCAGATGGTGCGCTTTTCAGGTGCTTTGCGCCGACGTCAGGGGTAGGGATAGTATCCTTTGAAGTACGAAACTCGATCTTTGTTTACGTACCATCTTGACACCTGCGACCGATCGTTGATCCGTGTCGCGAGCCGAGAGAAAAAATTATATTTCCGATTCTTTATTACATATTTCTGATTCATCATCGCAGAGTGTTGCTCCGAAACGTTTAGAGTACAAAGTTTTATAATGGGGTAAACAAAAAGGCTTCATACGGCGTTTTCTTCCACATTACATGAGTTTATAAATCTTTCGTGCATATACAGATTTAATCAATTATGTTAGGATTAAAAGTATAATTTAATATCTTGCACATCGATTTATTCATATTTTAACTAATTATATATATATTCGGAGGATTTTCTATATATTGACCGGTTATATTATATGTAATTTTGAATTGACAAAGACTGGTTAAATATCACTTACATGTATATAATACTTGTAGCATAACACCAATTAATTCTATTAGCCCGTTGTTGCAGTTTTATATTAACAGCGTCAGTGCGAGATACGAATCATATATTATACGCCGCCGGATTCGAAGCGCGTGCACGTCGCGAAATTACTTATCAACATTTGACATCGGCAAATTAACATTGCCATGTGAGACTTATTTACGATGCTCCGGTTTTCATATTAATAAGAGTCATGGCACCGTTACTCTCTACTCGAGTTTGCTTCATCGACTTTACGTAATTATTCTCTCCGGAGAGAAATAGAGAGAACGAGATATAGAGATCCTTCCGACTGTTAATTTCCTGGTAGAGGGATAATGATCGGTTTTGCGCTGTTGTTTATTAGTTTGTCGCGGTCTTTGTCCGTTATTGGGCATCGCGATCTCGCCTGATCTTAACCGTCGTGGGAGAGTCGTTCGATCTGGATCGCCACGAATAGGAGGGCTTGTAGGAAGAATCGCGGCTTATTCTCGCGCGGCATCGACCTGGTGGGTGAATAGGCCGTGTCACGGTCACTCGAGCAGAGAAACGTTTAATGCTCGACGAAATCAATGAAAACATCCTCGCTAATTTGCTCAAGTTATCGAGACGTTCCGAGACAAAGATCGTTTGGCCTGATGAAAGAACTTTAAAAGCTACACCTTGCTAGTATATATAATTATTTCTGATTTTTCAATGCATCGAAGATGCAAAGAAATATACCGATCAGTGAAATATACTAATCACTGATCTTTGTATTACTGTTTTAATTAATGACATTTTCACCGATTTTAAGAGAATATGGAGAGATGATTTCGAGATTGCATAAAGTTACGTTATATACGCGAACGCAGCATAATATGATTATGACGCGATGCATCGCATAATAATTTGTACATTGCGTGGATGTGACGTCGAAAATAGCTCAGAAAAGAACCGAGCGCTGTTACAGAGCGTTGGATCTCATCGCATATACATATATCACGGACCCGGACGCTCGGTTCGCGCTTCCGCCTGAAACGCGAAAGTAGGATGACGGCGGTCTATTATTTATACATAAATGGAAACCCGCGCGCTCTTCGTTCGCGTCCGCGCTATTTTCACTTTGTTGCGGGAGTGAAATTCTTTTTGCAAACGCGAATCGCCGACAAAGAGAGAATCACGATATGCAGACTCGATAAATCCTTGTAGCGTATACATATTTATTTATGAACGCAAATGTGCAAATGCGCGCGCGTTGGTCGGACATAATTTCACGTAGAAATTCGCGAATTTTTCGGGGGAAAAAAAACATAACGAAAGCATATGTGTACGATGTAAAAATATAATTTTACATTCGCGATATGTCGTAACGTCGAAATTGGCGAATTAGCGCGAATCATATTGTATCAGGAATTGCAATTTTCAGAAATAGAAAGTAAAATTAAATCATCAAATATAACTTTGATGTGTCATATATGTCGCGTATACATTGCGCACTTTCATCATAATCTCTGTAACAAGCTTTGTAGATCTAGATTCGCGCTACGAATCTCTTCTCCTTCATAGTTATAAATTCGTGAAATAATTCAAGGTATTTTTATATAGAAAACTACAGTAACTGCATCATTAAATGGGATTCCATTCTAAGTTGATTATTATTCCGAGATCGTTTGCAAGATATATCGCGATACGACGATCCGATGATGAGTTATGCAAATCCAGCTTGCTCTTATAGATCGTAGCAAAATGTTCCATCGCGGGTGACAACGTTATCGCCTGAATTATCTCGTCGCAGAGAAAGAGAGAGCCGAAGAAAATGTTTCCTGAGGAAAAAAATCATATCGCGTACTATCACCGCGAATCGATTCGATCATCTCGTCTCTAATCACTCGCATCGTTCATTCCTTCGACTAACGGCAATCATCGACCGCACCGCGTATATTATTTTACTCCTTGTCACGCGCGAGAGACGCTTGACGAATCAAATTCTAGCGCCGTGTGTCATCCTCTTCAATTTACATATCGATGTATCGACTATTTTATCGAGACGCGAATAACTGTTATCCACCAGCGTGCGCGTTCCTTCTTGTCTTATCACATCGGCGAAGCGACCCGCTACTTAAAAACGGGCTCTTAACATTTTCCAATCTATTTACATTACCATGTTTACGATACCATAAGTTTTAAACTCGTGCGATTGTAAGACGCGATATTTGAATAACTGAAGGCTTATAAGCGCACATTATACCATGCTTCTTCCTCCTGGCAGGCACGTTCAGAATATATTTCTTCGTCAATCTATTCTTTCGACAATTACGCGTCATCCACCTCCTCGTCTTTCTCCTCTCGATCACGATGGTCACGCTGGTGGGGATACGAGAGGAATGGTCGCCTTTCGGGCAAGGCAAAGTATCCATTCTCTTGGCGTTTAAAAGCCTAACGAGGGCGGGCAACCGGCTAGGACCCTCTCCGAAAGAGGGATAGGGGAAAATGTGAAAAAAAAGGAACGAAACGGAAAAAACACAAGGACGGAACGTGTTAAACAGAGACTCCAAGCATACGTCGAGAGCTAGACAATGACGAACGCCTCGTCGTGGTAGGAACGCGACGTGCAATTGGGAGGAACGAGAGGGAAAGAGCGAGTGCGAGACAGAGAGAGAGAGAGAGACGAGACTGACGAGAGAGTGCCGAGAGAGGTCCGGAGGTAAGTTGAAAGGGAAGCCGCAACGAGAAGCTGGTACGTTTCCTCGGCAGGGAGCCCCAGCCAATCGGAACGCGATGGGCCCCATGGGTAGGAGGAGACAGTTCCGCGCCGACAGACGACGTAATCACCCGCGGCCGCTGCTCTCTGGCCCCTCCGGGGGCCTCATCTCTCCGTCTCGCTTCTGCTCCGTCTCTCTTCAGCTCCTCCAGGGGCCCGGACCCCTAGCGAAGCCTGGTCGAGCCTGCCGCCGGACTCTCTTCGGAGTTAAGTGTCTCGGTGCAGCGGTCACCGGCCGGGTCCAGAGGGTCGCGAACTCTGCATCAGCCACGCGACAGCAAAACGAGTCTGTCGATTCGCTTCTGCTTCTATTTAGCCTTTGCCGACCGCCGCTCGTCTATCGGGTTGCCCTGCGATCAGGCGTTTATCGTATCTACCCCTAGGGCACGTAGCAACATCTGTCTTGTTGTTAAGGACTTGAGGACTTGAGCAAGTTTTATTCGTGTATCGTATTCCTTAGATAAAATGTCGTACGCTGCAACAGTCGAACGAAAATTCGCCGGAAACTTTTCTTTTTTAAATTATTTATGTTTTTTCCATGAATCTCTGGAAGAAAGTTTATTTTTATACATATCTATTGTCAATATAACTTTAGTTTTAGAATTCTTCCCTTTTAACTTTTTTTTATCTGGCTGACAATAAGTCTTTGTCGTTCACTAGAGTTTATTATCTTTCTCTCTCTCTTTGCTAAATCTACACATATATAGATGTAATAGATTCATAAACATTAATATATACTGAATTGGAATTGCATTTTATTCTGATAGTATATGATATTCAGTAAAGTAGTCGAGGGTGCATTTGGCGCATAAAAGTGAACTATACTTATCTCCGACGGCGATATGCTAAGCGTTCACGCGAGAAGGCGAATATATTGCTTAAAGGTGGTTTTATAAAGACGTAAGAGACGTGCGTTTATGTCGCATCTCGCTCTTAGCACTCGCTGAAGTCCACTATAAACGCAGCTTGAGGCGATATCTCTCTCTTTCTCTCGAGTGTTTGGATGAAGCATTAAATTGAGAGACCGGTTGAGTGTCCAGTAAGAACTTAACAACGTCTTTATATCCAACGATATTTTCTGCGCGTTGGTAGCCCACTACACACTGGCCTCGATGATGCTCGAGACGATCCGTTGATAAATATTGTGACGGCCGAGTTTGTGTCGTAAAGTGTCGTTTATTCTTTTAGATCCCATCGAGCATTACGAAAGTGGTCAGAGTTCTCTCTCTCTCTTTTAATGCTTAACGAGAGATAAGTATTTATACATGCCATACAAACGGGCATCGTTATTAGAAACTAATCAAACAAGAAATTACGTATGTGCGAACATAATTATTCGCGGCAATTTATTGCGGGAATTTAAAAATACTTCACGCGGGGTGACTTCAGCCTCGTTGACTTCCTACCGAGCGTTTCGAATCGGAAGTCGAACGCGATGATAGAATGCGATGATAGAGCCGATAGTCAATATACACGCTCGAACGTGGTGTGTAATTTCGTGTTATTTTCTCATTACACTCGACGATAGAGTAAAGATGGGATGTACGCGGCTGGAGGCTGCGTAATCCGCTGCCGAAACGCGTCGTTCAAGCGATAGAGACGACAAAGGCAGCGTGCTCTGACGGCCGGGAAAATGTTGTATTAGTCAGCGAAATCTTTAAAACCTCGGTAAATGAGCTCGTTAATTTAAAAAAACCTTTACATTTCAGAATTTGATATAAAGCTGATTTTTGAGGGACGAATAAAATTTACCGATTCACATGTAAATGTCATGTATATAATGCGCGTATGAATAATACATGCATCGAGTCTTGTATCAATAATAAATGCTTTTCATAGCGCGTAGTGCGCTGTAATAAATTCCCCGTCGAAACTGGCGTGATGAATAAAAATGAAAGACTGCTCGCGCGCGCAGAGAGGGTCGAGAGATAGGAAGCGGAACAGGCAGAAAAGACATTACCTACCCTTTACGTCCGGCGTGGTAGAAAGAAAACCGCACCTGCTGCTAATTCGCCGACCTACGATTGCATCGCCGCCATGTCCAAGGAATCGTTTTTCCGAGCGATATAGATCTTATGCGATCCCGTGATCGATGACAATCCATTTTCGAAACAGTCTTGACGGGCAAAAGTGGCACATCGTTATCGGCCATCGCACTATTATTAATATTAATTATTCTATCATATCCGAGAGTTTCTTCTGCATTTCTAATTTCTCTAAAAATATATTAGTATTACCAATACTACTTGTATGCATCGCAACAGGAAGCATTATGTTTCTTATATATATTAAATAAAAATAAGCAGGTTAATATCACATTGCATGTACTCTAGAATTTTATATAAATATTTAAATTCGAGAGTAATTATTTTACTAATTTAAAATTTATTTGATTTGTGAGTCATATACTTTTATTAAAAACTATATTTAATTTTTTTTGTGTGAGGAAAAAATACACAAATATATAAAAATTGAATAAATTTTAAATCAAAACCTAACAATTTAACGAATTGTTAAACAAAATAAATGTATATTATATATTATATTTAATGTAGAATTATAAAGATACAAAATAGTGTAGGTATTTTCTTTAAGGATAAGAGATATACAAATCCAAAGACATAAATAATGCTTCTTCTTTTTTCAAGATTTAAATTTTATTTTTCTGCAAAATAAGCTCAAGAACAACGACAACATTGTTTATTTATTAGTTCACTAGCCTGTGGCGAACAGAAGATCCTGCTTTCACTCCCGCCGTCGCATACAACATATCGCGTATTTCTTTCTATTTCTCGAGTCGTGTTCCGCGCATCTCTTGTATCCGCCCAATGCTCCAGGCGAGCTGTCGATCGACATTCACGGGGCACGTAGCCTCCCTCTTAATGCTAAGAGAAAAATAAGGCACAGCTCGCGGTATATCTCGCCGCCCTTATCTCTCTCCGTCGATAATATGCGAAGCAAACGTGAATTCCTTACGGTTGAATCGCGGCTATGGGGCATCGGTCGCGCTTTAAGGTCTTTATTTACGTTATCCTCTGTTTGCACGCACCCCGGACGCGTTATCTCGCGAGATCAAAAGTATACGTTGATGCGGCGGCACAAATTCGCGCCAGCGGCTTCTCACCTACTCGACGGAAGAGGTTTCGCGGTCAGGCTCAGATACCAATTCGCGCGAATTTCCTTGCTTCGAGGGTTGCTCGCGTTCAACTATGAGAACCGATCTCTCCGGACTTTTTTTCACCTTCGGTCGAATCGATTATCGGTCACAATCAACTGAATCTCCAAGTTTTTAAATTTAATGTCGAAAGCTATGCCTGCCATTCGCTGGATCGTTTTATAATACCCAACTGATATTCGTGATTTTTAGTTGACGAATTAATTAGCTAACGCAATTGAAATATTTATTTGCATCATTATGAATAATATGCCCGACTGCCAAGCAAGGATAAGCATCTTTCCTGCTTATTATTTAACAAGCTCCCTCCGCAAAATAACAGACTATACGCGCCAATTATTCACGACGTCTACGTCCCCGAGGAAATTGATTGCGTGCGCTTCGCGTCCTAATTAAATAATTCCAGACCGCGCGGGGCTTGGTGCGGATCAACCGAAAATTTCGGGACCGTCCAATTACCCTATCGAGCATCTCCGTGCTGCGTTCTGGCCACGACCTGACTCATTTCGCATGCCCCGCCATCATGGCCGGCCGGACGCGTGCAAGAAGGTCGCGGCTACCGGACTTGAGGCACACAGAGAGAGAGCGGACCTCCGTCTCGTGAACGAAAAAAAGGGAAGAGAGAGGGGCCCGCCCCTACGAAGAAGGGGTCCCGGCTCGTTGTAAGGCGTCAGGTGCCCGGGACCGTTGACGCGCGCGGCCGTTACCATCCCCGGAGGAACGCATCGTGCGATAATAATGTATACCATTAGTGCGAATATATATATATATATATACATATATATATATACCGAGGGCGAGGAAGACGCCGCGTGCGTGTACGTCTTGGAGGAACGGCGCGCCACCACCCTGCCCTTAGACTCGAGGGCCATGTGCGCGCGATAGAGAAAGGTGAAGGGCGTTTAACGGTCGGAGCGTACGCGTTTTTCGGGCTCCGACGCACCAGCTGATCACCGCTCTCTAGCTATTTCGGGACCATGTGCTTCCCGCGCTTTTTCTACGGCCGCCCACCGGGCTAGACGATTTCTCATTTGCTTCTTTTTCGTACCCTTCGAGAGTTCGTTGACTTATATCCTTGAATTTTTCGTGACGTATAGTTTGAGACTCGTGTGTAGGATATTCATTTGCGTGACTCGAAAATTGTACGAGAATAGAAATTGGAGAACCTATCCTTTGTCGAGTAGTTTTAAAATATTTTTTTTATAGGCTAATAAAAATGTGAATTATAAAATTTATTCTGAAGAAACTCGCATTAATATTAAACATTATTCGTATCAAAATTAACAAACGAGAAAAAAAAAGTTTATATACCTACTAACATCCTCTCGTTATGTATTATAAAAATCTTCTTTATGTGGACAAACATGAATTTCAAAATCTATTCTGTCAGTTTCAATACGCACATTAATTTAAAAAAAAATTCTAAAAAATTTTTTTGTGAGGAACGCCCATACACGCGTGTTTTTTTTTTTGTTTCATTCATATTCATGTGCGAGACGATGCCTCGAGCGTAATTTGCCGTCGGCTATCGAATCGGCCGCGAGAGAGGTAAAGCAGACCGAGAGCGAGATATGAGGGAGCGCGAGATATATCGTGATCGAGATATCATTAAAAAGCCAGAGGTCGAGTGATCTAGTCTGGCGAATATTACGGGGTCGAATAGATGGTGGAGAGTTGATGAAGTGGCGACGAGGGGTGTTACGCGAGGGAAGTACGTTGCACCTTACCGGGGAGGCACAGGTGCCACAGCTGTTTCAGCAAGTGCAACGAACGCCCGTAGAACACGCGGACATTATTAGAACTGTTACAGACGGCGGACGGGGCGTAGGGAAAGGCGCGCAGCCAAGGGGTGCATAACTATTCGACTAAAACGGACGCTCGGTGAGGTGTTGCTTTTTTTTTTTTTACGACACGACCGTTGAAGCAATTCGCGACAACAGGTTGCATGCACGTGCGACGCCATCTTCTTCATTATAAGAGCTTTTTATACTTAATTGCTTTTCACCTAAGTAATTGCAGAGGTGCGGAAACGCGAATGTATTCGCGAATGAATTGAAATTGAAAACATAATAGACCCTTTTCACAATTATTCTTGATTGCAATCAATTTTCTCTTGACAAAACGAATCTATTTGAATGCAAATGGGATATCAATATTAAACACAAACTCAAAACGAATTATTTTTGGATATCGCCGGAATCATTGCGATCTTTTGTATAGCACGATCGGCCGCGCTTCGAATTTAACGCTTCCGTTTCACACGCCCACGCACGTTTGATTCGCAGTTAGTCGTCCAACGCGTGTATAATATCGTGCGCGTTGCATGTGCGGAGCAACTTTGTCCAAAGTTCAATTTAGCCGACGACGACGACGACGATGGTGGCAGGCGGGTGGGCGGACGGGGAGGAAAGTTTTGTTCTGCGCAGGAAGCGTAGTTCCGGCTCTCTCGGTTCCGCCCATAACGGTGACGGTGTGAACTTCGTGGATCCCGGCGATCGCCACGGCGGGCTTTTTCGGCGGGATTTGATTGCCGGTGCCGCGGTAATTAAACGGGCGATCATTAAGAAGCCGCCTTCCGCCTGTGTACATTAACAGCGAGCGATGAGATCAGACGCGAGTTTGATCTCCCGAATAGATATTCGCATGTCGGGATGTAAAAAAATCTCGATGGATGACAATTTGTATCGTCCTGTTATTTAGCTTTGATCAAAGTTGCGCGAGATTTCGAGAGAAAGGAATTGTTTTCTTTGGAGAGGGAAGCTCATCGTAGCCTCCTTTTCTCTTTGGGTGATATTTTAATGTATGCGATGTATTTTTAGATTGTCCACTTCCGACCTAACCCACACAGCATAATTATAGTTACAACGATCGATGAACTGTTCTTCTGTCATCTTCGTTTGATACTGTTTGTCGACGATGAACTGTCAGTGTCAAATCTAACGATAGTAGTTAAAAAAGAACTAAATGGATCTCGATTGCGAGTGATAATTGTCGATTTTACGGTTTTAATTTTTTCGTCGATTAATATTGCTCAGCGACGTGATTAAAACGCTTACCTATAAGAGAGAAAGAGAGAAAATGGAGAGTCGACTTATATATTTCTTATTATTTCTGAGTATTCGATACATGAGTCAATATTTCTAACTTCGTTTCAAAAAGTGATCGATGTTTTAATTTCACCCATCATTGACCTCAATGCTCAAGTCGCTCTAACGTTAATAAGTATTCCGGCTGTTAGAAGTTGAGGAAACATGGCACATTAAGTTCGCCGATTCGCATTGTGGATATAACTTTAAATGGCCATTTTATCCTTTCTATCGCAGCACGCGCGTATTTTTCTCGCCTTAAAATGCAACCGTAAAAGAAATCGGTATCTTTGGTGGCATTGTTGTTAATTTGTCATAGCGTGTTACGCAACGCGCAATATTGCGGCGTATCGTGTAATATTTTTCATCCATTTTCTTATTCATTTACCTATGAAAGATTTAGAATTTATACTTTATACATGATCTATAGTTTGTAACAAAATTCCATTTGTAATATCATATATCACGCATTTATATGACAAAAAAGTATTTGAAGAATTAAAATAAAGACATACAAAATATATAAGGCATAATACATATATATACAACACGCATATAAGGATATATAAAGTGACAAATAGATTTTTGTCTTGTATAAATTCCGTCTTCAATTATAAATCATCTATAAAGTAGATTCAAATAATGGATTTAATTAGGGCGTAAGATGATTGCGATCTTTATTGCTATAAAGTAAGAGCAGACGAAATAAACGTGAGCATTATAAAAAAATATTACAGAATTACAACGAACAATAATTATAAAAATACACTATAAATAATGATAATATATAATATTCTTGTGTAATTTTATACTTATTATTCATGTAATTTTATTTTTGTCATATATTTTTTGTATAATGTATAAAATTCTTTTTTTTGCGTTTCCTCAAGTAAATTGATTATAATCACTTTCGAGTCTTCGTCGACATTTCGGCAAACCCCTTCGGCTCCTGAAATCATGACGACTCGGAGGATTCTCTTGTCATATCTCAGGTGGGGGCGTCGTGGTACTAGTGCGCGGTACAAGATCGGGAAAGGGAAAAGAGAGGGGCCTCTTTTTCATCGTACCTCTCTCTCTTTCTCCGTCCTTTTCTCTCTTTCTCTCCTCTTCCTCTGTTTCCCCCCCGCACTAAACGCCTCCTGATCACTCCTTCTTTGTCCCTCTTGCTCACGGCCCACTGATATCGCGAGAGGTCGCGGCATAAGGGAGAGGGAGAGACAGGTAAGCAGCGTCGTTCCGCCGCGGCACACGAAGGCCCCAGGTGAGAGGGAGAGGGCCCCGCGCGAGACCGACACGGAGGAAGAGCGAGAGAGAGAGAGACAGAGAGGAGGTGAGAGTGAGAGGGGCATCTAAAGCAAGCGACTCGGCGGTGGAGGGAGGTTGGCGAAGCGGAGGTGAAGCGCGACCGGCCCTCTCTACTCCAGGGGCCCAGGCTAGTCCAGTCCGGGACAGCACGCCTCCTGCTGCACGCTCCACGAGGTAGAACGACGAACGGTAGACACGACGACGTTTAGGACCGGTACGACGTTACGCGCGCGCGGGCCCAGCTTTTCGTACGTATCGAGGACTCCCGGCTTCTCTCGCCCTTCATCACGCATCGACGCACCGCGCCGTGTCTCGTCACGCATTTCGGTGACCGCGAAATTTCGGACTCTTACGCGGGGGAGTATAGGTGCGCGAAAAGGTGTCCTCCCGGTTAACTATCTTCGGTGCCGTCGCTTCGACGCCTCTTTTGTCACTCGGTGACAAAAGGGATAGGTGCGACTTCTCAAACATCAGTCGATCTTAAGGCGTCATTCCGGTGTATTCTTCGACAGTACCAGGGCATCGATTTGTGCACAGGGGATGGTATCGTGATTCTTCGATAGAATTTTTTAGAGTCCCGAAGCGTATGGAATATTCGACGTAGATCGCAGGACTCTGTCTTCGAGATATCTCGATCGACGCGAGTCCGCGACTATTGCGAGTGACGTTTGGCTGCGCACCATCAGTTTGATCTCAACGAGAAGTAATCCTGGCGCGTATTTCCAACTCGCGACCGATCGCGACTGAACGATCGTCACCCCGTCGAAAGTCATAAACGATACATATCGGAGCTCGCGATTCGGTCTCTCTCGGAGCAAGACGACGACACATCGCCGTCCCCACCTACGGCTACCACGCGTTCAGCCACGCGATCAGCGGGACCAGCGATCCGGAAGGTTTCGCACGGCAACGGTGATCAACGAGCCGCGCATTCTTAATGGACACCTGATCTACGGTGATTGACCACGTCGCCCGAGCCACGACGTCATCAGGGTGACGATTATCTCGTCAGAATCCTGAAGCTTTCATCCCTGGATTTCGACGAGAGGTACTCTCGTACTTTTCCGACGAGCTCGATCGCGAGTTGAATCTATTTGGAATCGAAATAGTCTTTGGGTAGTGTTGTGACGATTTACACTTGTGTGGGACCTGTGCGGGGATGAGAGACCTCTGTAAACAGTGTGACGGACCGCCCGAACGGTGAAGTGAGCCGCCGCGAGGTGTTTAGTGAGCGCGATTCGAGAGACTTTAACGCCCGGCGAGGAGATAATCGAGGGATATAACTAAACGGCAAGAACGACCGCGACGACGACGACGACGACGACGACGACGACGACGACGACGACGAAGACGACGAAGACGACGAGGCTATTCGTATTCAGGTAAGGCTCGTCTGATAAACCGGACTCGAGGTATATACTAAAGTATGAGTAAGAGTAAAGTGACTCCTCCCTTTGACGCTACCACAGAGAACTGTCATTATCGTTGACCGGTGATAATTTATTGCGGCAGATTGCAAAACTGTCGCGAGAGACGCAGATTACTTGCGCGAGATCAATTTGTCTTGCTGTTATTTGTCACGTTTATTCAGGAACGAGTTATCCCGTGCACGCACGAGATATATTTATGGATTAAAACAAAAAGATTGACTTTATTATTACGGAAGAATTGCTCTTGTTTTCAGTGATAAATAGGAGATGAATGGATTAAGAAACTTTCATTAACTCTTTCGAAAATGTTATCAAGTTTCATGAACAAGATATATGCGAGATGGAAATTGAAAAACGTTATAATTTCTTCATTCTTATGTACATAATAAATATATATGGTTAATAAGTTACATAGATTTGTAATATATATTTATATATATACATATGAAATAAGGATTAAAGAATATCTATTTCAGAGTAAAAGACATTAAAATGACATATTAATTTACAATTATCATTTTCACGTTAGTCGAGATGCTTCTAAATTACAGCATACATCACGCAAGGCTAATAAATCTTTCCCTAGACATTTCCTAAATAGTTTTCAATCGATGCAAACTAATTTACCGTTCGGGATGTATAACGGGTCGACTCGTCATAAATCGCGTAAATCATATGCGCATTCCGCGTTCGAAAATCGTGAATGGGGCAGCACTCTACGGTCACCAGCACGCAAATCACGCATACATACAAACACACAAATGCACACATGTGCGCGCGTGACCCGTGTACTGACGCACGCAGCAGGTTACACTCTGTGTTTACATTCGCCAATTACAGATAGTCGTTCGTACGCAATAATGATAGATCTACCGGCGTGGCTAATGATTAGCGAGTTGCTCAGCGCAAAAAGTGACGAGCATGATTTTCGAACGAAGAGTACGATCCGCGAAGCCATCGGCTCGATTGTGTGAAGACACCGAGAGAAATAGAGAAAAAAAAGAGAGAAAGAAAGAGAGCAACAATACAGAGATGAAAAAATAGCTAGGTGTAGTTCTTGTTTTGGTGACCGTTAGATGTGATATATTTTCCTGACAATGAAATTGAGAAAAACAATTTTTCTAGCATCGATAATTAGGAGCGATATTTTTACACAGTCTTGACGACAATTCTGAAACATTGCATTTGACGTTTCGAGAAAGAACGTCGATGTGATCTTTCCAGATACACATGCAGCGAGTATCAGGAAGTGAGGCAAATGATAGATCGCACTCCTTCCGATATTCCCCGTCGGCAGCGAACCTCGCATTCCGATCGCTTGCTTCTCTTTCTAGGATTCTATTCGCGCGATTTTACACGCAACGAGATGTTACGTATGTATACATAGATCCAATATAAACGCAAATAAATTAGAGATCGTCGTGCCGCAATTATTCAGTCAGGCATCTGTAAAGAATGCGTTACCGCCGGCATTATAGGAACGTTATTCAAACAAAATTAACTCTATTAATTTTAAGACGACCGGACTCTCGTACCTCGCCGATTCCAGCCCGAGCTCTCCTCGTTCGTTTGCCTTGTTATGCCATCCAAGTTATCGCTTTCGTCGAACTAGATTATTGCGCCGATAAAATACAAAGAATCGTGCGCGCACGCGCTACTTCCTACTTCGAGTAATCCGCCGATTAATCGACCGGCTCATAAATTGACCTGTCAAGATCCTTCATCGATAAAACGACACGCGAGTCGTTTGACGCGATATTTCGGCAATACGATCAGGATCGGTCGCGTATGACAGGGTTGATGGTCCGTCGTGCGTGTCCGAAGTGCGCTGACAGTTTTATTCGCTCATTAAGTACCCAATAATTTGGATCGACTACATAAATAAACGCGTGTATGAAGCCGAAAAATTTTCATCTCCGGACAACGACTCGAACTTCGCAATGTTCGAGAGGTTCGAGTCGACAAGTCGATATCTTTGCATCGGACGGATAAGATCGGGCCCGTTGATGCAAACTGGCCCCCTTTCTCATTATTCCAAAAAAATTCGTTTCTAATCGCGCACGCGCACGTACATGCACACACACACAGACGGCATCTGCCCCGCCATTTTCACCCTTACGTCTTCCACCCTGTAGAACGTTCACCCCAAGACAACTGCTCCTCCTTAGGGGCAGTTGCGGCGTCAGGTGGCACCCGTTAAAGTCGGCCGAAAAGTCGTTGGCGAGTCGAGGGAATACGAGGTGACAGTCGATAGCGGCGACGACGACCTCGTGTTGCCTTAATAACGGGCGAGGCCGTCATTAGAGGCCGATAATGACGCGTCATCTGTCAACAGCGACGATATATGTATCGCGATAATAGCGAAGAATGCTCCCGAGAGATTAATCTGTTGCATCTTAAAAAAGCGGGAGGGGACTTGTCTATTTTCTCCGATCCTCCTCCGAAACGAATAATAACTCGACGAAGAACCGACGACCCTTTCATGTCGATCGCGCGCATTCGTCAAGATTTCGATCTCTATATTTGAGAGATCGTTCGACGCGCATCTTACTCGACATTCTTTTGTTCGAGAATGGCATTGTTGTAAATCTGTTCGCACGTTGCGATCGCGGAGATAATATCCGTCAGCGCGGACTCGACGGAATCCCAAGCCAATCGTATTCAGGAGGGAGAGGAGAGAAGGACGATGACGGTTTGTCGCGCGGTCGTCATTATCCCAGCTGGACATCCGCATAATTTCCTACCGTCATTCCGCGTCTAAGCGTCTACAACTCATTCTCTCTACGAGGAGAAGGGAGGGCGCGGATCTCCATAAGTGCAAGTGGCTCGATCGAGAATTTCAATAGTTGCTCAACGTTCTTCGATGACGTCGCCTTCGAGACGGAGTTGCAACGTAAGGCGATTTTCATCATTAGCGCCAAACAAATGTCATTAACGCAATGCGAAATGAGTTATCTAATCACTCCGGTTGTTGCGCAACGGAGAGAAAATTTAATAATAATTAAATCTCGGGGAAAAAATTATTTTAAATCAAATAGTTATTTTTACAGCAGTTACCACAAGTAACTCTGTCTTCTTCATGTTTGTAATTCTGGAGAGTACTTTGATATTCTGGAGGGTTGACTTGAGATATATTGTGCGCGTGTCCTGGACATGTCGCATTCAGGGCACGAATCCGTCGCAACTTTCTCAGATGGCTTTCTCGCGATACTCGTCGTCCACGACGGATGCAGCGGAGTTTTCTATTTTTCGACGCGGATTCCCGCGTCTTTCGCCGCGCGGGGATCTCGATCGGGAATCGCGTCGGGATTCTCCGATGACTTTGCGAATCTATCTCGCTGCGCCCGTCCCGTGGTCCGATTGAGATAACGTTCATCTTCGCGAGAGGAAGTCGCTTGATTTTCAGTTGGAGTTAAGACAGTGAATCTCCGCTTCGCTGTGTGCAATTTCAGTTTCTAAGACTGTGTCACTTGCTCGATGACTATTTGTCCATTCTACACGTGGCACGTTCTCTGTTTTCTCAAAATTTTCTTCTTTCGAAGGCTACGATTGAACAGAATAATTTAAAACACTTTGCTCAGATAGAAATTTACGATGACTCACTTAGCAGTTATTGATATTTAATTTTTGTCTCTGGTTTAATTAAAAAAGTAAATAGAATTCAAAATTGATTATAAATACTTCGATGCTTTATAAAGATAAAATCATATTTTAAGATAATAAGAATATATACTAACGATTTTTATCTTATGTTCAGTAGTCGTTCTTCACGGACTTTATAATCCAGTTAAATGCGACAGTTAGCATGACAGTTTAAATGCGAATAGTTAATATGTCGCAAAGCTATAACAAAAAATTGATATATTTTTATTTTGTATTCTATTGAAAGAATTCAATATATCCACATATTTCTGATATAAACACTGATTGGATTTCTTATCCGATTCCATAAAAGTAAATCGATTTTACTTAATTTATAAAAATTGCAAATTTTGACTTGTAGATTCTACATCAAAAATCCATATTTAGACATGAAATTTATATCCTCAATATAATAAATTTATTTAAGAAATTTGGGCATTCTAATCAAAATCTACACTGGGAAAATCTTGGGAAATTTCTATGTGGATTATAATGTTGCAAAATGGACGGCCATTGCCGCAATCGCGTTCGCGGCCTAGTAACATTCCCCGTCTATGTAACGATCTACGTCCGCGGCTTTTTTTTGTTTATACAATATTTTTTACACGTGTGCGCTTGTGTAAGTATTTCGCGCGACCGAACGAAGACTCTACCTTGCTATTATCTATTTGCGCCATTATGTCTTCTATGCGGCGCGGAATGCGGTTTGGATATAATGATCTTGATTCAAAAACTCGATCCGTCCTAATGCAATCTGTCTGTCGATCCTTACCGCATCCAGATACGTCTATAATATCGAGCGATGTAGCGTTATCGTGTTCCATTTTATATCACGTTCGCGTAAGATTGTTCACTCGCGCGTATAAATAAAACGATCCAGTAACACTTGCACAATCTCATGTTTACACCATGATTATGACATTATGTAAAATTGGCGAACGAAAACTAATTAACGCTCAAAGTATACAAACAATTTACAGATTCATGATGGTATGTTATTTGAGCACACACAAAAAGTGCTGAATAATATTTCATCTAGATTATTATTTTCATATCATATATATATGTATATATTTGCAACAGATTTCGATGTGTAGGTAGGCAGTTTCCTCTTCTAATCAATCAGCTGTAATGTTTAGAATTACGGATAATTTACGAGCAACGGATATGACACGATATCGATCGCTGATGGTGGATCGATCGCGTCTGCTGGCCGATAGGCATCTAATTCATCGAGACCCGTTACGGATCCCCGGACTGTCATCGGTAAAAGAGCGGCGACAAGCCGGTCGGCCGCGATATCCAGCAAGATCTGAATGATGATCTACTCGATCGTGATGGTTTGCCTCGTCTCGCTCCTCTCGCATTGTGTTCATCAACAGAGATCGTCGGGTGGTTAATTGCGGAACGGCCCTCGTCGCCCGGCTGTACAGTTAACCGGACGGCTGCGCCGCGCCGCGTGATGCGCTCTCGCCGCATGCGGCGCCCAGCACGGAGCCGCATGCGTCTCCCGCAACTGCGCCGCGCGCGGGACGACTGCCCGTAGTACAGGTAGCTCTCTCGGATCTATTTATATAGTGCGCGCGGAGCCGGCCGGCGCTCTCTATACACGCTCGACGATCTCTCGGAGAGCGTGTTTGCAAATGCCGTGCGTGCGCTCGCCACACCTATCTATCTATGCGTATATATTCGCGAGCGAGTGCAGCAGCCTCCACCCGCACGATCGTTCATCGCGAGAGTAGCATCTTAGATTCTCTTAGAAACCAATGGCTACGCCAATGTTGTCGACTTCTTCGACTTTTCATTCAACCGCCAATATTCCGGCCATTTAATCATCTTTCTCTACAACGGGTTATAATTACTATCCGCGATATAATTACTATCCGCGTAGAAAAATTTCTGGAATTTAATTGGAATCTAGACAGATTTTTTTTTAAAGAACCGTGGATCCAGTTTGGAGATCTGTGAGGAAGTGTAATATTTTAAAAACGCGATTCCAAGTGTGAGAAATTCAAGTAAATTCTTTTTGCTTTCTTGAATATATTTATAAAGATAATTTAAATATTCTGTCTTTTACATATATGTAGATAGAATTAGATTTTAAGATGCTAACATTTTTCTTATGATTAATAATCGACCTGTAGGCTCTGTGTCTAATTTGTGATTGAAATTGATACGCCATGAGCAATAAACAAAAAATATAAGTTATATTTTTTATTCTGTTAAGAGAATAGAGCTGATATAGAAATGGGATTTTTGAGATTCTATAAAATGATACTGATTTTATTTAACTTAATTTTCTTCTGTAATATGATGCGAATTTTTACATTTGTTTATATTTTTATTTTAAATCGAACCAAATAGTACAAAAATGGAATTACTTGGTACTTGGTATATATTTATGATAAATTAGATAATTTAAATATATATTCTAATTGTGTGTGTATGGAATCTGAATCTAGGAAAATCTTGCAAAAGTTTATGCGGGAACATTATAATGCAGATATGTTCTATTTTATTTCTTGCGTCTACATGGACGAGATTCATTTACAGCGTGACAGTACGATATTTCGAGGTCGCGCAGGCAATTGACAGGTGTGTCCCTTATGTTTTCTGAACGACTTGCGTGTGACATTTGTACTTAATATACGTTTTTGTTAATGTCGCGAAATGTTCGCGACTCATGAATCTTTATTACGCCCTGGTTCGCGAGCCCTGATCGCTCACAATCTCCTTTTTCGCGCGAAAACTCGTTTTATATATGAGAAAAAAAAAACAGTCGGGCAACACCGGCCGGCTGGCCACCTGTGCGGTATGCAAATGCACAACGACTAATTTCTAATTCACTTCAACGTAAACGGTTCGGCCAGATGACGGCAATGCTGCTCGATATCGCGCAGCGGGCGACTCGAATTGAAACTGGCGCGCCGACATTTCCTGAATTTTCGTCCTAATCAAAGATAACGACCGTTTCGTTTCATAAAACGACGTATAGCAACCGGCCATTAACCCCCGTGAATGTTTATAGAAAATTAAAGAGAAAAAAAATAGGGGGAAGAAAAACGATCTGCACGGTCTGATGCCTCGGAAATCTTAAAAGCGGTTAATTATCGAGAAATATATATATCAAATGATGATAATCTGATAAGTAACCTACTATTAAATATACTAAGTGAAATTGCGAAAACACATTTAATATTTTTATCGCGAATCATATATGTGCGAGATATCAAGTGGCGCGTGTGTTTGAAGGAGATAATTATGTCTTTTACATCGCGTGACTGTATCTGAATATCGCGGCTTTCCTTATTGTTTTTCAGCGATCCATAATTATGTACAGGCTTTCTTCTCTGTTTACCGATCACCCGATGGAGCCCAATAGTCGTGCAGCAGCTGCATATACGTATAATCATTTATCACGCGGTAGGAAAGCAGTCGTTTCATTTTTAGTGACAGACGCTTCTGCTCTTTTGTTATTTTTATACAGCATACTGCTTGTTAGTAACCGTTAACAGAGGACGATTACATTATCGATATATTTGCAATGCATGCCTGTTGATAGGTTGCGTTTTCACTTTGGACATGATGGCGATATAATCGAACAATTCATTCGTCACATTATATTTAAGAGATTTGCGATTGATCCATTTATACTTTTCCGCGGTTAATCTTAAATCAACAAATGCGCGAGCAACTTGCCCTAGAGAAAGAGAGAGAAAAAGAGCAGATGTTAAATATTTATGAGTGTAGCGATTTAATCAAATGCCAGTTACACTCGTTTCGAAATGTAGCATTAATACGGTATATAAGAAATTATGATTCACAGTGATCGGAAATCCAGTTATCACTCTCTTTCTCTTGCTTTATATATTTAACATGGAAAAAATGCTGACTTCTCCTATATTAACCAAGATTTTGAAGTGTGCTATCACTAATCTTATCATACGTTCCATTTACGAACAGGTAATTTATATGTAATGTGTTTGACCGACACTCTAAACTCTTATATTTTTAAAATAATTGCTTCAATAAATTTTTTTTTATGTACTTTATTATTAAAAATGTTTTCAAAAATTTTTTTTATTTAAATATTTTGTTTCTCTAATTTAGGCATTTTATGTACCAAAAAGCTATGAAAATATATTCAAATCAAATATATTCAATATACAAATATATTCAATACAAATATGGTATATTCAAATCACATAAAGCAATATATAATTAATATTTCAAAAACACAATTATTCCGCGTCATTAAATCTCTATTCTTTTAAATACATATTTAATAAAAAAAATTCGATAAAATTTCTTTTATAAGTACACATTTTTTTATAAATTATGAAAGATATTATATAACTAATTCTTATACAAATAATTGTTAAAAAATGTTAATAATTTTTAAATAATGCTGAAATTTTTTTTACAATTATAAATTATCTTATGATTGCTTCGCCGTTGTCTGATGCCTCTCCGCGCCTCTTCTTCTTCTATTGTTTGTTCTTCGCTCCTTCACGGCACTCATTCATTCACTCGCGAAAACGTCATTAATTACGATCACGTGTGTATTTATCATGAGAATACGATTGCGCGACATGTTCCGACGCGTATTAATCGCACATTGCGTACTTTATTTTACATTGCGAGAGTAAAACTCACACGGTTAAAATCACTATATGCTCCAATCGGCACTGAAATAATCGCGCATACCAAATTCACACAATGCCATCTCTGTTACTAATGAATATACGTACGCATTTTATCTTAATTTTATAATTTCGAATTGTATAATATAATAATTTCGGGATCTATATTATGACAATATACGATAAATACGTCGCGCTGTCGGATTTTTGCGTATAATGCATTTTTATTTACATGGTATAGAATAGTCTCGTGGACATTCTTGTAACAAGATTCGAGAAAATACCGGTGTTTCATAGTATTATTTCTGAAATTGTATTGATATTATAATTAGAAATAGGAAAATTATCCTAAAATGCGTGCGTATATTTGTTAGCAATAGAAATAACATTGGTGTCTTATAATTTTTTAGCGTCGAATGAATCGTAGTAACCGTGATTTTTGCGTTTTCTCGTCGCAATGTAAAATAAAATGTGCGTCATGTATGATTAACATCAGAATGTAAAGTGTCGCGCGATGGTAATTAATGTTTTTGCAAGTATCATGTGAGTGTTATGAAGGAGCAGCAAAAGGATATAAATAAGAAAAAAGGAAAAGGCCCGGAAAGAGGCATCTGATGACGACGAAGCAATCATTAGGTGTAATTTGTAATTTTAATTAATTTAATTTATTATTTCTTATTTGTGCAATTAACTGCTTATCATCGCGGTAGCAATTTGCATCGTTGTATGTATTGCTGTACTATTAATGCATAAAACATTCTAAGTATATTATTTTAAAATATATACTTAAATATTTAAAAAATATTTGTAATTAATTCTTACACACACACATAGATTTACACAAAATATTACAACATTGTTGGAGATTCCTTAATGAAATTATTTTTATGTATCTTATTTTCTATATAAAACAATATATTATATAAATATGTTTTTCAAAAACTTTACAATTTTTTTATTAAATTTATTTGTTTAAAAAATGAAAACTAAAAACTTAATTATACGGAGTGAATAGACATTTATCAAAATATTACTTTGTGTATAATTTGATATATTTTTCTAATTTGATATATTTTTCTATTTTGCAGATCAACACTGTGTTCTTTACAATTTTGCCTTTGTACATCGTATCGGTGAGTCTAAAATTATTATTTATTATTTATTACTTCTTTAATCATTCTTCGTATTTTGACATAACAGACATATTGTATCACAGAAATCAGTGATTCTCTTATATATCTCACAATATCTCAGATTATAGGATTCTCTTATTTTAAATAATATTTTGAGATAGAAGCTCTTAATTTCTGGCTATACATTTAGACGATCGCCTATCTATGATTAACCAATTGCATCGCACATGCGGACAATTTATCGTCTATTAGTCTAGTGCTTAATAATAAAATAATTATTGCCTCGCTTATTAAATTATTAAGAACGAGAATGCTTTTTGTGTCATGTTGTATATAAGTTCTTAATACTAGCCGCGCGTTCTTCTTGCCTTTTGTGCACCCAAATCGTGATTTACGATCCGTAAATCCGTCAGAAGCATTTTAGACTGGTCGTTCAGTTTCTCAATAACCAATCTTTCGCTTCCGTTTGGTACGAGAAGGAAACTTTATGATCCTTTGCTTCGCGTACGGAATGTTTAATCTTAGATTTCTCGCGTCTTAGAGATCCTAGAGAGAGGAAGCTTTCGCAATAACTGTATTCTTATATACATAACTCTCGTTGCACGACGAACCCCCGGCATATCATAAAACCGAGATGATCGAACGTAATTCGGACTTTTCGCGAAACTTGCATCGAGTTGTTGACGTCGTCGCAGAAATAAAAGAATGCTTAATCGCATCATAATATTCTTAAGGATTTAATCAGACATGCCTCGCCGGATGATAATTAAACAGAGACATTTCGCGGTTGTTACGAGCGATAATTCAGCGGCACAAGCTGCTATATTTTCCCCCTTTGATTTTCAACGACTGATATTGCGCATATTTAAATTTTTTTGGCAAAAAGGGTACAGGGATGGAAGCGATAACGTGTAAAACAGTATTAATTATTAAGATATCGATATTTATAAATAATCTCATTGTCCATACATTTATAACATAAAAATAATGGATTAATTTATAGATTTTTTTTAATAAAAAAAATGATTTTAGATATTACATGAAGTTATTATGATCTTAGAGAGCAATTGTTATATATCTCCTTTGTATCTTTTTTTGATGCTTCTGCATGTTGAAAAAAAACTGTCGTTCTTAATGAAAATAATTAATAAATATGTAAATGCGTGTAAGTATATGCACAATCATAGCTTATCGAAATTATATTTTTCTCTAAAATTTTGCCAACAAAAAATTCGTTTGAAATTCGCTAAACAAACATTACAATGAGATAAAAATGATAGCTATATCTATATTTTTGACAGAGATACAAAAAATGAAGAATACAAAATATGAAAACTTTGAAAGGAGATATAAGACGTAGCTCTTTTTCTTGCTCTGCATATTTTGCATATTACTCGAACGAGCTGCGTATAATTAATGTCCTCCTTTGCCCCGCCTGTGCGTCGACTCGCGGCGCAGCAGCATGCGATGCATCATGCGGCGCAACGAGGAATGCTCGTACGTCAAATGTGATATATTCACGATGCTCCGATTTAAAACTGTTTACGACGTCGACGTAACACACGCTCTCGGCGACCCTTGTTGCGCACAAAACACCTCGTGGTTTTCGTGACGTAGCGGTCGAGCCTCGCGGCTTATAAATGCAAGAGTGTCAGTTATCCCGCGTGATTTAAAGAGTCGCCTCTACATTACACATCGGAGAGGAAACGATGTGCGTGTGCGTTGGGCCGGGTAGAAAATTTCTTTCGAAATTTTCTCACTCTGTTGCGAGAGAAATCTCTGTAGGAGACGGCGCGGTATCGCGATTCAAACGGTAGCCGGTGTATTACAGCGATTAATTGCTCGCCGTTAGAACAATTGAGCAATTAACGGAGCGTTAAAAGTTAATCGTCAAATGCAACGTAAAGGGAACATGCTGGAGGAGATAATAGCTCGGTGTGTGTATGTATATTTAACTCTGAAAGTTAAGAGCGCGCGCTTGTTCCCCAGCTCACACGAGCTCGTGAATCCTCTTCTAGTACGAAAAAGACTGCGCGAACCACGCCAGCTCGGCGTCGTTCACTATTGCATACCGAGAAAGTGTTACGGCACCTTGTATGAGCGACCTTGGCACGATGTAGACGCACGTCGGGACGTCTCGCAAATTGCCGGAAATTTCCGTGGGAAACTATTCCGTTCGGCGGCGCGCACATTGTACGCTGCAATAGTGTGTTCGGCGTGTGTAATAGTACGCGCATAATAAGCGAGAGACGGCGATCAACCGGCGAGTTGACGACTATACATGTATGTACACAATCCCGCACTTGGCGGAGCTCTGCCAATCACGTTTTCGATCGCGGACAACCGCGATTGTGTGCACGATCGGAAACGACTTTACATAGTCCAGTGGGATATAATACACGTACAGAGAGTTATAATATATTACAAGTTCTTTTTCAATGGTAATCAAAATATATTAGGCATGCGATAACATAATTCAACGTGATATGGAAAAATAATTCGAAAAAAAGAATAATTATGTTTGAATAAAAAAAGTTTTTTTAATGTAAAAGAACCATATAATATGATTAAAAACAATCTTTTAATCTCTCAAATTTTTCAAAATTTTATCGCGATGGAGAAAAAATCTAATTACATTCTCTTGCTTGTAGATTGAAGAAAAGTATTGTTTTCTTAAATTGTTTAATTAATTAATACCGAGAAGTTTTTCCCCGACAGGAAACGAGACTTACGACAACTGTCTAGTGTCTAATACTCGCACAGCGACACAGAGCACATAATTATACGGCTGCGGTTTAGAAATAATTTAAATTCCGCCTCGCACGTCGTCGAGTCTAAAGCTCCGATTATTTGTTGCTCGCGGCAGGTGTATAAGGGGGAACGTTTTCCCCCGATATGTTTTCATCCACCCCCATGAAATAACCGGATATTTCCCGTGTCGGTACGTATACGTCACCGTAGGAAACGAACGGTCGCGGATACGAATTAACGTCGAGTAATGGCAGGGCGTGCAACAAGTGCGACGTTATGGGGTATCAGGTGTATGTGCCCTGGAAATACGGGCGTGCGTTAAAAGCGCGACCGTTGGTGAGAGAGATCGGCCTTCAGCACGTGACCGAGACTCCGCCAGATGGGCAGCCTATGGAGGAATGACACCTCGTTTTTTTTTCTTTCTTTCGAGTAATCGTTTCGAAAGAGATACCTCGGTCGCGTGCGCGAAATTGCGGGACTCTTGGCGGACCGACCAGAATACCTTTCAAAGAAATAAGTCTTCGGTAAAAGTCTTCCTCTTAACGATCTAGCCGTTAATCCGCGGAAAAAAATTTATCTCGCGCACGAAACAGGGTTTTCGAAAAAAAGGGGCTTCGAGAGAAACAATCTCGCGTCAATTTGTCAATCTTCGCGCCTGATCATCGCCTTCCTCCGCAGAGAGATATCCTTTTGGAAACGCGTTTCTCCGCACACGCGTTAACAAGGCAATTAAGCCGTGGCCCGCAAATTACTCGGTGCACGCTCTAATTCGGCCAACCGAATACGGCGAGGCGGAGAGAGAACCGGAAGCATCAGGATGCAATAATGCAAAGGCGGCGAACTCGACTCGCGGAATGGAAAACGGTGTATTTGGCCGAATAGACTTTTCTCTCTCTCATTCTCTTTTTTTTTTTTTTAAATATCGGCGGTGCTCTTTAACAATTTAAATCATGGAGGAGTATCGCTCGAGAAATATCGGTGCTAAGCGGTATCGGTGGCCGTTTCTACTACATGCTATCACAGGTGGAAGGCATACGGTCTTCGTGAAGGCACGCGAATGAGGTCTACTCGGTCGATCGGGTATCGCGAGTTGCGCGGCATGCAAGAGGGCGGATCGAGATTTATCTAGCAAATAACCTCCTGTTGCTCGCGCGTCCGTATACCATGTGTGGCAAAAGTTTCCAGACGGCGATCATACGCACCGAGAAATGGCCGATCGATTACTCTCGTCATCGTATATTAGAAACAGCGACAATGATTCGCGAATATATAGGCACGTTTCGATGCATTGATCGTATGCACCCCAAAAAGAGTGGACTATTTTAATAATGTAAAACATGTTGTGCAACTCTCAACTCTTTCCTCTCCTATTTCGTGATTTAATCAGCGCTCCATTAATTTTCTAGGCAATGTGTCATTCTTGTGAATTGTGAGTCAATAATGATGACATTCCAATTATTATCGAATATGATATATCAGATGGCGTTCGTCGAGAAAGTGACTTCTCGTTTGTTGAGAGTTATGGCCGCGACTTGGCCGCTATCGATCACGCGCGATTTATTTCATGTTCGTTACGCATTACCGTTAGCGGTATAAATAATAAGGAGATATAGCAAGAGCCGTAATGACAGCGAGAACTGACGGAAGAGAGACGTTTGTTGAAGGAAAATATAGTGATGCGCATTTCAAATGCAAATTTTTGAAAATAATGAAAGTTTGAGTATAGAATTTCGTTTATAGATTAAATAAAATAATATGTGGAAATTTATATTTTTTTCGTGAAGATGATAGGTGCAAATAAATATATGATAATATAAAATATTTTAAAAATGTAACATGAAATATTTATTTATAATTTATAAAATCAATTAAATTAAATAGATTTATTATTAATAATTATTGATCATATATATTAATTTTAAATAGTACAGAAGAAATAAACACATGTATCTATTTTTTCAAGTATTGTTTCTCAAATGCCTAACTCTGAAGGAGAAAGGATCGAATAATTAGCATTGTCGGTTATGTGATCTTGTATTTATCACTGGTATTCCGAAGGTTGTAAAGTCTAGTCTTAAATCTGAGAACCTTCGAGGGGAGAATGATGACGAATACGCGTGTAAAAAATTCTCACGGTGCGTCAAGATGAACTAATTGGAGTTGTATGTCGCGATAGCACTTTCGGTTAAATAGAGCGTAGTGCTCTTGGTAGTTGATATATCAACTCCCGAAAGATGTCCGCGTAGAATGACTCGTGAAAATTAAACTCGAAGGAGGCGTATATGATTTGATCTGATTATTATACGGACAGTGTTCGTGCGCTTCGCTTTCATTTTAGAGAGAAAGAAGAAAGAGACGAAGCGACCTAGATGAGATAAAGATTTGAGATTTAGTCCCTTATTGCATTACGTTACATTAATTACGTTCCTTTGTCTACATGATGCAACCACTCGCTTAGATAAGAGACGATTAGTTCCCTGACGAGAGAAGGTGAATATTAATTTTTCCCGTAACGTTCAATGTGTATTGTATGCGAGCCTTTGTCGTGATTTGATTGTGTGATTCACAATATTTTCATCACACGAATGATAAAGATGCCTTTGATCATTATCAGACTTCATGCGCGTGTTGTATGCTTCTCCAGGTCTTTAACAAGATATATCATACATACAATTAAACGAAGTTTCAAACTTATAATAGGCACCATCGCGCGTTGATGTTTAACAATTAATTATACAAAGTTATTTATTCATTCGTCTTAATATGCAGCGACAAATAAAAAAAGTGTAAAGATTCGAAATTAAAAATTTATGCAACATTTCATCATATTAGGTACTTGTAGAAAAATGCAAATAACATAAATTCGAGATTCGAAGCGAAATACTTCCCGGTCGATTCGTCAACGAGGTCGCATTAATTCGAATCTCTTCGCGACGTCAATTAAGAAGGAAAGTACCGCGTGTCCGGCAATAATTCACGGATATTACACCGCGGCATAACATGCACACGCTCCGTATGTGCATGCGTGGTACATACGTATTCTTTGTATCCCTAACACGGTATGTTCATGGGTATCTTATAAACGTCGCGTTAGCTTCGCGGTTGACTTTATGCGCGCTGACCATCCCTTTGTCGATCCTTATCCTCATCGCGATCGCACGATTGCTGTATTTCGATGCGAAACAACGCCCCAATGACGCGATTCATTGTACGCGATAGCGGGATTTTTCTGACAGGCGCAGCTTCTCTCAAGGAGATCTTCTCAAAAGGATCAATGAAATCTATTTCAACCGGACTCCAAGTCAGTATTTACATTTAATCTCAGTGACTCGCACCGGATGAATCACTTTCGGTGTCGGAAAGGAGTGTCTACCTCGATGTCTGTCTAGTAATTGCAGCGTTGCGAGTGACGTAAATCGGTTTCACGTTGAAACTCGAGAGTCGCATAAGTCACGAGTGGTAAAACAACTATAATATAATCCCCGTTTCGGTCATAAAATAAAACGCAATTATAATTCTCACCGCTGTTACGGGCGAGCTGTGTGTTTATTTCACGGATCACATTTTCGCACACTTGACGTTAAGTATACTTGGCCTGATATGCTGAGAGTTCTATTTATCTACCAGCAAGATCGTATACTCGGCATGAAATATATGTGATAAAACCGCAGCGACACCTTGCATTTAATTTCTCGCGCGGCAAGAATGCAGGCCAATGTCGTTGCAATGTATATATCGCAGATTTCCCTGATGTATCACAATTGTGAAGACCGATAATATCCAGCGATTCAAAAACGACACATATAAATTTATTCTTGGCGGTAGGGTTTATCCGCGACCTCGGGAAGGGGACGCGTTATCGTAATTTTATTCCGATTATCGCGACGACAACTCACGAGGAGAGACGTAAACGAGACTTAATTTTCCTTCAATCACGCCACACGGACGGATACCGGGCGAGTCTCGTCCGGCAAAAGAGAGAGAAAAAAAGAGGCTTTCGTTGGGAGCATCCGGCCCCAGGGAAGCCGTGAGAGTGAAATGGTAAAAGGTACACGCGGAACGGGAACGCGCGGAGGCGAATTTAATGGCGTTGAAATTTCGGGACTCCTGACATGAGTAAAAGAGAGAAGGAGAGAGAAAGAGAGAGAGAGGCTCGTTTCGTCGTTAAGCCCCGGGTAACAATGAACGCCTCGTGTCGGCCCGATAAAAACCTTGTCGACTTCCTGTGTGTGCGCGCCACCCGCCACTCTTCCCAAGGCTGTTGCCTCATTACGTGTCAGACAGACACTGGTCGAGTCCCCGCGCGTATAGTAGCAGAACTTACACGCCGTGATATCTCTCTCAACTAATCAACCCGCCAAGGCTGTTGACGAAAGCATCTGAGGAGCGCTTGGCTCCAATCACACGACCTTCGCGATAGGGATAAATGACAGGCGGTACGAGACTCTTTGCGCGCGTAGATAAGAGCAAACATTTATGTATATTGCCGTGCATTTCATTCTTACAAGATTCAATTTGCATAAGCCTTTAATTATATACAATTAAAGGAAAGATAACTTGGAGAAAAAAATATTATTATAATCTTGATGAGTTTATTTTGTGCTCGATATAATTTCGACTTCGAGAATGCTTTATGATGTTACGCTTCTGTAAAAAAGAGCGTAATAGAATTTATCCAGAGAAATAATTAATCTTTTTTTTAATTAAAAAAAATTATTTTTCTGTTTATATCTTTGTAAGAATACTATATCCAAGATGCAAGTTGTTACTTGATTACAACTTGCGGAGTTTATAACAAGTTTACAGAGAGAATATTATTATCATATACACACATACTATATATTCTCTATTTATTGTCTAACTATTCTCTATTTATTGCAAGTCTTATAGTTTGACGAAAGCAGACACGGAACGTAAACTGCGAAGATCATCGTCTTTTTGTCCGCATAACCCGTAGAGGGAGTCGCTTTTATAACCGCCGGCACCGTTAACACCGTTAACGTCATAATATATGTACATAGAAGCGAGATATACCGCGATCGTACGCGGAAAACCGCCTCGATCGGCACGTCCAGGGTATTGTTTCGATCCTCCGTTCGGCACTCGAGGCGCCCCGCGCTCGCGAGATCTCGAGACTATCGATCCGGTGATTCGCACGCGACCGGGGCCTCTTCTTCTACTCTTCCTGGTACTCCGCCCGGTGGTGGACGTCGACCGCCCTCGGCGACAAATCTCGGCTGAGATCCCGCATGAACGTTCAACGCGCGCGCACGTACTCGCGAACCGGTGGCGTGGCCGATCTTAGGAGCGTAACGCACGTGTGTTGCGGATCGATCCGCGTGCATCTGCATCGCTGCACGTGCGCGCGCCGTTCCTCGTATGTGCGTGGGATGTGCGCGAATGCGCACATTGCGTGCGCGGGATCGTCGGACCGCTTATTTCGCTTGCGACGTGGAGCTTCGGGCTGTTGGGCGTAATGCGGAATTGCAGTCGAGAGGAGAGATATGGGGAAAGGTGGCGGCGCGATGTCCCGGTACCGAGAGTTGACTGAACCGATAAATAATCGATCGGACGGAATAGATCTCTCGGATATCTCTTCGTGAGTCATCTCGAATCTCGGAGCCCGAGGGGCTCTTTTCAGGGGATTTTTTTCCCCGCTCACACTCTTTCTCTATACGTCTTTCACTCTCTCGGTTCTCTCGTAAAAAGAGCGGTTGTGTGAGCGCAACGCGTTTCAAAAAGGATCGCCACAACTACAAGTTATAAAATAGTGAAAGGACCCCGGCGAAAGCAATGAGATCGGCTCCTTTTTTTTCTCCTCCTTGTGTCGCGTGACGAATTCGCGCCACGCGTGGATAACGCGCTGGAACTGCTACGTCGGCTGGCGACACTTCATCGGGATGCCGAAAGCTTCTGTTCGAAAGGCGAACATCCCGCGTCCTTTCTTGCGCCTCATTGCCGTCGATCCCGTCGCAATTGGCGATTTTGCTAGCGCGCGATTACGATCGGCAAAGAAGAATCTTTGGTGAACCGGCCGATGTAATTGAGATGCCCGCGTGTTCTCGCCTTTCCGCTTTCTCGAAAATACTCGTCGACGAGAGAGCGCAATCGCGATCAATTTCCTTCGTCAAACACTTCAAGCACCAATGAGTAATTTTCTGTAAACTTAGGAAAGAAATTTAATTGGTTTTTCTTATTTATATATATGCGATACAATTTTTAATTAAGAAAAATCTTGCATTATTATTACTGTATAGCGTATTACTTTTGTGCGCAATTTGGATGCGCAATCTAATTCTTTCAGACTCGTTCAATTTAAAGAAAACGCGAGGAAATTGAATTTGGATAATAACACGAAATGATATTAGGTATATACGATCGCGGAATGAGATTAGATTGCATCAGCCGAGATAAGACTTTGTTATTCGGACCGAGTGCTTCCTATTCGCGGCCGATAAATCGCGGAATAACAGAAATGATGGACAAGCCGAGGCCTGGCACCTCCTTCCTGGAGGTCCGGGCGATACGCGATCATACGTATCGTGGCGAGCGCAAGCGAGAGCAAAGTCGGTCATCATCCACGAATCCAGTTACTCCATGGCGCGCCGACCGGCAATCGATTCGTCTCCGTCGGGCATAACCGATCTGTTCGAGTATCGGGGCTTTCCTGTATTTAGGCGCGTCGGCGTTTCACCTGCGCGTGCACTTGTACCCCATCGACCTTCTTTCCCCATACATATCCCCCAATTATACATTGTTTATGAATGAGACGTCTGAATAGTGTTCCCTTCTCTCACGATCTTGATCCGCGAAGGGAATTTATATTTTACCTCTCACTTTCCTTCTGTGCTCCGTGCTGCTGATAGCAGAATTGAGGATATACAGATGGATATAGATATATAGATCGAGATATTAGTTTCGTAGGCGATCGAGAGGGATCCAGTTCAGGGAGGAGGGAGGGGAGCGAGAAAGCCGATTATGGCAGAGGTGGACGAGCAACAAAAAGCGAGCGACGGACGACTGCGGTGGACGACTTTCCCATGAAAGGGGGATGGGGGACGCGGGGGCAGGATGTGCCAGGACCAATCAATTGTACACGCCGGTCTCCTTCTTCTTTCTCTCGCTTCGCGCTCGTCTCTGTACATCTCTCTTTCTCTTTTTTTCATTCTCTCGACTGTGATTTTTTCCCTCTATCGGAAGCGCTGTTTTCCTAGCGGCCGCTTTTCTGCAATCGATCGCCCTGAAATACCGCCTACGCCGAGAGCCTGAATCACGTCTTATTTCCCAGATTATTTCACGCTTGCGAATGTACATCGATCTTGCCGCCGCCTTCGACTATACCGATCTTCGGCTTCTTCTCCGTCCGACCTCCGCGATACTGACATCTCGCTAATGAACTTCTGTAACGAATGTATATCCCTGCTCGATGATACGCCAACCGTTTTAATCAGAGAGAACAACTGCTGAGAGTCGATTCGCGCGCAAGCTATACAGTATTGAACGTTTGTAAGGAAGGGTCGGTCGCTTTTTTTTCTTTTTTTTTTACAACGAGCCAGTGAACTTATTTACCTTCTGGGAACTATTCTTCGGTATCGAAGCTTGAGCGTCGTAAATACTGTCAGCTTGTACGCTTTGTATTCCGCGCGCGGTGATACTTTGCCGCCTGCTTTCCCGGTCGAAGATCGTGAAAGTGTAAGAAACCGCGATGGCGACGGTTGATTATCGATCGACGATCGGGAAAAATGCAAGGTGGCACGCGGCCTGGACCTTCACTAACTGCAACGCGAGCGGCAGCGCTCAAGGTGGGTGGACAATTGGAGAGGGCGACCTGTGGACTGAGGCAACCTACAATAGGCTCGCTTAGCATCGTCATTTTTTAGGCGCCACGCGAACCTCGCGCATGTCGAAGAAAAGAGAAAGAGAGAGGATGATGTTCTTTGGCATTCGAAGCAATGCAATTCGCATCACGCACGTGTGTGCTCACGAAGCTGAGTGTGGTCCCTCGACCTCCTAGACAGGTTAAAATAATCGCCAGGCGCGAAGAAACGAGAGCGGTCATATAGGAAATCATTCAATGAGATTTATTTGTATCTATATTTTCTTCGCAGCTCTCTCCATTGCTTTCGTTCGCCTATTAATTCCGAGGAAAAGTGCAGGAGTTTTTGCCAATAGAACTTGAAAGTGTGGAGTCGTAAGAATTTCATATGCCTTTATCGCATATATAGTCTGGTATGCTGTCGCCCCGAGTCTTTCGAACGATAAGGCCAGGATACGGCAGGAAACGATTGCGCGAATCAAATGGATACATTTTATCCCCGAGCGGGATTTTGTAACGCTCTCAATCTCTAACGCGAACGCCAGTGGAAGCTGTAAATTGCATTAAAGACCATACTTACGCGATATTTATGTACGAATGCCTCTTGATACGACGTTCGCGAAATTCTTGCTGTAATTTTCCTCCGTGAATGTCTCGGGACGCGCCTTCCAAAGATCGAAGTGGTGCTAAATAATTTTTATACACGGTACGTTTTACATTTTTCTCCGTATCCATCTTTGTAGAACATCGCGGTTTATTAGCTACTTTTAGCGGCTGTTACGCGTGTCAGTTCCTCGTGGTATCATTCGCTTAAATTTGATTTACCCTCGTTGAGTCGCGCACTTATGCAGTCGCATTCCGATGCAGGTGCGCGTGCATTCATCCAGGACATCCGAGGACACGATTGCTCGACGATAGACATCGTCGAAGGAAGGAAGGAAGCGGAATTGAGACTAGTCTCCTTCTCTAGGGAGGGATATATGTTACAGTTAGGCTAGTGTATACAATTCAGTCGATTATATATCTGATCGCAAACTATTGCGGCATTGTCGTGACGATCCAGAGAGAGAGAGAGAGAGGGAGAGAGAAAGAGACAAGTCGCACAATGAATTTATCGATTATACGAGTTGGCTCTCGTACCAGTTTACCGTTAACGCGCGTGGAGGAGCTTCGATAAAAATCGCGCACGCCTCGACATCTACATGACCGAAACGAAAGGCGCTTTCTTACGGATAGGGAGTTGCATTCTGGACCGCGAGTGTCACTTGAACAACAATCAATAGAAACAGATAGATACAATTGAATAGAAAATTACTTTTATATAAATCATTATAGCGATAAATTAGAGATGTCATTTTTGAAACAATCTTATTAATTTAAGTTTGAAAAATACACAGATCAAAAAAATATTGAAATTTGCATATGACAAATAAAAGAGAGTCTAAAAAATACAAAAAAATTATAAATAATACACATACAGGATTAGTGTTATTTCAAAATCAATATCGCGAAATTAAATAAAATTAAATATATATAAAGATAATTAAAAAAAATTAATACTAATAACATATTCTTAAAAATAAAAAAAGAGAAATAACAACAAAGCGAGATCAGAGTGCGTTGACGCAGGAGATGCACTTTCCGCGCGCTTTGATCGAGATTACTCAGCACTGTGTGGAATTTCTCTCCGCGGCCTGGGTCGACTTTTCTATATTCACGCACGATCGTCGCATCAGCTTGGCCACGCTCTGGCTCGAATCGAGTATCTCGCGTACGATGCGCCACGGAATGAGATGAAAAAAAATGTAAAGAAAAAAAGAAAAAGCACGGGGCGATCATCTCTATATACATCGCGCATTAATTCATTTAATTCCACCTTCCCCTTTTGCCGCCTTCGCGTAATCGTGATTGCGACCATTTCTCCGAGATCACCTACATCTCTCCCGATCGCGCTTTTCTCTCCTGCCCTCTCGTCCTATAAACAGCCGAGAGCGAGCGAAAGAGCGACCGTTAGAGCCGGCCATTACGGCGGCTAGATGGCCGATTCGATAGACGATTGACTTTGTAATTATCAAATGGCGGCCGCAATTAAGGGCCGGCCAAGCTGATTGATGGCTGTGCGTAACCACACACACACACGATACCGATCGACGCCTTTTTGCCTTTGTACGCTTTGCACGCGCGCGCCGCCATTAGCGCTTCTAATGATCGGGAATTACGCGGATCGATGATATCGTCCTGTTGCGAGTCGGAGGAAAGTGAGCGCGATATAGTGCCTCTCTCCGACGACGGTGATCTCGCCGGAGATCCATTTCTTACTCTAACGAGGCACGTTGGAAACGCATATTGTATAATTTCAGCGATTGATGAAACATCCGAAGCACAATATAAATCACTGAAATAGCGGGACTTATATATGTATTCCATTTTTTTCATAATAATTTAATATAAAAAATTTAAATTTAATTTTAAAAAGTTGATAATTTCTAATTTTTAAATGGCAATTGATATGGTCCTAAAATGAATATAAAAATGTTGGAGGAAAGGGATGCGATGACACGCTGAAACGTGGTGAAAATCCCGCGAAATAGAGATATTTCCAGACCAAAGAGAATCGGTAAGACTGTCGGAGGAGTGGATAATCGCGGCAACCGGTTATTTATATAGGAAATGTAGATATAATCGCGCATCTCGGGCTACCCGGGACCCGGAGACGAACGACGGAACGGACGGCGGCTGATCGTCCGCGCCGATGGTGCGGTGGGATGCAACCGCTCGGGTACCTGTTTTACCTGCTATACAGTACTCTCGTGTGCCGCTGCTGCTGCATGACGGGGCCTCAAGGGAGCCCCCGACCTACGGGATTAGCCCGACGGCGGCACGTGCCGGCTACAGGTGGCTCTTTAAAACTCACTTTATCCGCCTTCTTCGCGGTCGGTCGCTCTCTCTCTTGCCACCGATGGAAAACCGGAATCGGAAGCCGCCGACGTCCTCCGCTCCCGCAAGAGATCGGAATCGGTTCAGGTTGTCGTTTAGCCGTCGATTAGAGCCGCCATCGAGACGCTGTCGCGAATGTGGAGCATATGCGATGAAATAGAAGCTGCAAGAATGTAAAGTAGCACGCGACAAATGTCATATCGATATCTGCAACCGGGTATAATTACGCTCCTCCGCGCGATTTCTCGTTGTGTTTTTTTCTTTTCTTACGTTTCTTATTCGCGTGCCGGTGCCACGTTGACAGATGCAACCTTATGTCTCGGATTAAACGGCTTTGCGCGAGATAAACGATACGTCGCGTCGACGAGCTTAGAAAAGCACGTAACTAATATAATAAGCTTAAAATAATCTCTTCCGGCCAGTTTTATATATAATATATTAGGATCGAACCGAGTACTGTTAATCGTTCGGCGGGATGCTGGTCGAGACTTTAACGATATCAGAATATTTCTCGATATGTCATACCCTCTCATTCCTTGCCTTCCTGCTGCCAGGAACAGGGAAATAGTGCGCTCGGCAGATCGTTCACGGTTTTGAATTCAAGGTTGGACGCGCGGCTAATTGCAATAAATATCTCGCTCGGACGCGCCCGACCTCAGCTGTATATGAGGAATAACGTGTCGGATATATATCGGTTTTCTTCCTACGAAAGAGCGACTTGTATATCCCGCCTTGCGGGATCACATATATATTCCGCGAGACAGTCGTGTGCAACGAGCAACGAGTTGCTACTTTATTGCACGGGTGACTCTCCGCCGATACTCACTTATATATCTCCGCCGTTCCTCTTCTCTCCTGCGCCTTTGCGGCGGAAAACCGGAATTGGAATCGCGCGACTTCCGCGAGGAGCCGAGCCAATCAAGGGGGAGAGAGAGAGGGCGGTTGCGCGCCCTCGGTTGCGGCCGGATCCCTAGAAACAGGGCTCTCTTCGCGAGCGTGCAAAAGGAGCAATATCCCCACTTGTATCTCTCTTTAATGCCTTACCGTTATGCGCTCGTACTATTCAAAGGCGAACTTATCGGCGAGTCTACCGCGTGCGGTAGATTTTCTCCGTTCCATTAATATAACATCCAATATACTCGCGATTTTATCTTCGCCTCGCGTTGATGCACGATGCGTATGGTTATGCGGAACAAGCGCGTCGCAACGGAGTAGAGCTTATTTCCAGAATAAACGGTTCTTTTCCTTTTTTTTATCGCCGTGAGTTTTATTCCGATTCGGATATCGATAAATCGCTTCATCATATCGAGTGAAAATGCAAATTTCGCTAACACATCGCGAAGAATGCGGTCTCTGCTCTCATTCGTCCCGGTCTCTTTTTCCTTTTCTTTCCACCTCTCTCTCTCTCTCGCTTCCTCTCTCGCGGTGCCCGCGATTACAACCCTCGAAATTGCAGTGCATTGCATACATAGCTATATAAGAGAGGTCGAGTCCGCGCAAAGGAAAACAGTATTCGCGTTCACCTGTTACACACCCACGCCGCCGTATACGGCTGCGACGGATATCGGGGCATTCACGCACGTACGGACACGCAAGGGAGCACGTTAATGGCACGTGCCACAGGTGGTTCTTCGAAAGTCACTTATCCACGAAAGCCGCGCGTCTCTTTTCCCTTTTACTCGGTCGGCCCGTTCTCGCGCAACTTATATTTACCTACATACGTTCCTCTCCGTGACGGTGTGCCCTGGTCGCCGCCGTCGCCGACGACGACGACGACGACGACGACGACGACGACGACGACGACGACGACGACGACGACGACGACGACGACGACGACGACGACGACGACGTAGAGAACTGGAATTACTTGACCCGAGCCTGCGTGCATGACAGACAAACCGCCGCTGTCAGACACACACGACCGATACAGTGCCGCGACTGTATAAACGGGCTCTCTCGCCGTAGTACCTCACGTGGGTTGTGCTTTCTCGCCATGCTCCAGTAGGCTCGCCAATTTTTGTTCATTAACAGGACACCGTGTCCGTTGTGCCGCGGGTTGTTGTCGATCGCCGTATCAGCGACAGATAACGATGCTCGGTTTTTACGATTGGTTTTTTTTATAAGTCCGTTAGCGAAGAAAGAAGGAAGGAGACAGATGAGATCGAAGTAGATACTTGAATGAAAATAAAATATATGTATAATACCAGCACAATCACACAGTAATACAAGAAAAGACAAAAATTTATATGATTTTGTGTTGTAATGATACATGTATAAATCGTTCAAGATAATAATTTTTCATAAATCTTTTTTATAATAAAAATACCCTAAAATTTTCTAAAATATGATAGTGGTTAAAAAAAAGAAAAGAAAAGATATACGGTGAAGGCAAATATTTTTTGTAGATAATTTTTAATCAATTGATGCGATTATAATACGGTGAAAGAGCAGGAGAGGGAGAGGAAAGACAATCAAAGTTTGCTATATACTGCGAAAAAAAATTCTCATATTAGACAAAAATAGCGATTGGAACAAAAGATTGATCTTATAGATACCGGTATGATTTTATGCATTTTATGCATTTCAAAGAGAAGCGATACATTTTTACATTTTATTTGTCTTATAAATAATGACGTTCGTGTAGGTGTATCAGCAGCTAATCGATGTTTACGAAACATTCTGTATTAATGTAGATATGCGCTTGCGATTCGCTAGTGTGTCGATATACACTGTTCGCATTCATGTAGCGGCCAAGTACGGGTAATGAGGTTAATGAGCGAGAAAGAAAGAGGGATACCCTTGTCGCTTGAAAACTTGATCGAGTACCAGGATGGACGATAGTGCCTTCGTGTCACATCGCATCTCCACGGGAGATAGACCTCGACGTGAATATTCAAGAGACATTCATAGAGCGTGGCCTGGTACGACATCTGCGATAGTTTAATTTTTGTCGCGTGCTGAATAGAGTAGAAAGTTTTACAACATTTGAAACCCTCGCGTCCTATATCGTTAGGCTTCAACGTGAGAAAGAATGCTCTTGGATTGGCGAGAAGGATCGCGAAAATTACCGGAATGTGCATTCTGCATTCTGCATCAGGTTAATAAACATGACAACCGCTCCGCGAAAACTCACTTGCGTTTCTGAATAACCGATATACATCCGGATGTTTCTTCAGGATTCCACCGTAGATTCCTGGCGGGACTCGTTTGTTTATGAACCAAGAAGTTGCATAATGTATCGACGATTTTCACGTGAGTCCGAAATAAACACGCGCCATTTCGTCACAAAGACGAACACGCACACAAAGCAGGAGGAATACGCGTGTACGCACCTACGACGTCTCTTCTGCTTCTTCTTCTTTCATAGATGGTTACGAAGGGAGAGAAAGAAAGAGAAACAGAAAGAAGAGGCCGAAGTTGTGCTCCGCGCTCGAGCAATTCCTTGATGCATATTGTCACGCGTTGTTAAGCCCCGAGAGCACCGGCCATTACCGGCTGGGGAGGGAATCGACTCTGAAGCGAAGACTGTGAAGAGCGGTGGAGACAGAAGGTGCGGACGGTAGCCGCATATTTCGCCGGCTACTGCAGCTTCCTTCGACCAGATGGACTGCCTCGGGTCATCACTATTTACGTGACAAGTCTATATATCGTCTTTTTTTCGTTTTTCTTTCTTATACTTGTTTAAAAGATATATCGCAAATGAAATGTCTTAATAGACTGCAAATCAGCTCGTAAACTTTAGAAAATAATATAATATTATATAATATTATGTAAATATTATATAATAATATTGTGTAAATATTGGAAAGCAATTTTTAATACTGATTTCTCCCTCACTTTTTCTCTTTCTTTCTTTCTCCTTAAAGAGAAAGCTATTTTATTTTAATTCTTTAACGATATATTTTCTAACTGGTCACTCGTTGGCAAGATGCGTATGTCGTAATTGAAAGAGGGTTGCTTCAGATCGATGGCCAGTTATTTATCTCCGTTGGGTCATCTCCGCGATCGCCGACCACACGCGAGCTCTCCACGTCGATCGCGAACCTGGCTGCGAACGATTCGCTTTCGCGCGGCGTTTTCTGCGTCAGTTACTTTCGTCCTTAAGACATGCAGAGTAACCGGCGTGCGGTCTGGTCCCCGCGGCGCGGTGCCCCCGAGAGAGTGGGGTCCAGTTAGCAAAGTACGCGAACGTTCAAGGCGGCCCGTAAACAATGGTTTTAGCGAGTGCGTAGACGCCGTAAGAGCACTGTGGTGCGGCCAACTCCCACGGTTCATAGCGTAGGGACTCGTATCTCCCTCTAAGCCTGGTCTTTACACGTACTTTGGCCGTCCACGACTCACCCATTTTGCTTCACTTAAGACCCGTTGCGTCTCTCTCGCCTTCTCGCCGAACCATCATCCGCCTGTTACCTGACGTTTATTCACTTTGCTACATTCCAGCCTCCGTCAGATGCAGTAGATGTTGGTAGCACGAATTTTCAAGAAGATCAGGAAATCGTGATACTAAACAATCATCTCTCGCTCTTTCATTCCCGATAAGCTGAAAATGGGATTTTCTCGCCGCTGGAAAATTGAGAGAGCAATTTCTTACTAGATTAAAATTGACACTCGGAAGCTTTCTATCGAGATTAACGCGGTAAACGATTTAGCGAGTGTTTGATATTTCTAAGGAGATTACTTAAAAAATCTGATATAAAAACGAAACAAACGATGCTTTTACTTTTTACACACGTCTTTAAATTTTTCTGTAAGATATATAAGTCTTTTTGTGACTTTGTATGAATCCATTATTTTGAAAATGACGAAACAACTTTCCCTTGGCAAAGCCTCGCGCTCGAGAAGACGACCGACTTCCTCACGCAAATTAGAGCCTGTCGAGGCGTTTTAATCGCTAACAGGAGATACAAAGGCAGCACCGCCTGCTGCGGTGGACAGTCGTTGACCGCAGACTCGGTAACCGTTCTCGAGTCTCACTCCCACGCGTTATGAGATCCGCGTATTTCGCGATATAAAACGGCGGAACGCGGGAGCAGTTTCGAATTTTACGGATGATCGCCCGATGACGATTGTTCTTGACTCCTTGCTGCTTCTCTCCCTCTGTGGGTCAGCGTAACAACCCCTCGGGAATAGGAAGGCGAGCTGCATCCATTTTTTTCCCGAGCTTCGAACGTTTATATTATACATTCGGGAAACGCAAAAAGAATCAACGAAATATGGATGTGAATATCTTGACGCTTTGATCAAAGTATTCGCATGGAGTTATTGATCAATGTATAAATATGGTATAAACGTTAAAAATGAATTACGACATGTGTTTTATGATTAAGAAAATATTGTTGAACCTTTCGATGAAGAAATCTGACAAACGGATTGTTGCAATCTAGGACAGTAGGCTTGCCGTTCCCTCGTCGGCAAAGCCGCTCTTCCTTTTCCATCGCGCAGCAGCTGCTCTTAAGTTGCGCATCGTGAGGATTCGTAATCGCGTCCGGACCTAGACAATGCTCTCGCCGCGCCGAAGAGATGGGAAGAGAACGGTCCTACTGTCCGTAGTAGTAGATGAACGTCGCCGACAGCGTGGACGAAATTACGCTCCATTCATCCTTTCATTCATCCGAGTGGGATCTCACCTTCCAACTTAGAAAGATGTGTCGCTCTCCGCGGCGGCCTCTCTCGATGTAATAAGCAAAAAAGGCATCACCCAGCCGGATCATTACGTAGAGAGGAACGAAGAAATTATCTACTCGGCGCGTAAAAAGCGTGGCGAAGGCAATCCCATTGCGGCTGAGATCGTCGAGTTCTTATTTTTATGTTACGACCGCGTGAAGTCTGATAGGAGAGAGAAAGGGGAAGAGAAGTACGCCTAGATCAGGATCTCGAGATCTTTGTCTACGGTATTCTTGCACCATTGATTCGACTCCGCGAGTCACTGACCGAAAATCCATGTTTGTTGCTTAACGGGAACAATCGTCGTCTGCGACGAATCGTGCTCGAGTTAAATCTTTTCTTCGCGAGAGAAAATCGGACATTCTTTTTCCTTTCTTCTCGTTCTATTTTCAAATTATTAATCAAATTTTTTCATTGGTTTTTCCAGAAGGCGACGAGGAGTTGAACGGACGCCTCGTCCAACTCGACGAGGTATTGTCCGAGATAGAGGAGGGAGGTGGCGGGAGAAGAGGGTTGGAAGAAGGGTGGCGTGCTATGATCAGCATGGAGCTTCCGGCACACGCGACGCAGCATGGTGCTCTACACCTGGGGGTCGGAGTCGGCGTCAATCCAGGTGATGCCGGAAGTGCCCTAGCTGCCATTCACCCGCATCCCCAAGACCCTCTAGCCCTCCACCATCACAATCACGGCGCTGCAACACCCGGAGGTATGCATGAGGACTCCAAGAAAAAACGTATGTTTCTTCTTACGAATCCTTTATTAACGTAGAACGTTAATAAGACGATTATCGCAGGAGACCAAGTTATAAAGCGGGACATTGTTTTCAACCGTCAAGAAATTATTATTTTATATCTCTGATGAATGAGACAATTGTTTCCTGCGATAATCAATTTATCGATAATTACATTTTTTCGTTTGAAACAAAAAACAAATTCTTGATGATCCCTCGCGATTTATAAACGATATCTGCCTTTCGTGCGTCGATGATTGCTCCGATTGTCTCGAGACAAAATGTACGCGACGAACGGCAATGCCAATGGCGAGGTGCACAGCCGACAGGAATGTCGCGGTCGCAAAAACGGGCAGGCACGTGCCACGCGAAATACCGGCGATAAATCTTCGTCTCAGAAGCGCGGCAACGCTTCTATTACCAGCGACTCGCGCGATGACGATGCATCACGTTCAGCCGAGTCGACGGCTGTGGCTGGAATTCAGGAATCCGCGTCGAGCGCGCTTTACGACTGCTATCTTTCTCTTTCTTTCTTTTCACAATGACCGATTGAACAGATTTCTAAAACGAACAATATTGCGATTTTATGTCGACAAGTATATCTAGATCAAAATAATCGTCTCATAATTATCGCTCGCGATGCATCAATTTCCTAGAAGAACTTTGCAAACGCGATTATTCGTCACGGATTCTCTCCTCGCGTTCATTAATATATTGTCGAAGGCACGAATCGCGCGTAAAAGCGCATTAAACGGAAAAATCCGGATTCCCGCACCCGCCGTTAACTCCTACCGTTTATCATGATTACCTCGCTGTAAACCGCAAGCTTATTAAATCCCGGTATCGACGGCGCGCACATCCGGTGAAGCGACGTTACGTGCCGAGGGAGGACATCGATGCGAGCAATGATTCCGCCATCAAAGTTCCGAGATTCCCGCGTGAAAGAGCTCCTTGTTCCGTACGGAACAATCGAGTTAGCTGAACTTGCCTGGCGCTCGTCATACACAGACGTGTATCGTATAGGTATAGAAGGCGGTAGTTTCTTCTTTGGTGGCCGATCGTCGCAGGTATATTTTTGAGCACGCATATACACACGTATACGAGCCGGGATCATCTTCGAAGCGGTAGTTTCTTCCAGCCAACGGTTGGTTACGCCGACGTGGAAGCTCGTTGTCTTCCTTCGTTCTCCGCGGATGTGTATGCGTGACGGAAGAGAGTGGTGCTGGTTAAGGAAGATGAAAGGCTGCCGCCGTGGCAGCAACCAGTGACGCGGCATGAGCCACGAGACCCGTGAAGGAAGAAGGGGAGGGAAAGAGAAAGAGATGAAGTCAAGGGGTCGTTAAATCTAATGATATCAACGTATTTGACGGAGAAAGAACCGCGGATCTCAATTTTAGGGCCTCACACGAGGCGCGCGAGTCGTTATCTAGGATGTTATCATCGTTATCTAATTTATTAATGACAGAGTCTCCGTTTTTAATTCAATCTCTCAAGTCATCGACGCATAACCGAGTCTGCTTATCTCTAATGGTGCGTGAACACACGCGATTGCAATAATTTGTAATTAATCTGCAATTATCGCGCGCATATCGCTCGCTAATTCTAAGTGAATTTATACGATTTATCGACTTTGCGCGATGCGATCATTATTTCGATTACACCTGGCGAGAAATCAGTTGTTTCGTTTCGATTTCTCAGTCTCTTCGTGACTAATTGCTGCTCCATTTAAACTCCATTATCCAAATTTCTTTTTACCAACAATATTGTCACGTTATTTGACCAACGATATTGTCTGAGAAAGCGTAGTGAAATAGTTTCTTTTTTTTTTCGGGAAAAGAAAGTGATATTTCAGAAGCGGAACTAAGCGTAAAATGTTTCGAGCACATTTCATTTTCGCTTTATATATATATATATTCTACAAAAAACTATGTCTTTAAAAACCTTTCTTTGACAGCTTATGCGTCGACTTGTTACGCAAAACGTGCAGGTCCTCTGGTACATTTGACCGCCTGGTGTAGCCGGACGATATATTTAGCAATCCGCATTAATATATTCAATAATCTGATATTCAAGAATGCAGCGTTACATGAAAAATGACTTCAGCCTCTAATCACTGCTTACGTCTTTCTGCGAGACGTATTATATATTTGAAATTGCATTTGTGAATTTGCATACGTAAAACTCCGCCGTGTACGACGTTGATTACTTGTGTCATCGTTTTTGAATAAATCGTTTTAATCTTCTTATTTCGGCGATCCGATAATGAGCGCGTATACACGTAGTTCTTGGATGTCGTAAGAAGAGAAAGAAAAATAGTACTCTCTCTTCGTACCGTTACTTTGAGACTATAAATGAGAGAGGGATTGCACACGCGCCAATATCGAGGGATAACACATCACGCTCGAATCTCCTCGCGAAAGTTATTCTTTCTGCCGTGGACAGGAATCGCTTATGGGAGATTCGCGCAACGCAGAATGACTGGCAGCATCCGATATACAAGGTGTAACTGAAAGGTCTGTACAAACTGGCGAGTACGCATCGAAATAATAAAATTATATTACATGAATGAGGGTTCTGAAAGGTTCTGTTACGGAGATAAATACAGTCATTTAAAAATGAAAAAATCGCGCAACTCTTTCGCATCATTAACGCAAACACAATAATCATTTTAAATCTGAAAAAATGTACTCTTTGAGAACTTATATACGAGTTTTTGCACGCAGTGAAAAATTTCAGAGATATTAAGCGACCGTCGAAAATTTAACTACGTCATTAACAGAAGTTGAATGAACTGATTGTTTCGGATGACTCTGCACAAAAATCTAGTGAATTTAAATGTATGTAGATGAAATCGTGGTAAAAAATCCCAACTTTTTACAGAACTGCACAACGAAGTCTTTCAGGACTCTCGTAATCTTTTTTATCGCACAGAACTCACCCTTAAAATTCGTGCAGACCTCTCAGTTACACCCTATATATATATATATATATATATATATATATATATATATATTTCGTCTCGCAGTGCATCATACGCGCGATATCGTACGCGCGTATAGGAGAAGCACGAAGTTAGCGGCGGTTATTTATGGGGTTAAATAAAGGAACACTGCGCGCTCGATCGCGAGATACCCGTGGACCCGTCGAGTACAAATAGGTTGCCGTGCAGGTTGCCGCCATCGTCCCGGGCGCGCAGAGTCGTCATAATCCGGCGAGGTGCCCGCGATATCCCGCGGGGTGCTTTTCTCTTGCAGGTACAAGCGCGAAGAAGGGGCATCCCTCCTCGATAGATTTATACTCGTCGGATCGACGCGAAGATCGATGAAAAATATATTCCATCGGTAATAGAAGACCGCGCCGCGCTATTTTTACGAGAGACGTATTACATTATGTTTATGAATGGCATCCGGAAACGTCATTAGCGTCTGCCTACTTTGTATTAGCATGCATTATTTGTTGCTCTCGCTGTACGAGTACCGCTTTATCGGGAACACTGATTATATTCAGAGAATGACATGACACATGATTACGCAGCTGCAACGTTTTAATTAACGCATCGCGGGTCAAGCTCCTCGAATAAATGAAGAGATAAACGCGTGCCCCGCTTTTACATTGTTCGTTTAAATGTATTGCGTACGTATACGGTGTAATCTCGGTTACGTATCTCTTTCTCTCGCCGCGGATTTCAGTTACATATCAGTTGCATATCTCGATTAATTTTCTTTTTTTTCTTTCTGTTTGGAACAGATGACGGCGGCCACGGGATGAACCAGGACGGTGAGTGACCTCTTTTGATTTTTTCACACATATTGGGTTGTTCAAAAAGTCATTGCGTTTTTTTCCAATAGATGCGCTGTCCACATTTATTTGTATCTGAGCGTGCCATGAATGTCAAATGTTTATGCACATTTTGTTGTTGACACTTAACCTAAAAACCAAAAAAAAAGTTGACGCAATTTAGTCGAGTTTTGTGCTTGCAATTGTAGTTTAAACATGGAGAATTTTGAAGAGCATATTCGCCATATTTTGCTTTATTACTTTAAAAAAGGGAAGAAAGCAACTGAAGCAAGGGAAGAGTTGCGTCAAGTTTACGGCAGAAATGTCATTGAAAAACGTCAGTGCCAGAACTGGTTCGCCCGATTCCGTGGTGGTGATTTTTCGGTTAAAGACGCTCATCGCTCCGGTAGGCCTTCCGAGATTGACGACGATAAAATCAAGGCATTGGTGCAAGCAAATAAGCATTCAACGGTTCGGGAGCTTGCTACCGCTCTAAAAGTGTCCATTGGAAGTGTTCATGGACATTTGAAATCGCTTGGTTTCGTGAAGAAGCTCGATATTTGGGTACCGCATGAGTTGAAAGAAATTCATCTGACAAAGCGTATGAACGTCTGCGATCAACTCACCAAACGCGAAGAAAACGATCCGTTCTTGAAGCGTATGATCACGGGCGACGAAAAATGGATTGTCTACAACAATGTGAGCCGAAAAAGGAGTTGGAGTAAGCGAGATGAAGCACCGGAAAGGCAAGCAAAGGCGGACATCCACCAAAAGAAGGTGATGCTGTTAATCTGGTGGGATTGGAAGGGACCAGTCTTCTATGAGCTGCTTCCACAGAATAAAACGATCAATTCCGATGTCTACTGTGAGCAGCTACAGAAATTAAGTGATGCCATCGCACAGAAACGTCCCGAGCTGATCAATCGTAAGGGTGTGGTGTTTCACCACGACGATGCGAGACCACACACAAGTTTGGTCACTCGGCAAAAATTATTGCAGCTTGGTTGGGATGTGTTGCCACATCCACCATATAGCCCAGACCTTGCGCCATCAGACTTTCATCTATTTCGCTCCTTGCAAAACTCCTTGAACGGTAAAACGTTTGCTTCTGAAGACCTCATCAAACAGCACCTTGACAAGTTTCTCGCAGAGAAAGATAGGAAGTTTTATGAACGCGGTATTATGAAATTGCCCGAGAGATGGCAAAAGGTCATTGAACAAAACGGCCAATATATTATTGATTAATGTTCATTACGTATATTAAATAAACGCACCTGAAAATCAAATGAAAAAAACGCAATAACTTTTTGAACAACCCAATATTTAATTATATATACATGTATATTGCGATTTTCTGACGTGCCTGGAGATTTTTATTGCCTGTGTCGGCTACGATTAGCCTGATGAAAAATCGGGTGGGGAAAATAAGCGCGATGCTCAGATAAACATATCGCGCACTGTTATCAGTACACATCGCGCGTATAATCCCGTTATAATGAACGCGATAATTAAATCCAGAAGAAACGAGAAATTCGTCCGAAACGCGTCTACCGATGCCGATATCGATATCAGGATCGATTCCCAATTATCTCGATAAGAGTTCTTGAGCCGTGCACCACGATGCGGAATCGATAGGCGCCGAGAGCCTCGGAATAATTGTGCGATGAGATGCACCACCGAGCGTTATCCCATGAATCGATAAAGTGATAGCGATTCGCCGCGCATCTCTGAGATATCAGTGCGTCAATTGGATAAATAGGTGCAAACACTGTAAAGCAAGATCGCGACTCTGTAATTTACAGAGATGATATATATCATTCGAGCTTCCTTTCATATTTTTGAGTGAAATCTGTGCTAGATTTTTAAAAATTCACTTAGCTATATCAGAGACGAAGCTCCCAGCGAGCGCTCGTCCTTCTTCGGGACGGATCTCGCGCGTGTCAAGGGTGTCCCAATCGTTTCTCGCTTCGCGAGAACCTCCTCGACGAAGGAAGGATCCCCCGCTGCACTTCGCCGCGCCGACGCGATGTTCGCGTATAATTTATGCCGATGTGTGACTTACACGCCTCGTCGCGGTAGGTGGGAGACGGCGCTGGATGGTAATCACGAGTTTAAAGGGTAAACGATCGCAAGGTGTCGGGGAGGCCGCGGCGTGGGGCCCCGTGGGCCCTCAATATTCAACAGGTATTTACATTCGCAAATTGTTTACGTCAGCCCACGATGAAACCTGTCAGGATTTCGTTTCGTCGGCAGCTCGAGCCTCTCTCTCTCTCCTTTTTCTCTCTCGTATATGCCTTCCTCCCACACGGATTGATCTCCACGAGAGGAGAAGAGCTGCCCTCTTCTCTCGCGCCTCATTCGTCTCTTCCCCGAGGCGGCGCGTAATTACATCTGGATATTAATCAAGCGCGCGTCGAGAACGAGCACGGCGAGATCTTGATTTTCGCGTCCATCCGATCGCGCGCGGATATCGGATATCGTTTCGGTGTCTATTCAACGCTGGAGCGAGCGATCGCTAATTTAGTGAGCGAATGTCCATTTAGCGGCGCTTAGTCGGTGGGTTAATTACAAGGCATAGAGGGGCATTAACGCAGGCTACTTGTTAACGTAGCTAGAGTTTGCGCTCTTTGATTATGTGTTTGCACACAAATTTTTTTGATCTTTAAATATTTTACATCGACACGTGTATAATTTAAAAATTTGTTTCAAAAAAATTGCTGCAGTTTTCTTAATACGAAATTGATGGTGATGCATCCCAAGGTTTTTTTAGAAAGTTCATTATTGTTGTCGTTTGTTGCGCAAGAGAGAGAGAGAGAGAGAGAGAGAGAGAGAGAGAGAGAGAGAGAGAGAGATACATCAATTAGCGAAATTGCGCGATTCTGTACACCGCGTGCTTTCGGTATCACAATACGGTATCATGGCTTTCCGCGATTTTTCCGCTCGCTCGCAAGATCGAGGCTACAGATAAGTCGGGCACCGGTCAAACGCTCGTACACACGGTGCAGAACCAGTTTACTTTCCTTAATGCCGGACGATTACGCGGACATTTGAGAAGAGAAAAAAAGGAAAACGCGCGCACACCCATACATACAACGCCTGCTCGCCTTAATGTCCGAATCACGCCGACTAGCTTTTAGCGACGATTTCTGCAGCGAGAACCGCGCAGAGATTGTATTCCAAATATTCCAATTAATGCGCGCTGTGGGAGACCGAGCCATACTTTGATAACGCGAGCGGAAGATGGGTTCGATGCCTCTCTTCCTTTCGAAAAGCGCGCTCTCTAATCCCGGTTTGTCCGATTAGACCGGCGATAGGCGGCAGTTTACGCTCCTCTTCTCGTGGAGACTCCGGGGCGGCGGTTAACATTTATCGTCGCGGTTATTAATACGCGGATTACACGGCATAAGTAACGTCGCGCATACACGAACATGTGTATATATATATATATATATATATACATATATAATATTATACACATGTGCCATACGCACACGGCGACCGCGCGGCCCGATCCTAATTATAGCGTAATACAAGCGCAATCGCATGCGGCACGACGCTTACGTAATCCCGCGATAATGCGGCTCTCCGCGAGTGCGCTTATACGAGCGCGGCGTAAGGTTGCATACCACGCCTGCCGATGGAAGCGTTCGCCCCTGTTCGCCCGTGGGATTCACTATGGGATCGAGCGTTATCTCGTTATCTCGCCGAGATAATGGCATCGGGAGGAACGCGTATTTTTTTTTGTTTCGAAAAAAAATTGACGCGGCATCCTGCGATCCTCCGAACTCTCCGTGAATCGCGGTTGCGTGGAAATGAATTTGTTTCAGAAATCTTGAATCTCTTTTCATATACGTGGTAATTTTTTTTTTTTTTTTAGAAAAGAAAGAGATATGAACGCAAGGCACGCGGCGCTAAAAATGTAATTGCACGAAATTACGCACAACGAGATTTCCGCTATGATTAAGATTAACGCCTTTGCTCTAGTTCGCGCTGAGCGAAGTATATAATTAAAAACTTTACTTTCCAAGATCTGACTCAAATTTGTATTAAAATCTATGACAAATTTAAAATAATTTCCACATTTTCATAAAAAATAATAATAATTATTCGTAAGATGAAAAAATTAATAAAATAAGATTGAATCTTATTCTCTGATAAAATCTCGAAATTTTTTTAAAAATTGGCGAGACAGTTGAGTTGATTTTATGCGACTTACAATTAGTCGAGACTGGAATTACAGGATTTGAAAGAACGAGTTTAAAATTTATCAGTCAATTAATAAATTAAATTACATAAATACATATGTTATATAATAAAATCTGTGTATAAAAATGGCGTGGCGAGGAACTCGGAGTATTCGAATAACACGTAACGATAAAGGGTGATTTAACGAGCTGACATATCGCCGAGTGAATTCGCGGCGATATTATCTCCCGCTTGATTTGGTTGCACGATCCCGCGCGACGTTGTTCGCTCTCCAAGAGCCTGCCTCGGAGAGATGCCACCGCCCTGAACGATTCAGGAAGCGAGGTCAGCACCCCGGCCTCTCTTCCTTTTCTCCCTTTCTCGCTTGTCCCGATTAGCCGGGAGTATAACCGAGAGATGCGATAACATCGGACTCTCTTCGCGGGCCGCGAGTAGTCGCGCCGATAACGCCGCTTGCTATCGCGGCTCCCGCGGTGAATCACTGAATGCACTCGGAAAGGTCATAATATTCTAATGCATCTCTGTTATCGATTCCCGACCCCTGATCGGTCCGCGAAGACGGGACGATTCGCGCGCGCGGACGCGCGTGATTAACGACGCGGAGCGGATCGCAAATTGTACCGGATCATATTTGAGTTAATTAATTGCGTGCGGCGCGGCCGCGAGGAATTCCGCGAGGGCGATGTGCCCCGGTAGCTTCTTCGAATATGAATATATTTTATCCGCTGGAAAAGAGAGAGAGAGAGAGAGAGAGAGAGAGCAAAAAAATATCTCGCGGGAAAAATCGGTTACGATTAGATGATATCGTACGCAGCGGAGATATTTTCCGAGGAATGCAATCACCGACGATGATGAGGTTATCGAAAAGCTGGGAAGGAAAGATGTACATATATTATAATAAATAACGTGATGTTATAATAAAGATAAAAATTTATTCAAAATTCGCTCGTACATTTCGCTGATCTCTTCGGGCGCATATATTCGCGCGCGCATCAGCTGTTTACTTACGGAAGATACTTACAGTTCGCCAATCAGAACATTCCTCGGTGATGCGACAAAGTAATACGGCTGCTTTCGACGAGTACGCTAATCAACAAAACTGTTTCTACGGGCTGGTATCTGATGCACACGCTGTGCGCAAGAGAGAGAGAGAGAGAGAGAGAGAGAGAGAGAGAGAGAGAGAGTACGCGTATGCATATGTGTTTGTGTTATTCGCTTCTCGTACATAAGTGGTACGTGCGGTACCACGCCCGCGCACGCGAACGAGAACTCGCTCGACAGAACGAGAAAGATAGAGAAACAGATAGAAAGAGAGAGAGAGGGAGGGAGGGAAAGGTACGCACTCGTTCGCTCGGCGAGAATGATTTGTATTGCTAAATAATCAGCGCCAGTTGTCTCGAGCAGTTGGTTTAATGAGGACCGCGGGGGAAGCGGACAGGATAGAGGAGAGTTCTAACACACGCGAGAAGAGAAGTCGGAAGGAGATCAGCTCTCGTGCGAACTTCAGCTGCGACGATAATTCTTAGCCAGGCTATTCGATATTTTAATATCGAGAACAAGTAATCGACTAGAGTATATCTATGCATATGTGTGTGTTGGCAGGACAAACATTGCTCAATTGGAATTCCATCGTCCATTCTCTACCGATGCCGTTTACGGAATATTCATATATATATTTTTTTATTTAACGTAATATTGCTTCGAGACAAATGGCTTTCGATAGCCTTCGTTCTCTTCCTAGCGTATTATCTAAACCATGATATTTTATTACGGACCATTAACAGAGAGAGAGAGAGAAAGAAAGATGATGACACACTCTTTCGCCCAAAATTGAAGGTTTCGATACTAGATGAATCTAGAAGCGCGACTTGTTGACTCGATACACGGATCGAGATTGCGCGGAGGTGGCTTTGCCCAGGATTCTCTCCGGTTCCTAGGCACGTCGAGGGACGCTGCAGATAGAATCGGTACAACTCCAGGTGTAGGTATATACGGAGTCACGTGTAGAGTCCGCCGCCGTCGCGTGTGTATCGATACACGTACATGTCTTTGTACACAGACGAGGGTGTGGCTGCTCTGCGCAACGGTATCATCGTAGGTGCATACCGGTCATCGGAGACCAAATTCTCCTTGCATTTCGACTTTTCGAAGGACACATGCGCTCATTCGCGAACAGCACTATTGGATAGTGAAGGTAAAAATAAATCGACTTTCTTCGAAATTCTTAGAGAAGACTGAACCAAGTGCAGCTTTATTATATTTTCGAAGCACAATCTCACATAGATACAAGAATTTTCTTATTCCTTATCTTTTTCGAGCGAAAAAGTAATAATTGGGCGGGCATTTTTTAACTGGTAGTTTTATTCACGTGCGAACTTTCCGCGATGATTATTATTGCTGTTCCCTATCGTATCTACGAGATTGCCAGTTATATCGGCGGCGTCTCTCTTTCTCTCTCTCTTTCTCTCTTGGTCTTCTGAGGTGTAAGGCCCCACTTAATTCGAACCCCCCGGGTCCCTTCGAGTACCTTCGTTTAACCTGCGTTAGCACTGACGCGCGGTCGTGTTCCTCCGTACGTCTACATACGTGAACGCACACATGTATATACAACTACGACTGGTACCTGCTTCTTCGCCAATGCAAACGCCGGCTCGTAATACTCGAGTACCGAGGATACTTGCGCAAACAGTCGGAGGAAGTGCGGTTGCGAGACCGATCGGCCTGCGAGCGAGTCTGAATGCGCTCTCGCTATTGAAAATGCGTGTTGTATTTTAACGGTTTTGCATGCCATTACTGGTGCATCGGTGTCATCGCCGCGTTTATTCTTCGAAATGCATTGTTCGATCCGAATTTCCTTTCCGTTGAACGAGTCATTCTCAGTTTTAATTCAATTGGAGAATTTTTGCATTAGCATTTTTATTTTTTTTTGTTTTGTTTATTAACGAAAAAAATGCTATAGAAAAAATTGCAAAAATAATGATAAAGTTAATACAAATTTAATAGAAAAAGAAAACTGAATATAATAATACATAGTAATTAACAATTAAAATATGAATATTTATTTTCGACATTAAATTTCATTATTTAAAAATTTCCAATTGATTTGAGACTACTCAAGATTTAAAAAAAGAAAAAGACCTCAACCAGTCATGTCTCGAGAGTGTGAAGCTTATAAAACGATTCAACATACGCTTTGATGTATAGTCACGATCCAGTCTCTGCTTATTCCGATGCGTAAAAATCTCTGCTGCATATACTTTCCACAGTGCGAGCGCTTTATGAGAGTATCAATTTTACGTAGGATTGACCGCGCGCAATCTCTCCTCGCGGGACGTAATGACGTGCGAAAACAAGAAATCGTTTAGATCGCTCTGACACCTGCCACCCACGGAGGTACACACGTCTGTAAGAAGGAAGGAGAGAGACGCGAACTGGCTGGGAAAGGACGCTTTCTGACGTGCGCGCAAACGCACGTGCGTAAACCATTGACGAGGTTCGGTTCGGCGGGTGGAAGTCTGATCATGCGTAACAAGCCGTTCGGTAGCCGTGTTCGCGGGCCTTTTACGGATCGCGTGTTGCGTGCCCGTTTTTAACGAGCGAGCAAAAAGTCACGCGGCGCCTCGATCATTATCGGGCGCGCGAGGGGATAAAACGATCGCTACGAGGACCCTTCGCGCCGAGACGAGAAGTCAGCGTCCCGTGTTCCTGGAGTTACATTCGCTCGCGGTCGGGAGATTAATAATTATCGGGGTGGTCGTGAATGCTAATGGTTTCTACGGACTCTAGAAATAGTCTGCATGGGATCTCGCTTCCTTGCTCGACACATTGCTTCTTGTTCTTCTTATTCTTCGACTTTCTCGATGGCAACCTATGAGCGTTTAACTGTAGGTCATTCAATACTACAACTACGATATTTTGAAATGAGAAAACTTGAAAGTTGCATTCGAGTAAAAGTCGGATAGGGGAAAGATACATATAATTTTGATCCCTAATTTCTAATTGAAAATTTTTAATAAAAATTTATACTCGCAGTTTTAATATTAAAAATTATCAAATCTTTATCAAATTGTATCGCAGTTTCCAATATTTTTAAGCTCTTCTTAAAAACGAATAAAATTTAAAGTTTGATAAATTAACATTTAAGATGGATATACATATTTATCGAAAAAAAAATGAGAGAAATAAAAATTGTGACAAAAAGAAAATAAAAATTATAATTAAACCATACTTCAAATATTCAGAAATATATAAAATAATGTAAAGAAAATCCTTTATTATCAAAATTATATAATTTTCTTTAAAAATCAAAGAGGAAAAAATTAATGAGAAAAATAGATATTCCGATTTAGGAGAAATCTACGTCGATTTTAGTATCTTAATTAACCCCTATTGAACAAGACGAATGATTAGAGCGATCGTTGTGGCGTGTCCCGTTACTAGCCTGAAAACTGGAAGAGTCGTTTATGAATATTGTAAGAAGCTCCGAGTCGCAATTATCGGTGACGTGCGGTCAAAAACGAAGGTGTTTCTCCGTTGCAACCGCGCAATTATTCGCTCCCGTCTCGATTACCGCAAATTACACGAGCGCGCACCAAGTGTATCGTTCACACGGATCACGCGCACAGTCTTCTACGAATCTCTCCGGGACTTATTAAGTATTAATAAGCTGAAGAACCGCCTAGCGTCGATTAGTGTCCGATGACGGAAGTCGAACAGGTTCGTCTCTCGAAAAGCCTAATTACTAATCGCGTACCACAACATGCACTCTCCTTAATCCTTAAAAATAAACTCGATATGTAAAGAAACGTGAACGGTGACACGATCTTATTTCCATAAACATTGACGCATTTGTAATTAATATTATATAACTATGTCAACATATTTTTTAAAGCATCTTTTCAAAACAAGGCAATAAGGATTATCTCTTTAAACTAATTCGATCGGGGCAGTATCGAGCATTTCGGTCGACCATTTGGTACAGCGTCTTCATGACGATTTCCTGGGAGGCACTCGGGCTTCTCCAAGTCGTTTCGTAGCTGATATCGCCAGCCAGTTGAGAGCCGGTTGGTCAACGGAGTAGTCTGTGGGGCGCCAGAGCATGACGCCATTAACGTAACGAGGCCACACGTTGCACCCTCGCGAGCACTGGACTATATCAGCCCCGAGTGCCGGCAATGGACTCCTAGACCTAGACCTCCGCGAATCTCGCGCGCGCGCAAGAGAGAGACAGAGCGAGTCCCGCGCAATTATACTCCAATCGAGAGATACGCTTGTACACATACGGTTCGCCGGTTCAAGTGCATCAGCCGATCGCGACCGGCTGCAAATAACGCGACAACTGGAGCGAATGTCGCGTCTCTGTTTATATAGTACGCGGTTACGCACGTGCGGCACGCATGGTTTTCCGCTTCAACTGATTGCGAACTGGTTTTTGAACCATCCAACCGTTTGCGTTTGGAATCCGCTCCGTCGACGGATCGTACCCTCTCTCAGACTGTCGCGTCCGGTCAGCGAGAACGGACAAGCGCGAGAGCGTCAAGACCGCGAGTGTCGATGTCAAGGATTTTTGGACCTGTACGTTTTGACCGATCGAGACGCGTCGAGGATTATCTAGCGATTAAACTAGCGATAAATATCGTTAACTAGCGTGTATCGTATAAATGATAGAGGTAAACTCGCGAACGATGGTATCCTGCTGCATCACCGGAAGCGGGAACAAGCAGCGAGACGAGGGGTCAGACTCCGAGGTCGGCTCAATGTGCTCGCAACAAATCAGCGACGGAATCAAAAGTTACGTGGCTTGTCTCGCAGTCGAATTACGGTAAATTAGCGGGAGTAAAGAGCCAACGCCGACGAGAAAGAGCAGCAGGTACCTACCTACATCGAAGAGAAGCGGAGTCGTACTGGACGGACGGACGGACGGATGGGCAGGGGCAAACATAAATTAAGATGGGGGACTGATTATGAGGCGAGGGCAGGCTATCATTACCCGAGCCATCGTGACCGGTCGACCCTGCAGCAGCCGCGGCTGCTGAGCACACCGCGTTTTCTCTCTCTCTCTCTTTCTCTCCTTCTCTCTCTCACTTTCTTCCTGCCTCTCTCTCTCTCTCTCGTGCCGGTACACGATCCGCCTGCCTCGTGCCCCGATAATGCCGGGATGGGAAACTGCAAATTATTAATCTCTCCGTTCCCTGCATTACATAGTTCAGCGAATATGAAACGAGTATTGTCAGAGAGATGCGAAACCATCGTTCCGCGGCTGGTCGAAGCGCCGCCGTTAGATGAAATTTTTCTCTCGGACCAGTCCGCGGATGGAACGAACCGTGATAGAATGGATCGTTGCGAGATTATCGGCCGTTCAACAATTTTTGCGTTTATGTGCCCCTTGAAAGTGTCATTTTTATTTTTTTTTATTATCTCAAAAAATATGCAAATCTGCGCGTTCGTAAAAAATAAGGGAGGATCAAGCAAACGAGTAGAAAATGATAGGTGGAAATAATAACGAGATATACGTTGGGCCGCAGGTGGCCGATTCCCGCCTACGGGACGAGGTCGCGGCGAGGACGATCGAAAAGGACTCGACCGAGTTTCTGCGACGCAACGCGCGAGCAGGAGAAAGTATGACATTAAGCGCGCTTTTCCTCAGCCGGGAACCGGAATCATGATTGACGGCGAGCACTTCTAAAAGCTGTACGTCCACCGCAGGGCGACGCGATAAAGAGCAATATATGTATATAACATATACACATGTTGCCCACGCAGGTTCTACGTATTTCTCCTTTTTCCTCCCGGTACCTTCCGCGACACCACTCGAGCAAACTGGGTCGCTCTTCGTAATTTCCGGTGAAATCCAATTACTTTGCACCTGATCTGATTGCGTTGCTGGTGCGGATGAGGGGTATCTCTCGAGTCTTTCTACGATTATTTATTTCGCGCGTTTATTTCGATATTTTTTCACACAGCAAATAAATAATTATATCGAAGTTATTTCAATCCATGATTGCAGCACATGAAAATCGTGAAGGGACTGCTCGATTGACAATTATTTTTCTTACTACAATATTTTAAAAAATATTTAACAAATTTTCTATTGGAAAATTGATCAACGTTTCAGAAAATAAAATGTGCGTTAGAACGCCTCGAGAGAATTCCGCGCATCGCTATCGGGATCGAGGATCAGCTGATCGCGGTGCCGATTCGCGCCGCGCGACGACCGCGTGCGTGTTTGCAATTTAATTCGCATATTCGTCGATATATCTCGCCTTCTCTAGCGATTGGTTACGAAATGTAACTGTTGGCTCGGTCTTTCAATATTGATATCTCGCCTCTCGATAATCATACTCGATTTATACAGGAAATTCTTTAACTTAAATGACAGATTTTTTATCAATTCTGAGTCGACTTTCTTTGCAACAAAAAATTTTAATGGATTTCAATATACATAATTCTTGAATAATTAGTGTCGAATTTTTTTCTGCACAAGTAGATCACATTCTGGTGATACCGTTTACTTAAAAGTATTCGCGTGTTCGCAGTCGTTTCAGTGGCCGAGTTTTGCAATTCGATCGAGAACAATTAAAGATCGTATCTTGGCTTTTTCTCTCTTTGTTGCCTTGCTAATTTTTTCTCTCCTTTACCACTTCCGATACAATCGAAGAAACGGGATCCACGATTTGAGGCAAAGAGACATTATGTATGGTGATAAAAAATACTATTAATGATGTTGGTAAAAAAGTAGTTGCACATTTTTTCTCTATTCGTCATTTTTCTACGATCGCACCCGACCACGTAAACGAATGGAATTTCGATTTATCGATGAATTCGTTTTTCGATCGACGATGTGAACGCTCGTTGCGCATAGATCTCTCTCGTTTACGATACCTACTTGTAATATTGGTTTACGATGTTTGTGTTTTCCCGCTGAAAACGCAGACGGAGAGAAGCATAAAACGCACGTTATGGAATCGGAAAAAAATTACGCCGCGAAATCGCGCGTAGCGCGATTCTCGGTTAGTTAACCGTTGGCTTTTTGCTGAATTAATGGTTCGAGCCCAGCGGACAAAATGTTTGCACGCGGCCTTCTCTCTCGCTTCGACGTAACGGAATCACGAAGACAGCCGCCTTTGCGAGATCATCTCGTGGCTGTGCGCCTGGCGCAGTATGGTGTAAAATTTTTATAGGCCATTAACAGGCAAGCTAATAACTATAATTGAGGATGTAACGTGCATATAAATGTCGCTACTTGCTTCTGCGGGAAACGAGCCGTCATCTCCCCCGTCTTGGTCCATTCATCCGCGAGTCTTCATCGATCGTCCATAAATGTGATTTAAAAAAGTATCTCTTGTTCCTATCAAACCTCCGCTTTGGTCACATTTATCACATCTCGTCATAAAGGCAACAATTTTTATGTTTAACCGGCAACGGAAACGAGGATTTCCCGCAAGATCTTGACAGAAGTGAATGTCGATCGGCATCGAACTTCCGATCGGCAACGTCACCGGGGCTCGTCCTGCCTGTTGATATATCGGTCGTTCGACGCGACGCAAAATCTCCCTCCCGCGGGCTCCGACATCTCGCGAATTATCATAATCTCGCCGCGCGCTCCGGCGGATAATGCGGATGATCTCAACAGCCTAGAGAGCCCGGGAGCGGAATTGCCGAGTTCCGTGGCCCCGAGCTACACCGGGGTTGCGATCGTCTTAAGACGTTCCCCGCTTGCAAATTGTGTCGATTGGCTTCACGGTAGATAGTTTACCGCGCGCGAGGCCGCCCTTCATCGATCTTTGTCATTGAGAAAATCGCCGTTGCACATATATCTGATCTCTAAAATATATCGATGTAGATTAAAAAAATTAGCATATATTTTTTTTTAATTTGAAAAAAAACTTCAGATAGTAGCAGCTAATTTTTAGAATGTTAAATATAAATGGGCGAAATCGAGAACGATGATTGACTCGTTATGTTACGCGTACGATAAAATTTGTGAGCATCGTGCACGATGATTTATTCGGAGATTTTTATCGCGAGATTCCCGAGATCGAATATTAAAGCTAGCTCGAGCCGCGGCTATACGTTAAAACGACACTGGTTAACAGAGGAGCCGTTCGCCAGAAGGGTCTTACGGTAAGACCCCGACCACGCCATGAACGCTCTCGTTATAAAAACAATGAGAAAGTAGAGAAGGAGAGAAAGGAAGAGAGAAGGAGAGACAGACTCTATTTGCATAACCGCCTCGACTCACAAAAGTCTATGATAAGTTGGCCCGATAAAGACGACCGCTTGTAATCCCCGGCTTCCGCGCTCGCGGTTCTGTATATATATCAGAATGTGCTACGAGAACTCGCGGCTGTTTCTGTTCAGCGAGTATTACGTCGCAGTCTTCGATTAGCGTCGATGTTTGCGCATGCGAAGGAGCCTGCAAAATTATCCTCGTTTCTTGATCTCGATCCGATTACAAAATTATCGCGCTGACTGATAACACACTTTGATAAGAAAGAAAAATTTATTTTCCGAACTCGAAAGAGAGTAATTTCCTAAACTAATATAATATTAAGCGTTTAAAAAAAAAACTATTTTTTTCTTCAATTTTTTTGCCGAACTGTGTAATCAAAGATCTGAATTATTTCGATGAATGTCGCAACAGTTATGCATGGCCCGGTTTTAGTTTCACTAAAGGAGGTGCAGATTATGATATTTCGCGGTGAGTAGATCCGCGTGTCACGAACAATAGCGGCAGTGTCTTATCCGACAGGTGATAGGTGGACTTGAGTAGCAAGTAGCGTATGTCACTTGTAAGTGAGAATGTGTCCGCTTAGCGAATGCGTTATATGTATACCGGGTGAACGAGTATCTATATGTCAGCAACTTACAAAATTTTCTTTGCATAGGATTCATTTAATATATATTTATATTTTATCTATATAATCAAAAAAAGAAGGAAGCTTTCCCTCGTAGAATCGAAAAGTATCGTACAAAATTTCTTCGCCTTTTGTCTTCGATGATAAAACAATGTGCGTTTCGTAAACGCGTGTCTTAATCGCAACTCGATTTTAGAATTTTGCACAAACGTTCGGAAGCAAATATGATCGCCGTACATTTCCAACGAGTGTTTCTTTGCTCTCCGGGACAAGGCGGTTAAAGATCGAGATTCTATCGGACGAAGGCGGACACCTGGTGTACGAATGGAACGCGGGGAACCCGGGGGCGCGTGCTCACGCGTGTGCAGGTGACAATCTCGTTTGTGTTCACATGATAAACAGCTCCCCGCCGGTGTTATGGACGTTTGACGTGCCGCGTTGAGACCGTTCACCGAAGTGGACTACGTTTAGTAGACCACATTCCAAAGACGTCTCGTGTGTTTCTATCGTTCCGTATATTTCTTGTGAGAAAAAGATACGAACAAATTTAAATTCTAATTTCTCTTCAGAAAAGAGATACAAGAAACCGATATAAATTAAAAAGAAACACACCTCTACTTTCAGGTAATTAAACGCTGCATTTTATCAGCGCTAATATAAATTTATTCCGTTTAGTTAATTTATTCACTAGAAGTCTATAATTTGCGCATACTTTATTCTAAGTGTAAAAGTTTATAAGAGGCGTGGAGAATTGGAATGTTTATTCCCTATGATTTTTTTTTGGTAATATTTTTGGATTTTTAAATCTATTCAATTTTTATTTTATTTTTTTATCATGCTTCTATAATTTTCTATGGATATATTAGTTTGAAAAACTAGTTCTTCTCTCTAAAAAGCTGTTTGTTAAAACAGTGTTAAAAATAATATTATTCATATCTGATAATTGATATGAACCGCAGTAATATATATAGCGACCGTATACATTTTCATCTCAACCTTTCAAAATCGGAGGCTACTTTGAAACAAAGCAGTTTCGACGGGGCTTTCTTTTTCATTACGTAAAGTGATAATAGAGAGCGCGTTAGATCGCTTATAATAGTAAGAAATCTAGAGATGGGGAAAAAGAAGTAGCAACCGTTTCCGCGCGCCTGGCGGGAATGACAATCTATTTCCTCCTTCGTGCATTCGCACGATAAACCACTCTCGATAGAATTGCCCGGCTTGTACCTAAGCGTGCGCTACCTAAGTAAACCCAGACCTACACCATCTGCGCTCTACACGCATACCGGAGGCCTCGTTCACTCGGCTTAGTAACGCCGTTGTCCCTTTTCATATCCGCGTTAACCTCCGCGTACCCGTTCGGTTAATTGATCCGGAATACCACTCGAGCCTCTTCTTAAGCTTTCCTCCGCCGTCCCATCGTTCCCGCTCGCCTTCGCGCCGGCTCATCATCCCGGGTCGGTCCGTCCTTTGACTCGCGGGAAGCGGAATTTCTATGCATCCTATGGCGATTCCCTTTCGCGATCCTCCATGGTTATTCCCATGGTTATCGCTAGCGTGCCGCGATTTATCGGCGTTTCGCTCGAACGGGAGAAAAATCGTCTGGCAAATTATCTAACCCGGCGACTTCCACTCGGTGGCACGAATGACACTCGAGCGCCAAGAATGCTCGTCTATTCGACGTGCGTAATTGGCGAATAATTCCTCGCGGAACTCGATTTCCCGCCTTTTTAACCAAAGGACCGTCCGTCGTCGTTTTTCAAGGAGCAAGGCTAATTCTAAAACCTAAAACGCGAGGCATTTGTTAAACGCCCGTTTCCGCGGACTCGAAAAATCGTCTCGCCCCAGCGATGCACGACGACGCGAGAGCGGATATTAAATAGGCGGCGCCGCGGCTTTAAAGACGAGTTTGCGGAAAATCGGGAGTAGAGCGAGGGTGGCGAGGGGGATCGAGCGCGATCGAAGGCGGTTATTACTTAATCCCTAAAGGCGGGCCTTTAACATTACGTACGATTAACCGGCCGCTCGCAATCAGCGATCCGCGGGGATCGATCTCTCGCGAATCTCGCGCGGGATCAATGTGGAGCTCTCTTTCTCTCTCTCTCTCTCGGGTGTAGCTGCGTGCCCGACACTGCTCACATCCCGTGTATCGTGTGTGTGCCCCGGTAATCCCGGGTATATACACACCTAACTACATGATGCTGCGAGCACGAAGAGACCGGCCAGGCCAATGTTGCTGCTTAGCGCGATGCAGGGCCGCTCTCTCTCTATGACCGGTCTATAAATCTAGTAAATCTTAAAACGATGGCTGTTTTATCGAGCAACAAACAGGTTACTAATGCGCCACGATCCAATCACGAGCTCGCGTGATGCTCCGGGTATAATGCCTCCATGGGACGAGCACTTCCCTCTCTCTTGTCTTGCGTTATGTATGTGTATGTGGTCTCTCTCTTTCTTTTTATTATATTTCGGTCCACTATCTCATGCTCGCGTCGCGCTTTTCCGACCGATCTCAGGTAGCTTAAAGGTTAATTCACAATTCATCCGCCTTGTTTAGTTTCCCCCTTGAGAACAGTCTCGATCAGTTGCGAGTATATTTCAAATGCAAACTCTGGAAAATAAGCATTCAAATAAGTATAGCGTTTTATTTGAATATTTATTTTTTTTTCTTATAATATACATATATAGAAAATATTTCTCTAAAATGTAATGATTAAAAATAATCGATTAGGAAAATAGTTTCGAAAGAATTACATTAGACCTTTGTTCTCTTTTTGCTCGAAATAAAAATAAAAATAATTAAAAATGAAACGAAGAAAAATAATTCCACGAGACGTATACGAGATAAACTGTAAGAAAGGAAATAAATAAAATTACAATTTTTTTCCTGGTCGTGCGGCGACGCGAAGATACCGATGCACTTAATATTTACTGTTCCACCCGATCGGGGGAATTTTTCCGAGACCGCGCTTGCACGCGGAAGCATGCGACGCGCGTATTATATCGTCGCAAAAAGCAACGCACGACACGCGCCGCGTCGACTTACGGCCGCGCAAGAAGCGTTAAAGAATTCCTTCATATATCTGTGTAATCGTGGCCACGAGTGAGCACGAGCGGCGCATCTGGTCACATTTCGACGTTGTACCGGAAGAGCGCGTAAGAGCCTTAAATCAATTTCAAGGCAATCCGTGCAACATCCGAGGAATCTGTGTGCGCGCGTCATTATTGCCCATCAAAGATGTTGCGGATGTCGAGGAAGGATGGTATCTCTCTTCTTACACGTATATACACATCTACATGCATATTCAAATATTTAGAGTGCCGAGATATGTATGTATCGCGCTACATCACATTTTTATTATATTTTGAAAAGTCGATATATACCATAAAATATATATACCATTCAATCTCGATCGCGTTGGCGCTCTTCATCTTCGCGTCTTATCGCGCGAACGTGAATTAGCCTTAAGCTCCGGCGAGAGCTACCAGCCGAGATCGCGGTCGCATAATTTATTTAAGAAACGACAGGCGCGTTGTCTCTCCAGCGTCGGTGTACTTCCTGTTTATCCTGTGGAACGCGCACTATTAATTCTCGCGATAAAACTCGCCTCTCCGCGTAAAGAGGAGTTAATAATTAGAATGATGATTATATGGACGAAATAGTCGCTAGTCCGAAAATCGTTCGCATTGATCACTCTCTTGTTCATTTTGAAAATGCAAAATGAACAGATAAGTATCTGCGATTTTTAAATCGAGTCGCTGGCAAAACTTTTTCTTTGATCCGCAATATTTTTTCGGAAAAGTAATAGCTAGTATTATTATGTAAAAAAATAAGATATTGTATCGATACCTGTCGCTTATTTTCTCGTGTGCGTCGTTTTTTTTTTTTTTAATTCTCTGCTACAATCTTGGGTAAAAGTTGTGGCTTGGATATTAAGGGAAAATTTAATGATGAGAAGCATGCTCAAACGTGACGCAAAGTGCATTCGCTGCGAGCATTTAGGGGACCTCGACTGTAACAAATTTCAAGTGCGCTCTCCGGCAAGTATACACCGTGGACGATCTCTGTGTTCCGTAAATAAGTTATTAAAGCGTTCCGGAAAGGATAAAGCTGTCCCTCGCTCGCTTTTCCATCCTCTCTCTGTCGCCCGGTTTGCGACAGTCCTTAACGAACCAGAACGCGTCGTATTGTCGCAAATTGTTCGAAAATGCATCATCCCGAAGTAGAAAGCATGGCAAAAGCGAAAATCCCGGCGACGGCGGTACCGACCGAGTTTCCGCAGGCTTATTTTCCGCTCAAAATTCTTATTCGCTCGCTCCGATCGAGAATAGTAGTATATATGGAGATCACTTCCGGATTGGAGACATAGCAAAAGAACGGGCAAAAATCGACTTTGGAAAGTCGCGGGGACTCTCCCGGGGGAAGACAATCGGTCGTATTTTATCGCCGACCGAAACCGCAAAGCCTCCTCGAAAGAAACGTCGTGAAAGTATCGTTCGCGATTTAGTTTCGTCGAACTGTGTCCGATCAGAATCGCTCTTCCGGCTTGAAGTTTAATTTTCAGACGCGAATAAAATCATTGATAGTTTTTTTTAATTTTGTCGCGAGATATAATTTTTATTTCGCTCTGTCTCTCTCATTTTCTCGAATCGAAAGTTTCGTTCCGATCGACAATAACTCGAGTACGTCGTAAAAAAGATCTTTTAATAAAGGCCCGATTTAATAAGAACGTCCGCGATATTCGCGCTACCAACTAGACGGAAGGTTACCTTCGGGAGGTTTAGAAACAGTTGACCGGACGTGGATAATGGCTGGCGATGGCTGGCCGCAGCTGAGTACGCCGACCCATCCTCCTTACTGTGGCACGCGGGTGTGCAATAAGCGGGATTGCGGTTTTAGGATGATAGGCTGTCACGCCGCGTCGCAAATTATTTCGGTGGAGAAGGCACGACGTTCCTTCGTTTTCTTTCTCTTTCTCTCTCTCTCTCTTCGGATTATACGAGAAAGAGCACGAAAATACCTTCTTCCTTTTTTTCTCATTCCCCGAAATCCTATAAAAATGTCACGAATTAATTAAAGGGAAAGTGTGCAGAGGACGCGCGGAATCGGAGCGTGACGCGATGCGAATTTACGCGAATCTGTGCGAATCCTCCCGCGAGTAAACGATTCGACATCGATCGATTCGCAACAAAACCCTCTTTACGGTACGTCGCGCGAGATGAAACTATGTAGCGCGAGATTTCGAAAGCTGGTTGTTGCGCTTAAAAAAAGAACTATATATATAACGGATATAAATATAAGAGTGACAAAACGGGCTTTGCATAATAGGAGGAGACCGATGTGGATAGCGATGGTTAACAATAGTCGGATGCACGCGTATTTCGCTATGGCTCGTTGATTCTACGCGTGCTATGCGCGTTCACGGCTCCTTAACAGCCGCCAACGATCGTTGCGCTATTACGTGTCGTTATCACTATATAGTTTGCTCTATCGCGATACTCTATTATATTTCGCCGGCTAAGATCAATCTTATCAAATATTATGTCTCGTTGAACATGAAAGTATACATGCAATATTATCTCATCTTAAGAGAAAAATGTGCTTAGATTCGTTTTTCGTCAATCAAGTGTAGCTGGTTTGTTTATCTTCGAAGAATTGTTCTATAAATTTTGTCGAGAAGAGAATGAATAAAAAGTGAATGATTTTCGATGTCAAAGTTACGTGTCGACCAAATGATGAAGTGAGATTCGTTCGAGAAATAAGAGGGATAACTTTCCTTGTGTTAATGAAGCGGAAGATATTTTTGTTAACGAGGAACTATAATTTGACAAGATTATGTATTCTCGTAGGAACGAAGAGAATGTATACCTTTCAAGCGGTATACATATAAATGCATTTACGTGCACTATCTAATAAATAATACAGCGGGAAAGTTTATCGCGAGATAAGCTTACGATGGGATAAATACCTGAGAGACGGAGAACAATAACTCGGCATTAAGGCGAGTCCTGTCGCGCTTCAGACTCCCGGAAGTTGGCGGCTACCCTCGGGAAATTAAATGAAAACGTCAATGAACGGGAAAGTATTCTCCCTGTAATATCGATTTTACGATCGTGCGCGCTCTCGAAGACAGAAAAATCAGTAATTCCTCGTGGGAAGAAGAAACGTTCACCACTCGTAAATAATCTGGGGGGCCCCCCAATTCGGCACGCAATCTCAACATTTTCTAAACAATAAGCGGACAATCCTCTTTGTTCAAAATTATGAAATTGAATCATGCTCGCGGACACAAATTCTTTACGCGACTTTTATATTAATGAAACATCATCACCGCAGGAAATCATCGGAAGATGTGTCGACAAAACTAGAAGAGAGAACCGATAAAACTGCATTATACAAATATTCCAGCGAGGTATGAATATTAATAGAAACGCCGATTTTATAGCGTGCGAGATGGAGATCGAAGTTGTTTCATTTCTCCATCGCGGAATCAGAATTCTGTACCTGCATGTAATCATGATAGCGGCGCAGACGTTATTTCGTTAGAAATGGGAGACAATTTTTCTGAGAGAGAAGGCGTTGAGGAAATACGCTGAGGAAGCAGCTGGAGGCCCGTATTGTTCGCGCTATAATGCCACGGCGAGAATATCTGGCAAATGCATAACGATGAGAAGTGAGAGATGAAACGGCGGCCGAATTCGTCCGCATTTGTCCTAATAACTTCACACGCCTTGACAGAGAAAAAGGCCACGGTCGTAAAAGACGACGGGGAATACCGACATCCGCGGCTGGACGTAAAAAAGTCGTGGAAATAAAAACCCGGTGTAATTATGTTTACGAGTCGCGGCTGCGACAATATAACTGCAGGAAGAAGACGAAGAGGATATACAACGTCAGAGAAGAGCTGTCAGGAAGGAGAACGCAGAAGGAGGAAGAGGAGAAGAGACGAGGGAAACAACTCGGATGACGTCGCCGGATGATGGCGCGGCTATATTGGAATTGGAATGACGACCGTGTGCGAAAATTTCGTAGTCGCCGAATGATGCTCGGTTTTCTCGGTTATTCCGCGTAGAATTCTTTCGCGGTTCTTGCGGAAAAGTTTCGCGCTTGTACCGCTGTCGGTCTGCTTATGAGTAGTCTGCAATAAAATGTTTCGAGCTAAAAATAGTTTCTTTATTCTTCTTAAAAATATAATATGTATGTTTATAAGAGCAATAAAGAAAAGGAGAGTGCACAATAGAATCCAGCGCAGGAACTCAAATAAATTTATCATAAATTAATAATATTAATAAAAACGAACGGTTCCTCCTTTGAATCAAACTTCATTAGCTCATTAAAAAATTTAGATATAAAAGTTACATAACATTTAATGTGAAAAAACAATGAAAAAACTAAATTGATACTAGATAAATAGAAAAGTACGGAAATGAATACATAAAATATCGGTATCTCTCTTTTGAACTGTCATTATTGTCAAATAAAAATATATTACATATAAAATGAAATATATTAAATAAAATATATATAGAATTAAAAAAAAACTCAACGCGTAAAATCGAGATCTCTGGTAAATGGCGACGATCGACGCGATGAAATTGTGTAATAAAAATAGATAACGGCAAATTTATATCGGCAAAATATCCAATCGTTATTTTAAATGGGATAAGCGCGACAATTATCGTACGGATTAATTATAAGAAACGGAATTATAAACATGCAGAGCGCGAATGTGTACGAATTACAAACGTAGCGAATTAACGTTACGTTTCGCGTCACAAGAAGACTGAACGGACCGCGGCATTTTTCATCTCTCGTTATTGCACGTAGTTAATTGCTAATCGATTCTTGTACCGCTACAGTTGGCGATCACACACAATGTGGTACGACCCTGAACGGCAAGCCTTCGATAGGCAAAGTAGCGATCCTAATCGTTTCATCATTAGAAATAATTCTCGCGACGTTATACTCGGCTTCCGTTTCGCTACGGTTTCCCGCTCGAGGCTGAAAATAGCATGATCTCTGAGAAAGGATCGGAGCGCGAAATGAGCGAGTCTATCGATAGTTTATTCATCGCGATTTTTTTCTCTTGCCTTCGTATCGATTAGATCGCTACGTACAGTTCACGCTCGCGTGAAGCGAATCCGCTCAACGATGGGATAATGATGGATTCGCCATTTGACTCTGAATTTGCAGGTCGTTTGCGAATCGCGCAGGCACAAATTATATAGTTAAATAAGTTGCACAGATATATCTCAAGAGCTTGCATCGATTACGTTACGTAATCTCCGTGCAATAATCAACGGCAGATTCCCAAGAATCGCGCGGTGTCGAAAAATCTGCGGCGATCGATCTGTGGCGCAACTCGTTATTTGTCGATCGATTTCCCGAGCCTCCTACGTCGGAAATCGCGACCAAGCCACCCCTCGGTGCATGGTATCATCAACGTCCACTTTTCGCGACAGAAGCGCGAGATATCCTGCGGATCGCTCGAGCGCGCGAGATTGTGGGCGGATACGAAATGTATTCGCGTCATCGATCCTCTCCTCTCGATCTCCCGCGATCGATATTTCCTCCGTCGTGGGTTGCATCGCGTAGGTACTCATTGAACGGCTACCATACCGCGACGCAACCCCGGTGCTTCCTATACTTTGATCCCTATTTATGAGACGAGAAATACGACTAGGGGGCTTCTAAACGGCGATTACCGGTCCAGTCGGGCGGATCGATCGAGATCCCGTCATATCGCGAAACTCGCATCGTACGAGGCGGCGTCGTACATAATGTCGAAATCTCGCGAGTACACGTTTATTTGCGATAATCATCTCGCTTCGTCGAATTCTGATCTCGCGACGTTCTAAGATCCTACGCGTTGATTCTCTTCTGCAAGTATCTAATCTAGGGCCGAACTGCGTTAGCAGTGTATATATAAGTGGTAAGAGACATTTTTCAAATGCATGTTATTTAGAATCGTTTGAATAGTTACTTCTTATTTTATATAAAGTATATATTACTTCGTATTTTATATAATAAAATATCTAAGAATAAAAAATGACATATTGAAAGAAGTTGTTTGGCTGAATTGTTTTTAAATGAGATTAGACATCTAATATACAAATAGCCTAAGCAGATGCGACGCGGGTCACGAAGTGGAATATCAATATTATTTTCTTGAACGCTGCCGCGGTTTATCGTGGACGGAGGAATACGAGCGAGTAAACGCGCGATTTACTATTCCCGTTCGTATATATGTATACACCGGCGTCGTAACAGGTGGAGAGGGAGAAAGATAGAAAGATATAGAAGAGAAAGAGAGAGAGAGAGAGAGAGAGTGGATTCGCGGGGCGCCGGGTTTAGACCGAGAGAAAGAGAAAGACGTGTACGTGCGGTGTGTATATACCCAAGTCCTAGTTCAAGGGATTCAAATTGCCCTTCAATCCGCGCTAGTGCCTCGCTGCACTTGGGCTGAGGGCACTTAGGCGGCCCGCAGTCGGCTGAATCATGTTTCACGATCCCTCTTTACTGTCGGTACTCAGGCTCTTAACACTGTTCTCTAAGTGGCGCTTCGCCGGCAAATCGATTCCACCTTCCACCCCCATCCCTCCGGAATAGATCTCTCTCTTGAGAGAGAGAGAGAGAGAGAGAGAGAGAGAGAGAGAGAGATGGACATCACCGTACTCTCGAGTCGGACGACGATATTAATCCAGTAAATGGGTACTAGCTAGGATATATGTTCTTGCGATTCAAATCGAACTCTAATGTCAATGTGTCAATCGATAAGAACGATTGCGCCTGCCTTCGATCATTCCGTTCGACTTGAAACACTTCCGTTTGTTTGCTTTCTCATATTAACGCGGCGATTCTCTCTTACGTAGATTCAATCGATGTAAACCGATCATTCAATCTCGAGATGGAATCGCGAGACGACGATATTAATTTTGCCAGTAAAAACGATCGACTTTCGACGTGCAACATCGATAAGAACCATTTCATTCATTCGCGATCGCTCTTCCTGTTCCGCTCGAATCCTAAAAAAGTTTTCAACACAGAAAACATGTGATACGTTCGTTTAACTTCGCGGCTCCGGAAGAGGAAATAAGGTTCACGGCCGACGGATTATCGTGGATTACGAAGCCTTAATTCGCGCGGCAATGGAATTCTCCGTGGAGAAATAATCATTATTGTTTTACCGTCGCGGAGAGTCCGTAACAGAGACAGCTCTAGATCTCACGCTCGACTTTGCGAGAATCGAAGAACCGCCGAGGAAAAAACAGGAGGAAGAAAGCCGAGCCGGACACGGGGGATGGGAGACAGAAGGAGGGGAAATTTGCCCTTCGGCGGTCTCGATTCCTTCGTGAATGGATCCTCCGATCGTCGCGCGTCCTCTTCTGCGGTTACAGTCACCAGTTATTGGTTATTGCCAGTGATGGCAAGAGCTGTATCGGGCCTGGAAGCTCCTTTGGTGGTCGGTTCATTTCCGATATCGATTAGTCAATCTTTGACTTCGTTTTGTCATCCTCGCGAAAGGGTGAGAATCGAGACCAATTTTTTTCTCCGCTGCAATATTATGCTTATGCAAGTACCTACAACTAATTTGCCTCTGATTTTGCAAGCTAACAGTCGCGTATAAATATAAATAAATTCGAAACAAACACATTTCATTATATACCTTTGCTTAATTATCCATTGTTGAGAGATCGATAGGTATAATCCCGGAGATGTTTTCCACTTAAGATACCCCGGAGCGCGTTATAGGAGAGAACTATAGTAGATGGAGCGAATAGTAGGTGGACGGGTGAAGAGAAGGAAGAGGGAGTGGTTATCTTCTCTCGTACTTCGAAGATCTCGTTTAGATCGGAATCGGATACTCACGGCGGAGACGTCTAAATCGGCACGCGGAAGAGACCAACGACCGACCAGGTCGGAAGAGAAGAGGGGTAAGTCAAAGAGGAGGAGGAGGAGGATGGATGGATGGAAAAAAAGGCAGCAACTCCTCGCGTGACTACGTTCGACCGGCCGACACGTAGCGCAGCTACGTCGAGGTCTGTCCGTGTTTATCAGCCATCACCCTCGGCGAGTCGCGCCAGCGGAAACGTGGACGAGCCGCGATCTTTCTACTCTTCTTCCGAGTGGCAATGCAGGGAAAAAGGCGATTCGCCTTTCTATATCAGCTGATTGAAATAGGAAAAGTTACCAGACCCGTTGATCGGTCAATTATCAGCGAGCGATATATTTAGATTGGTCCGCGAAATTACACAAGTGTCCTTATGTAATTATAACTCCAGGCCACTGGCGCAACCGGTACTCGCGCTTTGTCGCTTTCTTCCGACAAGTAAAAAGATCGATACGTTCGTCGCGCGAAATATTCGTTCCGCGAGAATTTATGAATTTGCGAATACGCGACTCGTCACTCGGCGAATTTTATTTCCACGGAAAAGAAGGAGACTCGATTAAATAAAGACTCTCGCAAAAAGAATTCAAGGACTTCTTCGAAGTTCGATTTATAACGATTTATCGGAATTTGTCCGAGGAGACGGGCGGCAACGTTTCGCGCGGAAATGAAATGTGAGGATGAAACAGAAGGGAAAAGAAGAAGCGTCACGGATTAACACATCTTACTTATAGTACTTGAAGACAGCGAATAGCGATGAGTAATGAGAGATTATTATTATCAGATTCTCGGTACTCTTCGATTAATTGACCGATACAGTTAAGGGATAGATGGAGGAAAGAGAAAGAGAGAATCTGCCCTCTCAATTAATTTATCGCGCAGACTATACAGACGGTGGACAAGCGTTGTCTCGTGACACGATCACAACGAAAATGAAAACTTTGAAGTTGTATTGCCCGCGACATGAACAAGCAGGTGGAGAAACACCTTCAATCTTCAATATCTGCTAATTAGCATCCGCGGGAATTTCTGCTTGTCGTTGCGGAGGAGAGGTTCTGTTACATGAAATACGGCGTTACGGCGATTTGTCCGATGCGAAAGTCACACTCGCGAGGCTCGAGGCTATATATATTCCTATCCTTCAATTTATACGCGTCGAACGCGTGATTCAGAAACGGTTTCTTGCATCTGTTCACCGGTACGATAAAAAGTTGACCGCGTTTGCATCGATCGTGTTGCCAGTCGAGAAGCCGATAGCCGTTCTTTTCATTCTTTGCTTATTTACGGTTGCATGATGAGTAATCGAAGGCACCTTCGAATAATGACGGCATAATTTCGACAGCGTGTTAACATGAGCAATATGTTTTAATAATAGATAATCTCGAAATAATTAATGCCAATAATTAAAATTTTATAACATTATTTTTAAAAAATTTCTGATAGTTTTTTTTAAATTTAAATTAATTTAAATTAATTTCAATTTTATATACACAACATATATTATTGTACGGTCAAATAATATTTTATTTAAACGAAACTTTTTTAAAGATCATTTTTAAGATTAGTTTATATTTGTTAATATGCCAACTGCATTTAGAAAGTGGATGAATTTCCGCATGAGTGATCTTACCGCTTAATCGGCACTCTATTCGCACCTCCGCTGAGTCATTCGACGTGATGTCACTTACGTCACGGTTATCGACATAACGATACAATCCGTCGAAGCAAATGTCTTTTGTGCGCGAATGTTCGCGGATGTAAAATGCGATATAGGTAATCAAGTATATTAAACTAATTTGGAATACCTTCCACGTATATCTCTCATTAATCCTCCACTTCCTATCGAGCCGTCGAGAAAGCCGAGAAGAAGATACGTGGACTCGTTATCTTTGCCGCGTCGCTCCCTCCAGCCTCCCAAAGACAAGTGTTTCGCTCGCCTGTCGGGGATAGGTAACCCCGGGGACCTTAGCGCGATAGTTAGAAGTTGCAACTTCCACTTTCTTGCTGTTCCTGTTCTCCATGCCTTTCGCAGCTTCAGAAACGGACGGGTATCGCGTTACTTGCAATTTCCTGGTGTGTCCGGAGCACGCACGTGGACCAAGCGGATGATTCCTTGGGAGGGGCACGCACTTAACTGCACGTATGCAACGGTTGTTTCGTTGCTAGATGCTTCGTTTTTGGCTCGCGCGCGCACGCACACATATCTGACCCTGCCCGCTTTTTCTCGTCGCTTCGATCTACTCTCTCGCCTCGTTAAGCAAAAAGAAATATCGCGGTAGATATACCGGAAAGTGTTGCCCGCGATATCTTCCCGTTTTGTACCTTATCATATGGCAATTAAAATGAGAATCTACCTACCGTTCCTTCCAAGACATGCGAGTATTAATTACAAAGTATTAGCCGACGCAGGTCGCGGTTTAATACGCGAGCTAATTTTAATCTTTACGGAATTTTATTTGCAATTTTAGAACAACCGCGCGCAAGCGTACCGCTCAAGAAATTGCCTTACCACCAAATATTACTACTACATATATGAGATTTCTCTTTCTCTCTTTTTAAGATGATAAATTATAATTAAAATATTTCAATTACCGAGTCGATCGACCGAGAAATTCGATAACGGCATCTCGTCCCCGCGATTATTTATATTCGACAGCTTCTCCATTACGTGTATCTACCCTTTTTTTTTTTTTTTGTAAAATCGAAATCGCCACGTAATATCGCCGTTACGACACATGGAATGGATTTCGAAGACCTTGGGACTACTGCCGATCAGCTATCGGCCCCGTCAAGAAAGAGAGAACGCAGCGTAAGCCATGACGATGCTTTATTTCCCAACAGCGGCGCGAAGAGGTAGCGGATATATCGCGTTACTCGAGTAATTTCCCGAGTGTCCGGCCTGCATCACCGGTCTGCGGGACCGATTCGAACGAGAGAGAAGCGAGGTCAGGGAAACATCTCGTGGCGCGCATAAATCCGATGATTGTACGCGCGAAATAATTGCCTGTGCTCGATAAATCATCGAGAGCGCGATCAGATACTCGTATCTAATTATCGACATTTTGAGAATTTAATTTTATAAATACTTTTTTAATTTTGCATAAAATTTATAAAATTAAATCAATGTCTTTAAATAAAAAAAAAATTGCTCAGCCTGTACTATATGCCCTTGCTTTTACGGACAACTTTTATCCGTGGGAGACAGCGGTTGATCGGATCGGACAATAATCGGCGTATATAAATTCCGCGACTCGAGCGTGTAAACTAGATAATGTAACCCGGTTCTCTCTCTCTCTCTCTCTCGTATGTGGAGTGCCGCCGGACGTGTATACGTAATGCGTGAAGTTGCTGTCAGATTGCGGCTCGCAACAAAAGTTATAAGCGAGCACAATTGTGCATACCGGTCCGCCCTCCTTTAACGCCGAGTAAACAAAGCCGCGTTGCGACCAACTCGGTCTTGAGCGAAGTGTCAACGAGATGTTACCGCCGGTCTTCAACACCTATCTAAAAATCCTTTTTTTAAGCCAGAGAATTGCTTGTATTCGATCCCGCGATGCTCTGAAAAATCATCACGCGTGATTAAACGACGTGGAGATGTATTGCGCGTGCTTTACGAGCCGAGTCATTAATCTGGTGTGTGAGAATGTATACCGTATATTCTTGCGGGTAGTTACCGGAGTTGGATGCAAACTATCTCTGCGCGCGCGGATGAAATTACTTAATCTACGACGTGTAAGTGAATGAGTATTACGCCGGGCAAAAAGCCAACGCGATCTGCCTTTCCGCTTCCACCTGATCCGGATGACCTCGGTGAACACACCCTTGGTACTCTCGTTCCTTCTCATTAACATTCGCGTGGTAAAAGATCCTTCATCTAGTTAGAATCGAGCGGACACAAAAGCGCATAAATTCGTCATTCCGATAGGCGAATCATTTCTTATTGGGAAATAAGCTTCGTATCCGACAGAGGATGCAAACTGAACCGCGAGGATAAACTTACCTAATTTACGTCGTGTCGACGATTACGGAGTTTGCATACGCGAGAAAGAGAGAGAATGAGAAAGAGAGAAACTATTCAGCTATTGCTTCTCGAATACCGCGATAAGAGAAGAAATAACAAAGTTGCAACGACCTCTTCTTCCGCGTCCGGATGACCTTAGTTAGACCGCGCCCGCAGTTATACGCCGTTGCTGATACGTTTCCGCCGCATCTTTTTACACACACACACATACACACAGGTGTTACTCGTGTATTCCCGGTGTATACACTCGATTTGTTCGATAAAGCTACATAGATAGAGCGTGCGTGCAACGCGTCGCGTGTGGACACGTCTCGGAGGAGATGAAGAGTATACGTAGCGCGTAGGTAGCGCATTAGTCTTCGATCGCGTTGCTCCTGTTGCCGCGGAGGTTAGCGGAATGCGCGAATTCTTCGGGGAGGGAGCGAGATAGCGACGGAGATAGCGGCCGTGCGGTCGCTCGGTGCCGCTGGCCTGCACGAGCGGTCGCTGCTGCAGGAGCGGCGACCGAGCCTGATGTCGGCGGAGGTGAGGGAACTGTGGGCGTCCTTGCCCCGGGGAACAGGGACGTGCAGGGCCTCGAGGGGTACAGGTACACGGCTGACCTCTTGAGCGGGACCGGTGCGCGCGCTTTCCGTTCCGCTGCGGCGAAACGCGCTCGTTATTCATCTCGGAAAAATAGCTGGAAATATCTTTTTTTCTCTCTTTGATCAATAAGATTCGATCCTATTCTGCGCGTTTCATGCACTTTTTATTCAAAGAAATTTATACTTAATTACTCGCATTCGTGAAGTCTAAGAGATAATACGTGTCTTGAAATATATTTTGCGTTACATAAGTCACAAGTCGTAAAGGCGAAGGTATTTTGGAATTATTTGGAAATTCAGCGTCAGCGAAAGTGCGATACTCTTCTTTTTATATGAGTAAGCTCGCGGGGATATCTTCCGTTAGGGAAGAGATCGGTAAGGAGAAAAAGAGAGGGAGGGAGTAAGAGAACCGACCAGCTACCGGTTAGCCCAGGTCAGGGTTGCCCGGAAGCTACAATTTGGCATTTCTCGTGGATCCTGCCGTAGTGTAATTTGCCTGGTTCTGCCTCGTCGAGGAATCCGGTCCATCGAAGAGGTCGATCGCCGATCGATGAATAGTTGGGCGGGACACGCGATGGAGAAAGCAGATAATTATACAATGGACGCTTAATGAGGTACGCGGGTTAGTCCCGTTGTTGATTTTAATAATATCACGCATTTCGCGATCGATCTGAAAATAACGCGAATTGTTGGATTCAACGAGCAAACGGCGTTTGCAAAAATGTATCTTCCATCCCGCATAACGACTCTGACGTTTATCGCGAATTGCACCGACCGCTTCGACGGGGCCTCCTATAGGCGAGCGCGATGGAGATCTTAATGAAACCGATGCAGCGCACACCACTATTGCGCGCAATCTGTAATGCCGCGCCGATACTATGTTGTGGCCCGCGATCCCGACGAACCTTCTTCCGGGCTTTAAGGCCGGCTGTTACGTCTGCCGCGCCTCTACGTAGCGGCCCGTTCCCGTTTCTAGAGTCTGCCGGGGGGAGCACGTGCATGGAGATATGCAATCTGTGTTCTTATCTCATCCTTTCCCCCACTCTTTTGCCGCGATCGCGTCTAAAATTCCAACTTGATCCTCTACGCGACGATCGGACGCATCCATCGATATCGGGGTTTCGAGCCGGCGCGGCGATTCTATCGCGCGTTCTACAAGCCTAATCTAAACCTGTGCAACACCTGTGCGTACGATGCAGCTTCCAATAATCATCACTGTCGGTGTAGCCTGTCGCTCGTCGGTATCACGCCTGCCCCGTGTCTCGTAACGGTAAAGCTAATTAATACCTCCTCTCGCTCTACTCGCGAGAGCGCGGCTAATTCAGCCGCGTTACGCACGAAGCGGAATCGCGCCGCCGATTTCGCGAGATCGATCGACGCGCGTTTCACCAAGCTTCATGCATCAACCTCGAGGATCGCGTGTGAGCGAGAAGGAAGAACAGAGAGAGAATACCGCGCTCATATTTCCTCGTTTATATTCTCCCTCGTCATATATCAGCTATATTTGTTATTCCATTCGCGAAGAGATCCGAGATAACACGAGGGTGTTGGTTCGCGTTGCACGCGCGCGCGATTATTACTGTCTCGGGCGAATTCGCGTCGCATCTCGGACTCGCCTTCCGCATCTTCGGGTCTTCCGCATCGAACGAGCGAATACCGGAGCGTACGCTCGTTGCCGAGAACGAGCAAGTTCGCCTGATCCTTTTTTTCTTTCACTTTATTCACTTTTTCAATTACACCATTTTCAAAGAGCGAATCCAAGAAAAAAAGTCATTTATCGTGTCACGGTACGTAACGGGCTATTCAACAAAATTATTATCAAGATTAAGGTTAATTGTGTCATAAAAAGTAAGAGTTAAAAATAGTTTTATAAAATTGTGACGTGAGCATTTCGGAGAAGTCGAAATTATACCCAATGGGAGATACGATTATTCTCTTCATATTTTGAATCGAAAGGAAAAATATTTTTTTATTCAAAACTGTCCGGTTTGTTGGCGAACGTTAGTTTTGCGTGTCCAGAGTTTGTTTTCTCAACATTCTCTTTTAATGTCGCGCGATCGAAGATTTCCGTCCAGACGACGATGACGGTCATTAACATCTCCGGCATAAACAGCTACAGGGAGAAGGAAGAAATAACGAACTATTAAAAGATATTTATAAGCCGGAGATAATAAGGCCTCTCCCTGCGTTATAGCCGCTCGTGGATTCTCTTAACGAGGAACTGGCGTGCACAGCTTGGCATATTCCAGCTTTGACAGTCCAGACTCTCGGTCGCGACCCATATTCGACTGCCCATTTGAGGATCAAATGGTGTGGTAGCTCCATTAAGGTGTTCGACTGCTACTACTATTAGATTCCTGGCTTCGTTTTAGTGCAGACAAGACGCCATGTGTGACTTGCGCCTGAAAATGGAAATCAGCATGACGTGGCGAACGACCGATTAAATGACCGTAGCAATCGGCAACGACCCTTCGAGAGAGCTAACGAGCTGCGAATTAAACTCGATTTCTCTTTTGCGGGAAAAATGAGGCGCCGAATAATGCCGAGAGAAATAATACTGTTATTTTAAAGTGTGCAATTTTGTGAAACTGTTTTCATTACACCTTTAGTTACATTACTTTACTTCCCGTAGTCGTAAATGCGAGCTGCAAAGCCGGTAACATGTCCATCAAGATAAATTATGAGACGAAATATCACGGAGAACGTAGATCTGAGGCAGATTATCATTCGGGACGATCGTTTCTCTCGTCTAATTGTTCGCGCTGCGATGAACGCGCTGCATTTTGAGGAAGTTCGCAATCCGGGAAAATGTAGTCTAGAGGTTCGCGATAACGAGTGGCAGGCTCGCGAAGGTCTCGGGACCTTAGGGACAACGGTTCTTAGAAGTGCAAGAGAGCTGTAATCGTTCCCTCCTCGCGGCAGTATACGAATCACTGTCGGCAGAAAAGTAGCGGCCCGCGGGCTCCGCAATTTCCGTAAATACACAGTGAAAACACCGAGCGTCCCCGTAGCCGTTCGTCGTGTCTCGCTTCTCTATCTAGGCGAGGAAGAAGAAGAGACCCCTAGAGAAGAGGAAAGGAAGCTTATTATAGAGATCCGCAAAATGTTTTCTCGCATTTTTAACTAATTTTGGAATTACATTCTCAAATACTTTTAGAGCGCAAATTCCTTTATTTACGACACTCGCTCGTGTCCGTTGAAAAATCTCTCCAAGGGCGAGCCTGAACTCCCGACGTGGTCACGAAGCGCACGGAAGCTGAGCGAGCTTCCGTCTCATTGAACGGACCACGCGATTGCACTTTGACTGACTCCCGTTGAGTCTTCGCAAAGTACAATACGGCGCGGCGCGGCACGATACAGCACGACAGTCGGCGTGTATGAAGAATAATTTATTCGGAATGGGATGCAGACCGCGAATCGTGCGGCCCGATTGGCGGTCGTACGACTTTTCTGGTCCGGCTCCGTAGACCGAGAAATCGTTTCTCGGATCAGCGGCAGCGCCCGTAAGAGGCGAGGCTACATGGTCGGCCGCGAACACGTGGATTCGTTCAACTGTCGCTCGTTGTTGTGAATGAGGAGTTTATCGTGCCTCGATTCGAATCGACGTCTTCATTCGTCAAGCTAAACCGACTCCGATATATGAATTTCAAAATATCACGGAGACGCATTTCTCTGTAATGTGTCGTTGATTGATATAAATTGCACAATAACGCGCGTTTAAAAGTCAACGTGTCACATTAGTCGCGCAGATCGTCCACGTGTCATCCAATTCAGCAGAGACTCTTTGCTGGTGCGAGATTGAGTGTTTCGCGGGGAGAAAATTTCCATTAACAGAGGACGTTGTCGTTATTCGCTGAAGTCATCCTGCTTTTTGCGACAATTCGGGAGTAGAATTACGGAGCGAGAGCGATCCAGGTATGGACGAAGCCACCTTTCAGAAGCGGCCTAATGACGAGGGGCGTCCGGGCATTAGAGGATCGCGCCAGGATCGACGTGAATCATAATCGGCGCAATCATATAGAGGCAGGAAATAAAATGCCCCCGCGTTCTCTCCGCTTTGAAAATCGACGAAAATTGCCGGCCGAAAATGCGCTGTTAACGAGCGTCATTACGAACATCATTACGCGCGCCAGGAAATGCGTGAGATCGAGGAATCTAAACGCGGAATCTACAAACTGGTTTGGCGGCGCCCCGCGAGGGCGTTAATGCCCCCCGTGACCCTTAATTTAGCTTCTTCATCAATCTCGGGGAGGCTCGCGATAGCTCGCGATCCTCCACCACCATATCGCGCTTAATTTAACGGTACTTATCGGTAGCGTCGGAAGTTTCGAACTATAACGATTACGATTTCTTTCGGGATTGCGCAACGCAATCATAAAACGTATATTTCATATTTCTCGGCAGCCTCACGTTTCTATCGGGATTGCGTAATCAATTGAGCAACAATTGTAATTAACTAAACGCGCGGTTCGGGATACGACGATAAGCCGCTAATTAAACCAATCGAAGATATCGCGATTAATTATATAATCTGTATGAAATAATCCAATTAAAAAAAAAGAACAAGCATTAACGTGGAAAAAAAATTAGGACTGTACATTTTATGTGCCGTTTTATTGCCGTGTACTCGATAGGCTGGAATACTACGTTCTCTATACGCTGACTTCATCCGATCAACATTGTCATTAGCATAATAGTTTATGGGGGACAACAGAACGCACACGCACAGAGTTGCCACGGTATGGGAGAAAGAGGGCGAGGTTTCTCTCCCGCGTAGCGCCGGTTCAAGGTTCAGAAAATGATATCGATGTAAACGTACCGGGCAACATACCGCGAGAAATCGAAGCTCCACAATGTTGTGCGGAATCGTAATTTTGTATGCGTTATACGCGTATACGCGAGTTTATCGCGAATCGGTCCGCGAATATCGCTATTACTTCCTCCCCTGCCTTCGTTTTACAACCTAAGGCAACTCTCGGGCGGATATGTGCGCATCGTTGCACTCCTCGAAGCACGTCCTTAAACTTGCACGTACAGCGACGTAATACAACTAACGCTTTACGCTTGCGACCTGCAACGCAGTGCAAATTCCGTATTTTCGCATCGCATTAAATAATACGTAGCCGCTTCCTGAAATACACGAGTGATGGGGTTCCCACGTTTCCAATTGGAACTCGAAACTTTTAATGCGCGTAATTAAATGCACATCTCATCGTAGACTCCAGCGGCGATGCAGATTATTGAAAGCAATCATACTTGAAAACGATCATTTTGTTCGTGGATGAGATATCATTTGAAAATTTATTCCTCTATAAAGTATTTCCCGATAGAAATAGATCAGGAAATTATTAGCTGAAATGATAATTCTAAAAGAATTTTCGTAGACATTTTAATTGCAAATAATATTTAAAGTTTTCGAGAACTCGTCCTTATATTATTTTAAATTATACAGTAATTATGTAGTAAGAAAATAATGTTAAAAATGAGAGACGAGACGAAAATAATCTTCATCTTTGCTGCGGCGGAGAAATAATTATTTCAATAAATTAATTATTTGAAAATATGTTTTCTACTTCAAATATACACGTTGTTGCTGCGCGCTGTACCTATAATACAGAAAAAGCCGATGGGGCGTTCACTTGAAAATTAAATCCACAAGGATGGACATTCCGCCGGTGAAAATCAGTGCACACCGTGGCGCCTTCTTTTCCATACATATTCCGCAATCTGCTTCTCGGTATCAGCGCGGCCTCTCCGACCTCTCCCACGGTGCGTGATCGAGCCTGAAAGATAGGCCAGCGAGCGAACGAGCTCGGACTAGGGGAGGAAGAGCGCGGTGCGTAATGAAATCGGCTCGCATCTGAAACGCAAAGAGAGAGGGAATGTAACAGCAAAACAGCGGCGGCGGCAGCAACAACGAGGCGACGTGTGGGATCGTCCTTGTCTGCGCTCCCGCGGCCCCCATTGTTCGCGCCGGCGACTCCGCTTTGCTCGCGCGAGCGGACGCGCGCGCGAGTATCGAAAGTAGTTCACTTTGCTCGGCGAATTGTCTCGCCGCATCGCGGCGCATTCAATCCCGGTGCCTTCGTTCCCGGTAACCCAGAAAGAAAGTGAATTTCTTGCCGCGACTCGCGATTAGAGCGGAAAACGAGCGCGGATGCTCCCTCCGATGTGTCGAGACGAGGACGAAGAGTTTCAATTTCGTTATTCCTTTCGATTAATTTGGGAGAAATTGTCCAAATTTATTATTTATTTATATATTATTTAATTTATTTTTTTAAAGAATAATTGGATGGATTTTGTGCCGACGATTCGCGTCATAATGAGAGAGTGAAGTAACAATTTTGCTGTAAAAAAATATCCACTTGTTGCGTAAGCTGACGAGCAGATTTATCGATGAAGGGAAGGAAGGACGAGGGGAGATGTAACACCGACTTCGTTTTATCCTCCGCGGGTTGCTCAATATCGAGACAATAGACTCTGGAAATCAATATCTAGCGTCTAGTGCAATCTCGACCGGATATCGATCAAAAACGTATCAAAAAATGCGCGGTCCTTTTCTTTTCTCTTTTTGTGGCATTCTATTCTAATATCTTCTCATTCTTCTCTTTTTCTGACAATCAATACGTTTTCATTGAAATTTAATATAAGTAAAAAAAAAATTGAACAAAAGAAAGTGTCTTCTATGCAATTACGACATATTAATTAGACGAATTTTAACAATTAGTAATTAATTTATTAAAATTGGAAATTGTTATGCAAGAAGTATTTGTATACGGCATTACAAACAAAATGCAATTAACGCGCACTTTCTCACAAGAGGAATGATTTTCCCTCGCACCTCGCGAAAACTCGGGTATGAGTAATCACACATCGTCGTAATCACCATATAATAAACACGTACGAGCGTGCTTATCTCGACCGCTATCGCGCGACATCGATTTCACAAGACGTTCCCAAGGAGAGGCGCAATTGCGCGTCTCCCTTTCGCAATTCTTTCTGCAGTCGATGCTTGAAAAAGGAAGTGACGAGAGACGCGAGATCGGAGAAGCAGCGAAGAAGAAAAAAAAAAATACAACGCGATCGATCTTTCTGCATTCGACACCGGATATGACGTTGCGTCGAATTTTGCGAAATATCCATATTTTTTTCTGCGATCGCATTGAAGAAGGATACGTTTGGTCCCTCGTCTCGTGGTATCTTAAACAAAAGAAATATTAAGTGCGGCGCGACATCGATTTCCTCTCCGCCTCCGTTGTACAATTTCTCAGGAAGTGGTGAGCGGAGGAGGATGAACCAAACTGCAAAGCCGCCGTGATGGGAATCGCGAGATAGCTCTTTGCCCGCATTGGTTTTCAAGAACGCCAAATTGCAGGAAGCGAGAGGTCAGATCTACCCGGCGGCTCGGCACAGGCCGTGGGGAACCGGCCGAGGGTACAACAACACAGGGGAGAAAGAAGGGAGATTCACCTGTGCACCTGCAACCGACTCATTCGATGGCGGTCGAGATCCCTCATCGATCGCGGCACTTCCGGAAGTCGGCAACTTTTGCCGCATCGGAATCTCGTCGACGCGCGATTCATTTCGCGCCAAAAAATTCTCTTTCTCATGTTGACACGCAATATATTTTCTTATTTAAAAAAATTTCGAAAAACTGTAGAGCGTTTTAATTAATAATTCACACGTATTGGCCGGTTGATTTTTATAATTACAAAATAATATAATCTTGAATTCAAATTATCGTAAAAATGAAGATTGAGTTAATGAACTGTTTTTTTTTTTTTTTTTTTTCAAACGTCTACAAATTATACGATGTATTCTTGCGCGGTACCGAGAAGCATTCTAACGGAGGGGGCTTACAGGTGGAAGGGGAGGTCAGACGAGGTTGCGCATATTGTGTGGCGAAAGTATGTAACGACCGCCCTGTGGATTACGGAGCGCGTGCTACCACCACGCACGTCGACTGTCTAATTGCGACAACCACGAATGGCAGGCCGCGAATGACACCGATTTACCGAACGACGATAGGATCTCGCGGATTTCGCAAAAACACGAGCAGGGGACCCGCGGATAACGCCCCGGTCACGCTTTCGCGACCGATCGTCGATTGATATAATTGAAAAGCGCAATTAATAATTTTATCTCGCCGATATGTGTTATTCTCATTAGCCCGCGTTCTCTCTCTTTTTGTATTTAAAACGAGATGCCGCGAAAAAAAACCGAAAGCGTTCCGGTTGACCCGCATCTTCGAAAACACAATGGGCATCTCTCCCGCGATCAACAATTTCGTTTCGCAATGCTTCTTCAGCACCGTGTTTCGCATACAATGCCGTCATAAGCGGTCCGCCTCTTATGAAACGCGTATAAGCGACGATTACGAGACGGCGAAAATGCTTAATCGTCCGTCTCGCTCTTCATCGCCTCGGTGATCTAATTTAGAGCGCCAGCGTAATTAATCCTCATTAAAATCCTTATTCGTATACAAGAAACGACGACGTTACAAATTCCGCGCGAATAGACGAAAAAATGAGTCTGTCGGAGAAAGGGGGAAACGTACGTGTGACGCACACGCGTGTACGTACCCGAAGAGTGTGTTGCTCTCGCTTGGGAACCCGACGCCGAGCACGTCCTTGACCGGGTCTATCGTGTGACCGATCTCCGGGCGCATCACAATGCCTCTTCCCCTTCACCGTGCCCGCCTCCAGCGCGACCCTCTTCTTCTGGGGGCCCGCGACTTTGTCTCTGTTTGAACGCAACCCCACGCACACGCGCGTGTTCGACCTGGCTAAACAATGCGAGATATCTAGCACGTTCGCCATTTTTCGCGACCATTGTTCGCGCGGTATTAATTACCCGCGATGCGCAACACAGGTGTGATAAATTTCCGACGTAGATGAGGAGGAAGGCTCGTGCTTTTAGATAATTTTTCGTCTCATCGAATTTACGCGTGGTATTAAGAAAGGTGAGGCTTGTGGAGAGTCGGTGACAAATGTAGGGAGATGAATAATAATTTCTTTCGTATAATAAAATACACAAGATTTTTTAACGAAAAAAAGATATTAAATAATGGAAGAAATAAAATGATTGATATTTCGTCCGAATCTCCATTTCTATCGCTATGTTTTCTGAGAACCGCTGTTCATAGTTGAAATAGTGGGAGTAGATTGGGAGTAGTCCGGTACGATATACGGCGAGGCGGGAGGGGAAGTTGAGACAATGGAGCATTAAAGCCACGGCGTGGTTTTCTAGACAGGAAATTACAGGGATCACGCGGAGATTGACAGAAAAACGGCCCTGGCGAGCACGTAGATGGCGAGCGCACGAAAGCGCACCCTCGTTCCTATTTCTCTTTCTCTCTCCTCCTTGAGCACACGTGAGAACCACCCTCTCCAAGTACTTGTTCGAGTTCGCTCTTCGCGAATAAAGAATTTTCGAAAATTCTCGCGAGATTCCGCGGCTGCATTAACCGAATGAAAAAGTGGTAGTAATTTAATCAACCAACTCTGGCAAATTAAGTGATATTTATTTAATATTCACGACGTTTCGGCCCTTATCAAGCGCTGAACATAACTTTTTATAAAAAACTTAATCTTTGATCTTAGAATGTGACAAGATATAATGTGAAATAATTAACTATGTGAATGAACAAGATTCCCGACGAGAAAGCAAGGTATGCACAGCCGAGCGACAACACGATTAATCGCGGCCGCGGATACTCGAATAAAGAAACGATAAACGTACAACGCCTAATAGGGGATCGCGCTTATTATACGTCGATTCCGCCGTAACTATACGATAAGTAAGCGTGCGCATCTCCGAGTAACGTCTCAATAATCACGCGTGGCGAGGGAAGGAAAGATTTCCTGTTCATGTGCGCATGATTTACGATGCACTTCATTATCACCAATCGAACCGGCCGATAAACCGGCGCAGATCGCGAGGCCATCGCGCGCTCCATCATTCCGACCGATGCGATGCGGGGAAAATAAAGGATTCGAGAGGAGAGGAATGGTTACAAATTTGCGTCATCTCGAAGCGCAGGTGCGCAGCGGCGATCGCTATTTCTGGAAAATGCGATAAATGAAGTCCATGCATGTTCAAAATTACATGCAAAAATGAGAAAAGTGCGCATAGTTGCATTCTTTTTTCGAATAATTTTTAAATTCTCCAAGATTTACAAAATTCTTCAACCTTAAATAATATCGTATATTTTAAAGAGCCCGGATCTGCTCGGGAAACAGGAATGCGATAATTCATTGGCTTCGTGATTCAGAACGAACCGTCATCCATTATCGTAGCGGCGTTAAATCCGCGCGAGGATGTACCTGCCTGCGTGCTTCTTTCCGGAACGCGTCGATTTAACCCGACGCAGCGCTAAGCCGATCGATCTCGTTGGGTGGTAGACGCGTCTCGGCTTATACCCGCGAAACGTATCAATCAATCAGGATGACGTCGCGTTTGGATTTCAGAGAAGCTTCCTACGAGCACGATAATTGACGAATACTCGCCTCGTCATCCCTCGTCTCCTCGGCTAGTTTTAGATATCTGATTAATTATAGACGATTGAGATCCGCGTTTTACTTCGCACTCTCTAATCGAAAGAGCAGAATCTTCGAATTCCAGTCTCGAGGTTAAAGGACCCTGGTTCTAAACCCTGGATATAATTGCACGACAGATATTTCGTAACGATGGGGGACGGACACACAGCGCGGGTTATGCTCCGCGCTTGATCCCCGAGGAGTCTTAGCGCTCGCTTAACCCCTTACACGAAAGAGAGAGAGACGTCGATGACGTACGGCGTCGTGGCTATCCATTATCGGAGGAACGATAAATTCGCCCCGGCCGGGGTTGAACCGGCCAAGTGCGGCGTGTCGTACTTGCGCGCTCGATCCTGCCGGGTGGTGGGTCTCTCGGCTAATAAAGAGAGTAAAGGCAGAGGGGATCAAACGGGATATTGGCAACATTAAGTATAAATGCAACCTACCGAGATTTATGCTCGTCGGAGGAGAGGAGAGCGCCGGCGAGAAGAAGAAGAAGATGAAGAAGAAGTGGAGTGCAGGAGAGAGAACGAGGATAGAAAGGGATGAGGTCGCCGCGAGGCGGAGGACCACACGGAGAGCCGGGGCCCGCTCGTGGGGGGCCCTCACTTCGACTTTCCTTCGCGAGTCCCTTCGCGAGCATCTCTCTTTCTGTCCTTCTCTCGCGCTCCGCCCTACTCTCCCCTTTCTTTGCATAACCGCGATTTGCCGCGATGTCGATACCGGAAGGTAATGAAAGAAAAACAAGGGTCAGTGTATCCAGGATTCTCCCGAGCAGTATTATCTGATTATCGAGGAAGGTAATGCGCGTCCTCCGCGGAATATGTATAAATATGCTTGTCAATTTATTTATCATGAGGAAAGAAAAGAAAAGATAGTCGAGAAAACATCTCGAGCGACGTGTCGCGAACCATGATGATGATATTCCGCGTTCTACTTCGATAGATGGATGAACGTGCGCTATAAAACGATCACATCTCGAGCGTATCTCGGAAGATTATTAACGAGAGCGACCTCTTGATAAACATGCGTACGCTCTTCATCCTTTCTCTCTGCATCTTTCCATCTCGCGATTTATAATACTTATATGTAAAGGAAGAAGTTATCTTTCCAGATGAAACCGTTCTACGTTTTAAGTGAATCGATGAGAAGAGAAACATAGATTCTCTCATGTAAATATACCTTTGATTTCTCTCTACAGCTCTAGAGAGCAACGGGAATTATTTGATCCGTCATACTGTCTGTAAATATATTTCCTGCAAATTTTTCTTTTCCGCGGATTCCGATAAATTATAATATCATTCTCGTTCATTCCAATTTCTAATGTGTTTGTTTGCCAAGCGAGCTTCGTGGCCACCTGTTTTCATTCGCGATATTTATATAACTCGATAAATTAAAACATGACATTTTCGCGACTTTGTGAAATTCCTGCGTTTCTTTCTCAAGACGAAAGAAGCATACGATCGCGCATTGAATTAACTCCCGATCGATTGAAATCGACACATAGGACAACTAATTGTAAGTAGGACGGAAAGAGAAACATAAAAAAGAATGGATATATATGTATACGTTCGTTATATCGGTAGCCATAAAGATAACCTGCCACTCTTGCATACGTAATGCATAACGTTACACAATCATTACGGACATCGTGTCTAATGATCCTTGCTCGGGCCCGACTCGTCAGGAAAAAGTGAATTCGATCGCGGCGAAAACCGGTTCGTACAATGGCACGGCACGATTTTAAGCCGAACTCCGACATCGCTTAATCCGGCCCGTGAACGCGGATTCGCTCGAGAGCATCGGGGGATAATTAATTAAATTATCAAACACCTGGCCGCCAATTGGATGTACTGTAGAATAACAAGATTAACAGGGAGAGGATTTTTTTTTTTTTACAAGATTATCGCGAGATACCCGACCTCAGACACGTCGTCGATCTCGGTCGCCTCGAGATCGCCGCGCGGCCGGAAGTGTCCCGATTTTTCGCGGGCGAAAGTAATGGAGCGTGCCGGTTCGGCTTGCGATGATAGATACCCTACACGCCGATATCGATGTCTCGTGCACCCGGCGCACGCTCGTTACGCGAGTAGTTACAAAAGTATCCGTGAACATCGGCGCAACATCCTTTACGGGCAAATGATAGGCATATTTCAAATACTTATCGTTTACTCCGTATAGGAAGTAATCATTTAAATATAATGTTATCGTATAAAAATATTATCTAGAAATTTATTTTTCGCGGAGAAAGATATAAAAACGAAATATTTATTTCAAATGCAATAATCAGAGTCATTAATTGAAATTATAATTTTGAAAGAATTTTGTTGTAAATGCTTATTTTAATCAGTGTTTTTCAGATCACTTCAGATATTATTTCTTGCATTATTTTATGTGTTATATAATGAGGAAAATAATTTAAAGACTGACGAAAAAATATATGCATATATATTTAAACAAAAAAATATAGATATGTTCCGTAAATAAATTAAGTCATGAAAAAATAGATAATAAAAATATTACTACTGATATATAATGAGAAAAATAATTATTTGAAATGTTTATTTCCGATTTATAAAATAAAATGTTTTAATGTTTTAGAGGGCTTTAATTAACATATAAATCATCTGTCATCTCTCGCATTTACACAGTTAATATAAATAGTAAAATAAATAAGAAAGCGATAAAAAAAGAAATAATAATCAATAGCAGAAATATAAATATAAGTATCTTCCGTAAATATTTTATATTTTTTATTTTAAATACTGTTTTCCTTTTTTGCCTGCATTTCTTCTGGATTTACGGGCATACCAGCGGCGCGAGAAACAAATTGAGCGATACGTGCGGGGACAGCTCGCGCTATTAATGCCGATCGTCGTCGAAGGAAACGATTCGTTAGCGAATCAGGCCCGTTATCGCGCAATCGCTTCCTCAATATAATCGAATTGATAGAACTGTGAGACGCCGGCGCTCGCCGAGAGATACATCAGATCTGGATGAACGGAGCGATATATGTACGCGTGTATCTATATCCGCGGAGAGAGAGAGAGAGAGAATTCAATTAGAATCGTAACGTCAAGTCGTTTCCCCGTCCACAAATTAGCGAGGGGCCACCTGCCTTCCGATAGGCGGATGCGGAAACGACGCGGAGAGAGATTCATGCGAGATTCATGCGCGAGACTCGTTTCGTCGCGATTCAGCGCGATCGCGGAATATATACGATCGGATGCCGATCGCGAATTGGCGCATCTGTTACTCCTGCGTCACTTAACGGCCACGACGTTGATCTTATTTCACTTCACGTGGACTTTCGCCGAGAAAAGATTACGTTCTCCTCGAGCGTTCACCATCGGAAATTTTTATATGAATTTTTCAAACGAAAAACTCTACATTACACTTCAATTTATTATTAAAAATTAATGGAAGGGAAAAAAGGTGTAAATTTTTTCTCTCAAAACTAAACTGATCAATAAGTTTAATGGTTGTAAAATACACGCGCAAAGTACCTATATATATACATGGTGTAAAAACAAGGATTGCGAATACAATGAAGCGAGTTGTAGCCGCGGCTAGACAAGCGGCTGACATCATCCGCGAAACGTAAAACAGTTTGCAGAAAATGCGTCGCGTGCACGCGTCAGACGCTAGACGGGTGCACGCCGCATGCACTCGAGCGTGAGATGCGTTGCGCGTTGTTCCACATACACACCGACGACGTACGCATACGCGAGCGTGAAGGCGGATAGATAGGGATACGGCAGGAAATGATTCGTGTTGTATATCTCCTCGTCCGGCCGAACAATGCCGACGTGACTCATCCTCTGTGTACGCGCCCGCGATCGGACGAGCTACGAAATGAGTTCTAAAATAAATCCGCGACTCAACGTCAACTACGTCGCAATGTGATGCACGTTGCCGAGCGAGATTTACTACCGTAAAAGATGTCGTTTGATGCTATTTGAAAAAATATATTTTATATGCAGAACACCGAAAAAAGCAGCCGAGAATGAGCTCTTTTTATACGAAATTTCGAAATGAATGACTTTAAAGATTGAAAAATTAATATACATAGCATCTGCTTTAGAGAAGACGATTTATAATTCCCGGCAAAAAATTTAAGTAGGAATTTATTTATAATTTTATATGCCACGCATATTCTATTATACCTGTATATGTGTATTTAACTTTAAATGTTTCCTGTATTAGACGATGTATGAAATTATAAATAGATTTCTGTCGAGAATTTTAGATCGTCTATGAATTGACTTGACATGCGTCATATCCAGCTGTCAGAATATCTATAAAAATGATCTTGATGTATTTTACATAATTTCTTTGGAGTGATTCTTAAATTACGTTATACATTTTTATTCATATAATAAGAATTGTCGAAACGAATTTTTGACAACACGATGTAAGTAAGAGGCGCTTGAATTTAAAAAAGCATAAATTTTCGTAAGGAATCAATTCTTTCCCGGTTCCATCACGTATCCTGTAATATAGCGGTATCAATCTATCAATATTATATCAGTATTCTCGTACGATTCGTTCAAACACGTCTCGAAATGCAGTAATATCATCGTACAGAGTGTAATATCGATCGCGCGCGAAATTCTCCGGGGTGAATCGCGCGTCGAACGAAATACGAGACTTTTCTCGCCGCGTTAGAAAGCGCAGGCGAGCGCGGTCTCTCGACACGGGGGCCAATTTCTACTGCTCTTCTCCTCCAGGTATAAAGAAGACGGTTATACATCGGCGGTACGTGTATATAGCGATGTAATATTGGTATATAATACCGGGGTGTAATTACGGCGTCTAATAGGGATTACGGCTCGGCCGAGGGGAATCGAACACATCGAGAGAGACAGAGAGATAGAGAGAGAGGGATAGAAGGGTAGCCCGATGATGATCGATACCATTGGTATCATCGCGGCGGTAATTATGGGCGCGGTGGCGGTGACGGAGAGAGAGAGAGAGCTTCGAGGCCGTAGTAGTAGGTGCCCAAGAGAGTCCAGAAGTAAAGAGCAAAGTAAAGGGGTTCCTGCGGTCGGAGGCGCGTTGTTGCGGTTAAAGCCGTAACACGTCGCGTCCGAGCAGCAGCCGCTTCTTAACTACCCGCTCGCCGCGAAGCGCGGACGGATACCTATGCTTGGTAGTCCCGCGCCGCGCGTTTATTATAATATACGCGCCCGGAGAGAGACGAACGCGCGTCGATTATTGGCCGGACACGACCGCAGAGCTCGCCGGACACACACATTCTCTCCCTCTCTTTTTCTCTTCGATCGAGCCGGCGGATTCGTAGTATCGAGAATTTTCGATAAACAAAAAATCGCGGGACGAGAACTCGTTCGATTCGAAAGCCCACGGCGAAAGAAAAAAGCCGCGCGCTCACCGAAGCAATTATAATATACGCGCCGCGGGGATGAACCCCATGTTTCGCCTAGATTTTTATCGCGCAAATTATATCGCGGACCGAGAATTGAAATCTCCTCGATATCTCGGCGCTGATGCAGACACGTGAAATAATTTATTCGTACATATAAATTGTCAACGACGAATGATCGCACTCGTGACATTATTATAGACATCACGAATACGCGGAGGACTTTTCTGCGCGCGAGGAACAAGATCACCCGAGTTTTGCCGATTTATATGCATCGCTGTCGCGGAATCCGCGTGCACGGCTTGATAACGATTTCATAAATCGTAAAAAAATATCGGATACACGGGAATCCCGTGATGCGAGCTGAGGCACGTGAGGGATTTTATGCGCTCCGCGCGCGCAATTATAATCCACGCAAGTCGAAATAAATGGCGAACGATTACCGTCGAAGCGACCGCAAGATTCCCGGCGACTCTTGGCTCGGTTCGGTTGTACATGCGTATAGTATAGATGGTCACTCTGAATTGCTCGAGAAAAAAAAAAACAGCTGCGCCGGTCTGTCACGTGCAATTATAACGCGGCGTGTCGGCACATAAAGTAAACGCGACCGCAGAGTCCTGTTTGCTCATTTAAACTTTACAGGAGACACATACATATGTATATACACATACATTGCAATCGTGATTTCGGCATAAAAAAAATCCCGAACGTCATAAGAAACAATTTAGTCGCGCGCACGAAATTATTACGGTATATATCGCGATCACGTATATATAAATACGGTGCACGAATTCAGAAAAGTCGCACGGTTAAACGGACGCATTATAATTTGCGGAAAAAAGGAGAACACAATTGCTCAATTTTCTGCGGCTTTGCGCTCGTGACGTCCTTGCGACGTAATGCAGTGTCGCGTTTTTCCCGCGTCGTTTCCGCGCCTTCGTCCTTGCTGCGAATCAAGAGAAAACGCTCGACATTTCGTACTCGACACGAGTCGATTTCCATCCATTGGATTGCAAAAGCAGTTTCGTCGGTTCATTAATCTCGCGCCGGGACCTTCGGCAATTAAAATCGAAGAAATCGACTGCGACGCTTGCACACATATAATCCCGTCAAATTCGCCAAAGCATAAAATTCGCGTAAAGCGTGATCGATGGCGGATAGTTTCTTTCTTTCTGATCAGCTAATTACCATAAACGTTTTTATCGAACAATTAGGAGTACTAAAATCCAACCTTTACCGGTCACCATCGATGGGACGAGATAACGGCGTGCATTAAGATCGCGAGCAACGATATATAAATGAATCCCTCGTCTGTCGATCAGCCGACTTTACACCGGCTGGTTTTTGCCTGAAATGAGAAAAGCATTAAGCCTCGCGCAGTAATCATCACGTAACGCGTAATATGGAGTCCAATCGGATCACTTTGCTTTCCACTTTAATACCCGTTTGATCGCGGCTGTTAACGATGCTGTCTAAATGTCAATTCTCCCTCGGTTTTTTTGAATCTCGCGTATAGGAAAAAATTTCGCGTAGGAATTTTCGCGTTTTGTTCGTTGATACACTTTGCCGACGGCATACCGTTACGACGTAATCTAAGAGAGATCCGATGGAGGGAGAGCTCGGTGTGAAGCAACGATTTACATATTTATCTAGTAAAAGGAACCATCCATGAAATATAGGATCTCGCACACATTTAACGGCACACGTAAAGGAAAAAAGGGAGAGAAAAAAAACCTCGCGAACTTCCGCAGTAAGTTAAAGCGTTAATGGAATCGTGATCGGCAGTTGCGAATGCGTTTCAAAGTAATTTGCCTCCCTCTTCCCCTTCGTCTCCCCCTGTTTGCACGCGCCGAGAGAGCCAACGAACCGCTTCTGCGTGTTGCGCAAGGTCTTCTTTTAGAAACTAATTTTTACGGGCTCGAACACAATAAGCGGAACTAATACGCGTGCGGCCCAATGATCGTTTCGCGATCGTCGATTCTGCTGGCTCGATTCATGAAGGAAGATCGTCTCCTACCGAAAAGCGCGCGCGTGCTGGGAGGAAGAAAAAAAATGATAAAAAAGTAGAAAGAAAAAATGTATCTGGTATAGAAACGAAGCCGTTACATTTCATCGTAATTTATAAATTGGAGTCTTTGAATTTTTTTTCTTTTTTTTTTTTCGAGAAATGTGCGACTCTATCGCTATTGCGACGTATTTGGATCGTTAACACGAGCTGGATGCTGAATTTCGCGACAACCTCCATCTGCTGCCATCTGCGACTTACCACGGGTTGAAACGCGAAACTCGTCCGTACCTTTGGTCGAGGCCTGGGTCGAACTCGATGGATAAGAACGTTCCGCAGTGGTTCCTCGACGCATGTTAGGACGATGCAAATAATTAATAACAGAATAACCACATAGTTTAATGCGGCATAATCAATGTCTCGAGGTGCGAAAAAAAAATACCAAGAGAGAAAAAGTATGAATGAATCGAGTGATTGCGGGGGAGAATATTGGTATTATTAATAGCGCCAATTAAAACGAGCTGCAAATATTAACAGAATTTGACGGAGGTGCTTCTCTTGCAAAGTCATCGCGAAATGAGTTCAAAAAAACAAAGGAAACGTCAAATGATTAATTTCCGGCGCTTTTTCAACCGATAGGGATACACGTGGACTGCTTATGTCAAACGGTCACACGTGGGCGACGCGATGTGACAGATCGCCTTGTTATCTCATAGCGTAGACTCGTTTCCAAAACTGGAAGTCTTGTTCTAGAACAGGTTACGCTGCAAATATTTGCAAATGTCTTTGCTCGCTTAATAGAACCTTTTTCCTGATCGCGTGTCGGGTTCGCATTATCCGAAATGAGACTGACACGACTCGAGAATTCCTAGTTTTCGTAAAAGTGGCGAAATTAACTAAACTTGTTTCTTTCCGTAGGATAGAAAACAAATTAAATTATATTATACTTGTCGGATATATCTCTTGATTAATCATACGTCCACCTACTTTGTAACTCGAGACGCAAATTTAGACGACACTCTGAATTACGGACACGGCCGCTCGCCAATTAATAACGCTTCCAGCGTCTAATTCTGACCCTTTCCCAATGATATGACGAATAGTTGCGTTATCCACGCCAGGTCGTGCTCGAATTTCGACTTGCTGGATCCAAGGGCTGATGTAGGGCTCTCTTGCTCTTCGGCCTGACGTAGAGGGGTGATGGAGAAGGAGGAGGTTGAAGGGGGTGGCAGATTGATCCGTCACGGAGCGCGAGCACAATCACCCCCATTAGACATTATGTGCCTCCCGGCCACACGCATGTATATACGTGCATGCGTGTGCGTGTGCTAGCGTTACCGTGCCGGCCACCGAAATGTATCCGCTTTCTCTCTCCCTGAGCTACGATATACTTGCTCTGATCTACCGCGATGTACAAACGTATTGGGATTTGCGACAAATTTGCAAACTCGCCGATCAGAGAGGAGATCGCGCTCCTCTATACGCGTGGGTCGAGAGAAAAATCGACGGGGGGTAGAAATACGCGCGGCTCGTGTCGCATTAGTCGTCGTTTCGCCTTTAGATTAGAGCGCGAAGAGAGCGCGAAAGCGCGCGCGGCGACACGGCGCACTGCTCACCATTTCCCGCGGTCGCCGAAGCCACCCACGTAGCCCGCCGCTCGTTTGTCATCCGACAAATAGCCTTTCTGCCGCGCGCGAGAGGAGCCAAGTGCGTGTGCGACGCGCGTACACGCTCTCGCGCGCGCCTCGTTCATCTCTCGCACGCCTCGAAGATTATTATTATCTTAACGGTCAGGGCCGCGTCCAACCAACAAGATTCGACGTTTTCTCGTTTCTTTCCTTCCTTCTATTTTTTTTGTTTTGTTTTGTTTTGTTTGGAAAGAATTTTCAAGTTCAGAAATAATCTTCTGCTCCAAAAGTAAGATGTATTAAACAGGGAAAAAGAGCAACCGCGATAATATCTTTGCAAAGATGCGTATCGAAATGTCAAGCCAGACTGTGCGAGCATATAAACTCATATTACGCGTCGACAATTCAAAGTGCGCGTTACAGTGCAGTAATATTACTCTCGTCACACGCGAATGTGTGTTAAAAAAAGATCCTGTCAGCCTCTTCCTCCGATGTTTTCGACACCGATCCCTCATCGATGCAGTTACGAGCGCGTCGCGAGCAACATCTGGCTCTAAAACCAGAACGAGAAGCGGAGAGTGCCGCACAGAGAAGAGCGCTGCGAGAATTCGCATATAAATTAGACGCTATTCGGGGAATGCGAGACGGTGAGCAATATGTTGTGCTCGATTAATACTTTCTTTTTCAAGTCCCGTAGCACATGTACATATTATACGAAACGACAAACTAGAGACGATAATTCACTCTCCTCGTTTGTTCGCAAAAGACGAGTAATCTCTGCAAAGGTCACCCCACTTTATTGCGTAACTGTAACTGATAGCAACGATTCTACTTATCATCTATTAGTGAGCATTAATTTTTTCTCCCGTACTATCTCGCTTTTCCAAACTTTTCCCCGAGTTTCTCAAGAAGAAAAATGAATACGTCTCTACGACGGAGAGAGATTTTTTCGTTAGAAAAGTGAGCGTTGTGCCAAGTTGCAAAGGGATAACGCTTGGGGGTCGGTTCGGCGGACGAGAGGCTGGAGAAAGTCGGTGAAAGAGGGCGGGAGAGAGAGAGAGAGAGGGAGGAAAGAGCGAAAGAGCGAGCGAAGCAGCGGACGAGGTGAGATGAATAAATAAGAGGGTTTTGAAAGGAGCTCGTTGTGGCCCGGGAAGTTATTACGTGGCGTCACGCGATGATGTATCCGCGCTGGTTCAGATTGTCTCCGCGAGATGGGACCACAGACCGTGAAATATGCACCAACCCCTGGGTTAAACCCCCTGGAGGCACCAGCCAACCAGCCCTTATTCACGACCGCATCACTACCTTCAGACATTGTGGAGGATCGCCGGGTCTTTTTGAAGGAGGGTCGAAGCGCGCCGCTGCCTTTCAATCGCCGTGTATAAGAATAGTTTCGATACTTTCACCCTTTAAATATTCAGCACAATGCAATATTTATAATTAAAAAAGTATCGAAATAATAGTCTGTAAATCTATTTTCATTCCAATATCTCGCGAAACGCGTTTCTCGTATAAAATCGTACATCACTCAGCGTTACGGAATTTTGATAAAAGCCCGGCCGCGACGAATAAAATAGCGCAACGCGACGCAATATGTCCCCGCGATGATTAACGAGCAGAAGAATTTTTATCGCACGCGGCGCATCGAAGGCACTCTCTCGCATCGTCGCCGATCGATAGCTTTTAAAATACTCCGTTAAATCGAGATGGGTCGGCGATGCGCGCATAGTGCGCTATAGTCGAAAAGGGCGTATCCGGATCGCGCGTGGCAATAATTTCCATATATAGGTACGTGTATATATACAAATGCGTATATATATATATACATATTTTTTTTTCACATATCTGTGTATGCACGTGTTTTTGCGTGTGCGAGATTTACAGTGACGGAGCATAGATCACGAGCGGCACGCGACAGCACGTGCTCGCGCTCGTCCGCCACACTTGGAACGAATCCTCCGCTAGGCTTTTCCACCCACCGCAAGACGACGACAAACCACTCAAGTGCGGCGTGTCTCCTTCCTGTCCCTCTACCCTCTCGCTTTATGCGCGGCGACATAACCCTTCTTCCAACCATTACCGTAACGCTATTCACGCTTAATACGGGGAGCTTCTAGGATGCAGCTCGCAGGGAAAATACGCGTGGATCCGATTCCTCTCTCGGTTACTTCTCAGCCAGTATCGTGGACGTATTTCAAATCTTCTCCTTTTAAAAAAGAATCATTTAAAGATAGTTTCGTTTCTAAAGAGATTAGTAAAAAAGTTTTTTTTTATGAGTATGACGAGAATATGAGGAGAAATTTAAAAAATGATAAGAGGAAAATTAGATTCGAACGAGAGATAATGCTCGATTATTTCTGCAATTGAATCTCCGTTCGGTATTACACTGTCATAAATTTGTCGACGCACAATAATAATCGCGTCTCTAAACAAGGGGATAACGAACAGAATGTAATCATATTACGATGCTATGGCCTTTAGCTCCCGCGGGAACCTCGGAGGGTTGTGTGTTTGACATTTAGCATTTCCCGCGGGAAGGTTGCCTCTTTGTCTGTCGTCGAGGAATCTCATTCTCGTAACATTATCACGTATTTTCGAGAGACAAACGTACGTACGCATATCCAGATTATTTCGTCGATAAAAAAAAAAATCTCGCCTGTAATATCACGTGCAGAGTCACGTTTGATTATCGATTCTCATTGACTTTTAAAATATAAGACGAAAAAACCTCCCGCAACTTAGTTAACTCAATTAAATGTATTGCCGGAATCTAACTAATAAAATATCGTGACGCCGCGCCGACAAACTCGCGTGAAACGACGAGGATTTATTTCAGGGCGTCGCAATTTCTTTCTGTATCAAGCGAACGCGTCTAACCGGTCTGTCCGGGCGAAAGTAAGAGCTCCTCTTCTTAAGATTAACGATACTTTAGTGTTCTTTTAAAGAGATCGTCCTTCCATACCCGCCGTTCCCCTCCGGCAGGAATGCTCGGGATTAACCGCCACCTCAGCCGCCCTCTTCTCTCGTTCTCTCTCCCGCTTCGCGATCTCCACTTCGTTATTCTCCGCCCCCGCGCGTTACAGGAGGACTACGGTAAAAAAAAAAAAAAAAAAAAAAAAGAGTAGCGATCGTCGGAACTTGAAAGCAGGGCATTTTATGATGACTACAAAAGTGGTCGCGGCCACCGTTGGGGTGGTGGAGGGTGGATACGGCGAAACGCGAGGGTGAGCCGCCATCGCTACCTAGCTCCACCGCCTCCTTTCCTTCTTCGTCCTTAACAGGACCAAGCGACGCTACGTAAGGGAGGAACGGGAGCGAGACGAAAGGATCGGAGAGAGAATGAGAGCGACTATCCACTCTCGGCAGGACGGTGGGGACTTGAATTGATTGCTTTCATTACGCAAAAAAGTCGCCTTCTCTTCCCGCGAACGAGCCACTACCCCTCGCCCTTAACCCTCCGTATTTTTAACTTCTGCCGCGCGACACTGGCGGATAAGTAAGTGCGCTATTTACATCAAATCTCGTGAGTTATCGCCGCCGACCTTTCTTTCTTCCCCCTCTCTGGTGCTGCGAATCAAAAAGACTCGGGGATCAATCTTTTGTGTATCCGAAATTCTGCGCGCTACCATAAAAATGTCAATAGAGAGAGGCTTTTCTTCGGGAAGAAATTCGCTCGAGTCGCCTGAATTTTCGAGCCGCGAGAAGCGAAAGAAACATACATTATCGCGTGACACGGATATAGTCTTAACAACATCGTCAATTTCGCAGACGTCCCGCTCGGTCCGCAAACTCCTCGATCTCGCGCGCGCGCGCTATATGATAAAGGAGATTAATGCGGCGGTCGGCCGGCGGATTAGGAAGGATAGAGACTCGTTCGGGTACCGATTAGGGACAGCCCAAGAGCACGATGCGGCCGCATTACCCCAATGATCGATGCACCCCGCACGACGACCTCATCTGCATCTGCCCCTTCTCCGCCTTCTCGCATCACGGGACCTCCGGGTGGCTTCCCTATTCGCCCGCAAATGCGTCGTCTCAGCGTCGGGCAGACCGGTGCAATCATGTAGAGGACATATTACCCGTCAACGCGGCCGGTGCCGCTCGTTCGTTCAGGCAAATGATATGCCAAAGCGTAATCTCGAGCGAGATCCTCGAGAGATTAGGTCCGGCGTAGTAATGACGAATGGAGAGTCCCCGCTCGTGAGGATCACGCGTCAGGTGAAGCAGTAATTTTTGCGAGGGGCGAAAATAAGCCTCTCTCCGTCCTTCTTTCTCTCGTCTTCTTCCTCTCTTCGTCTTTCCCTCGCGGAGGAATTCCCTTTGCGAGAAACTTTATTTATCACCGTCCCGCTTCTGTCAAATATTAAGTATACTAACGAGGAAATTATAAATGGCGCTCTTTCCGGGAAATTAAAGATTTCTCATTTCCGATTGTTGAATTAAGGTTAAAACATGTTAATTACGGGGAAGATGATAAAAAGACGGATTTCTCCCGCGTCTCGAATAACATTGTACGCGCTCCCGAGATATATCTGCCTCGAACGAGTTTCTCGATATTCTCACGAATCGACGATCGAATCGAACTCGCTGTCGCTATACAAAGTTTCTCGCTCCTCGAGTGTCGGTGTCGCGTACACGCACCGCGTTACGCAACGCGGACGCTGTTTGACAAGGCGCACCGTTTCCCGATCTCGGGTATCTAGTGTCAGCGCAGGCTGGGCTCGGACGGAAAGAGAAAGAATCGCGAAGGAACGCACTCGAATGTAAACCGGACCCTTGTGAGATTCGCGGCCCAGCGACGGTCCCACCGACGACGACGACGGCTGACCGCACCTTCCGGCCCAATCCTTCCCAGCGTAACATTTAGAAAGGTGGTGATCTCCTCCGCCCTCGACCGCTTCGACAGGAAAATAATGCCAATTTTTTTTCTATTATTTCACACTTTACATTCTACATCATAAGCACTGGTATTCTCGAATTATGTTTATCTACTTTCTCGGTATCGTATGCACAACACTAATCCAAGAAATGAATTTGTTTTTTAAACTATTCTTACTGGCCCATTACATTCGAATCTAATTTCTAATTTTATTCGAAATTTGTTATATTTAAATCTATATAATATATATATATATATATATGTGTATACGTGTATTGAAAAGCGCATAAATAAAATATAGAGACGCAAGCGGACATCTTCTATTTACGAGCGGTTCGCGCGTATACCATTCGAACTTTTAAGCGTCATAAACCGTAAGTCTCTTCCGGCGAATAAGTATCTATATATTTCGCGATACGTATCATGTCCGAGAATAAGTTCCCAAGGAACGCGCGAGAGGAACGAGGAGAGCGAATACGCCGCACTTTGTAAACCAGTATACTATCGCGCCCCACCTTCCGCATCTTCCCCACCTTCCATCGTTCGCGACTTGCAGATATTGCGAGCGTGCCCTTTTCTCCCTCGGTCACCTTCGCCATCCCTCCGCAGCGTCCACGGCGTTTGTCTCCACGTAATCAGTCTCGTAATTAGTCGCGGCGATGCATGCCGCGGGACGTCGCGCGATGCGCTCCGGAAGTGTTAACCCTTTCAGTGCCAAGTTGCTGTAACGTCGTAAAGTTTGGGGAAATTGTATGCAAACGTCCTGTCCGAGCAATTCTTACAAACCGCGCCGAGACGATTTGGATAGGATTTCTGTCACCTTTGCGCCTTTTACAAAATTACTTATGAATACGCTATTCAACACCGAGAGATTCGTATGGAAGACGTGGAAGAATAACAGCGTACATAAGTAATAGAGAACTCTTCGAAGGATTCCGAATTATTCCTGCTGAAAGAGAGATCCACGTGTAATCTCGTGTAACATCGACAATGTGTCATACACGATCAACGTTAATGTTTAAATATTTGGTTGCACGACTTCGCCGCCATTGTCCTCTTTAGTTCCGCCCAAATTGCGACGGTAAACAAGTTTATTGCCATTCGATATCCTTTCGAATCGCGTACACGAGGAGCCATAAAACGAATAAATTATAGGGCACCGATATCACGCGTCGAGGAAGAACTAAATGGAGACGATCGAAGAGGAGAATCTTCAGAAGAACACGCCCGTGAGAAAGATCGAGGTTCAAGAATCGCGTTAAAATTTGTCGTGAAATCGCCAACGACGAATCGACAAACGCGTTTCATTCATCCTTATTTCGCGTACACCTACTCTCGCTTTCTCTCTCTCTCTCTCTCTCTTTTCGATCCGGTGATCGACGCGTGCCGCGATCCATTTCCGCGGGACAGAGTGGCGCAGAAGGAGAGGAATCCGAGAGAAAAAGAGAGAGAAGCGCGCGACGGAGGGTAACTTTTAAATAAATAAAATCGATAGGGCGCGACATCGTATCCGAGGGAGCTCAAGAGGTACGACCTCTTCCTCTCTGCCTCTCTCTCTTTCCCGGAGAGAGAAGAGGGACACCCTCATGAATAAGCAGTGCTCACGGGGGTGTGCGCCGCGTGATTTCGCGCGGGACTGTTGGCGGTAGACCAGCCGGCGAGCGTTTATTTCGCGCTCGCCTTCGTTCTCTCTTCCACAGAGATCGGCGAGAGATCCTCCGTCGTCCTCCCGCCTGCCATCCCGCGCCCGGGATGCCAATAACGAGGTTATCCCGCGCGACGCCGCCGCCGTTTCCGTAGAAACCCCTCGTCGCAGGGCGCTCTCCCACCCGGTGATCGCGTCGCGCCGACCAATCCCGGCCCGGGCTGGATGCCGATCGAGGGATGCGAAAGGCGGGGTCGCGCGCGACGTGGGGATGAAAGCTCGCCGCCGCGAGGCGGGGGTCGAAAAGCTGTCCGAAGTCACGTGTGTCCGTCGGCAGAAGCCACCTTCGTGCTCCACGACGTCGTCGGCCCGGTTTTGCCGCGACTCGCGCCGCTTCCTCTCGCGGGGCGACTGATAACGATAACGAGCTGCCAGGACCGTTCTCCAGCTTTCCGTTTTCTGCCGAAGAATCTTCTTGGATATAGATAGAGAGCCTTCCGGTCATTCGCTCTCATCTATCATCTATCAATGATGCGCTGGATGAATGTCGCACAGTTTCATGAGACGTGTAGAATGTCGGATTGTGTGGCGAGACACTCGGGATGTTAACTGGACCACTTGGATGCAGTGAGTGATGCAATCAGGTGATTGGTGAATTGTGGCGAACGATAAGAGGCAGTGCTCGTCGTATATGTGTCTCATAACTGCTGTTTCAAGTGTAACGAGAAGTGGAGAGATTACCTTTGTAATTTCGAGCACGACTCGCGAATGAGAACAATGTGCAATAGATAGATTTCGGGCGGGATTAAAAAGTACTTTAAAAGAGCGCATAAACACTCTCGCGTTTCGTATGAGATTTAAACGAACACTCCTCGAACGCTCACGTAGACAATGTTGTGAACTCTGTGAGAAATTGTGAACTCGTACGTGAAATTCTTCCGACTGGATCGGAGCGATGAAGCGACGGCCGACCGGGTGTCCGCAGCAGCCACCCGTCGTCCGGCACAAAGACACTCCTGATGACAGTCATTGTGTCGCGTCGCCATAAATTCGCCTGCTCCATCCACGTAAAAAGAGAAAAAGAGACGGGAAAGTCACTTCTGGAAACGCGCGAGAGGTCTTCATCGGCGGTCAATAGGACCGCCGTCCTTCTCGGATGTCTTTCGTATATTACATATAAAATCTGCTCCTCCGAAGAGGCAGGCACCTGGATACCCGATGGCCGTCGGGCCCGGAAGTGCCGCGATGGACCTCAGCACTACTCTGAGTAGTGCCTACCGATACAATCAGAACATGATGGAATATTACACCTGTAAGACATTTAACCTTGTATTTTCTAAACGTTATACGTTTCTCTTCATTATAGCCCTTTCAATCGCGCAAATTCGATATATTTTAAATTAAATTGCTTTTTGTCGTTTCTAAGATTTATCATTGTTTCATTTCAATCTTTCGCTTGATTGTTACCTCGTCAATCTTCTAAGTATGAAGAAAACGTTATAAATATTTAGTAGTGTCGGATATGTTTTTTATCAACGCCATGCAGATTCTATTCTGATCAGAGTTCTGAGCTCACGTTAACAATCATTTGCGTCAGACTGTGCAATCATGACAATCTTAATAAGTATCTAGATGTAAATGAATCTAGCCTTGTAAGCAAACACTTTTTCTCTTCTTATGCCGAGAGTTTTTTCTATAGTTAAACTCCGTCTATTCTCTACATTTTATATTTCTTCTAGCGCGAAACAGTCGCAAAACCGCGCTGTAAGTTAGATATATATTGTCAAAAAATTTCACGATAACTATGTAATGCAAAAAGAATCGCGAAATCGCGCGAAATCGTTTCCCGCGTGCGGAATTGCGGCGATTTCTCCTCGAGTTTGCCGACGATGCGTCGATTAAGTGGAGCAAACGGAATGATCGGAAAAGAGGAACGCGCGAATCCAACGACGCCGATGGACGTCGAAATGATAATGCGAAAACAAGAAATCTAATGGCCTTCGAGCTAACCGAGCCGTAGCGGTACCGGTACCGACGAAAAACTAAACCGCAATCATATCGCGATCGACGATTTGCGTAGGAGCTACTTCGCGACGATCTCTCTCTTTCTCTCTTTCTCTCTGTCTTCCTTCAAACTCGTAGAGAAATGTTACGCATCCGATTTAGTTGCTGCATTCATCCATCTTCGTCTCTGTGCGAACTTGATAAATTTTATCGCAAGTACATATAATTATAATTTATTCCTATAATTCTTCATGTAGAAGAGCTCTATTGATATAACTTTGCCCAGGATGTTACGCGAGAATAACGAGTTTGCCGATCCGCTGGCGTTTCCGTCCATTTAACGGTCCGACTATATTAATTAGACGAGTTCGAATGTCGCTTTTAAAGTTGCAGCAAATCGAAATCGTGTTCCGTTCACATTCGCGCGCAGCTGGTCTGTTAAATCTAATGAAAATACTACCAATTATGAAGCATTAACAAGAATGACGACGATCGCCGATTGCGCGTCGTAAAATCGTTTGTAACGAGATGCGTATCTTTATTGCATTCCTTAAAAAAAATTATTTTATTGAATATTTAATTTAATTTACTTTTAAAAAATTTAAGAATATCAATTTCTATTTATCGTATCGATATTATATATAGTCAGATAATTTGCACATGTCCGAGAAAAAAATTTTTTGTGGTATAATCAGCATGGAGGTGGGATGTTAACGCGCTTTTCAATTGCAATATAAATCGATCTGATAACGAGCAACGTCGTAAAATTCCGAGACGGTGAGTTTCATCTCCGAGCGTATTTTTCTAGCCATCGGATAATAAAGTCCGTCGTATTCAGGCGTGCTCGGCAATACATAACGTCGAGGCGTAATGTAATACGGGAACAAAGCAGCGCGATGCTGGAGAAATATCGAGTGACTATACGGGAATCTATATCAAAGTTCTTCTGGCTTCTCCAATATACACACGTAGTCGAGCCGCCGTGATCGTGTATCACCGGTCCTCATTTTATTGGCTCTGAAACTATCTTGGACCGGTCCTCCATTCTCGATTGCGAACGCGCCACAAAAGTGGAACGGGGCAATATACGTGCAAATAAAAAAAATACCCCATATACAGAGAGTTTCGATTTCTACCTCGATAGATATATATCTGAAAGAATTAAAATTTACACATATTTTTAATATTTAAATCAACAATTCTGCTCGCAGGCATTTTTGCGTACAAATCTTTTCTTTCGCCGCCATAGATCTGGGAAGGAATCGACTTTAAGATGAGAGATTCGAAAGATAATAGAAATCGGATGGTGGAGACTTTGCGATCCCATCGAGATTTCAAGGATATCATTTAAGACAAGGGGCACGTGCGTAATGAAAACGCAATGGCGACACGGGAATTCGCATTTGTCCGCAAGTAGTCCGCGACGCTCAGTCAGGTCACCTGATTTTGCATCGACGTTTTTACATACCGGCAGCTCGAATCGCGATTGATTAAATAGATGCGCTATCGGCTTTCTCCGATAAAACTGTAAATCCGATTCGATCGAGTCACGAAGTTGGATACAGCTCGACGAAATTGCGTGCGAATCGTCCTATTGTACAAACGACGCTCCATCATCGAGATTTCTATTAAAACGCTTTGGCTCGAGTAAAACCACAAGAGCCAATAACAATCATCACTCTTCTTCTCCTGGTCAGAGTCGATAAAACCCGTTTAGACTTTCTATTACCACGATGGCTTTCGAGGAATCTCTTTTCCCTTTTAGATTCCATAATTTCGTACGCAACATTACATTACGTGGAAGGAATGACTATGCGTGGCGTGTAGAGACAATAGAGACAATAGGGGCGCAATTACACGGGACTAGTTGGAGACGTTGCATCTCTTGATTCGACGTATCCCAGAAGTCCGGAACGGAGCGGACGGCAATAAGCTCCGGCGTGGCGGCCAGTTTCCAGCGACGGCAGCAAAATCCAGTAGCAGCCAGCAGTAGTAATAGCAGCGGTAGTAGTGTAGCAGTAGTAGCTAGAACGATTCGGGGGTGGTCCAGGCCGGAGCCCTCGCGTATAGCTGTGGTCAGCAGGCGTGACGGCGTGTGTGCGTGTAGTAGGGTAGTCATGGTACTCTCGCCCTGGCAGTGCCACCATGATGCCGACGACTATCCCCCTGACTACCGGCCGCGCCGCGGGGGACGCGACCATAAACGCGAGAGCGAATTGATTTGCGACCGGAAGGCGCGTATCGTTTCCAGTAATGATCGCGGAGACCTCATTGTCTTCGTGCGACGACGAGGTATCATCGAGCGGCGCGATATATACGGCTGAACGGTAAAAAAAACGTTGCGGTTCACGCCTCATGAAATCGCGGTGTTACCGTAATTACGAAATATCCCTCCCTCCTCGAATGGAAATCGCGAACGCGCGATGGCTCTCCGCGGCTCATTTCGTTTCTTCGAATTAACTTTACGTCGGACAGTGTTGGAATCGCCAAATTTTTATTTCGAATCAAATATTTATTCGAGTATATAATAATTCTTTATATCCCGAATTAACGAGTCGCTCATCCCGATAGAAATGTATTTGCCAGAACAAGTGTCGAAGAGGGAGATAAGAGCGACAGCGTGGCCGAATAACTAACTCGTCGTCGTCGAGGGTTCGCAGAAAACAACGATGATCATCGAATCATCGGTGCACTGGCACGAACAGGGGGACATATGTCGCGGCGCAGAACCCTCCATTACGATATTGGCTCCGAGTTATCGCGTTAGGCGGCTTTAATGCGCGAAAATGAAGCCTGCGACGAGACAGAAACTCGACGAGCAGCGGGGAGTAAACTAATAATAATGAATGCTCGACGTTGAGACCCTGGAACGTTTCTCGGCACTGCGAAAATGATTAACCGGCAGAAATATTAAAGTTCATCTTTCGCATTTTGGTTCGCCTTTGGTTCACGCACTTCATTACATCATTGTCCGATTGTTAAATCATATATATAATAAGTATATTTATTTAATATATATATAATAAATGATTTTTAAAACTACTAAAGCGTGAGAGAAACAAATAATTTTCTCGATAGAAAGCCTCGCTGGTGAACGGTACAATATTCCTCCGCAAAATCTGTCAAGTGGAATGATTCCGCGGCGATAGAGACCATTCGAGAGAAGATTTAACATTGGCATTCGCGATCCGTTCTGCCAGCTTCCTTTAATGATCGTCGATTTAATGCGCGCGCGCGCGAAGTCCGATTCACACGCAAATCGCGTTTAACGCCGTGATTTCACGGCGAATCGTTTATGGCACGTCGAATCGTTTTAATTCATGCCACCGGTTCCAACATGACGTTTAACAGCGGAATGCTGTTGCTATAAAAGTAAACGGACAAACTAATAATGTAAATGGCGCGTTTTAGCAAATACCTGTACACGATATCGATGATATATTTTTGCGAATATTTTTTATTAGCGGATTCAAGTCTCACGATCGATTAATACGTTATCGATCCCTTTTTTTTCAGGTCATGGCGGAGTCAACCAACTCGGCGGAGTCTTTGTGAACGGAAGGCCCCTACCGGATGTAGTGAGGCAGAGGATCGTCGAGCTCGCGCACAGCGGCGTCCGACCGTGCGACATTTCGAGACAACTCAGGGTATCTCACGGCTGTGTATCCAAGATACTGTCGAGGTGAGTACCGGCATCGTACCTCTGTATTCGTATCCTTAAATCGCGACCCGCCGAGTCATCGCGAGATGAGGGCGGAGATTAATCCGAGCGCGCAGCAAATTTTTCCAGAAAATTAATCTCCCACAATTTAATATCGCAAAGTTAAACGGTTCATTGTAAAGACGGCGAGGCGATCTATTTCTTTGAATAACGCATCCACACGAATCGATCGGCTAAAATGTATACATGTATATGCGAAGAGATGCGCGAGGATCGCATCTGAAAATCGCGTTTGCCAAGTTCGGAGAGCGGATAACAAGCACAAACAATGTCGTCGAAGGGCGAGTGATTTACGAGAGAATCAAGCTTATCCTCTCTTGCCAAACGCAACACCGCAATTTCCGCGTCGCGGAGTGGCCAAGGTCGTTTCCCGACTCGCGAACGAGAGGAAGAGACGCGAGGGCAAAAAAGACTCGAGACCAAGCTTTCTCGCTTCCCGAAGTGATTTAATTAAAGACGCTGCGTTAGGACCGCGAGGCAAACGGATTCTCGGGAAGGAGAGGGACGATGAAGGGAGAGACCGAGGGGGGGGGGGGACGAAGGGACCGGAAGGAAGGAACCGGCCCCTTCACTCTCGCGGAGTCGCCCGACGATATGCGGTTTCCATGTTTTTTCCACCCTCCTCCGGTTCCCTTCGCTCCGCTATGTAACGGGTGGCCTCGTGCCGCTTTGATGGCCCGAACGTCATTCGCGTCCCCCACGACCAAATATCATTGTCATATATCGCGCTCTTTCATGAATCCCGCATAATAAAGGCCGACTGGATTATTTACTGCCGCGACTAAAGTTGCCGCGTTTCCTCTCTTTCTTTCCTTCTTCCCGGCTCGGGCCCTTTCCCGGGCCGAGGCTCGTGTTCGGAGAAACGAGAGTTTGTCATTAACAAAAATGCGAGCGAGACCTGTCAGTCGAATTTCACTCTCCCGTGACGCGCGAGTCAAAATATTAGAGAGAGAGAGAGATTGAATTTTCGGATCTCGACACCGCGGAAGGATTGCGTCACAAGAGTCGTGCGACTCCGTTCGACACTTCGGGTCTTGCTTTTGCGCGGTTGCTAAATTTAAACGTAGACTTGCTCGAGAGGACTTGGCTCTCGTTCCAGCTAAATACACGGTGTTCTTCCGCGTGCGGATGTGTGACTTTATGGTCCGAAGATACGGCGAAAACGGCCTTTTAAGGGCCTGTCGACGATGTGACAAACGTTAACGGCGACTGCGTGCGCGCCTTTACGCGGTCACGCGTCGCTGATACGACGAGAACGCCGTTCGCCGAATCTAGGACGAAACCGGATACCGGGATTCGACTTCTAGGCGAGAGGGTTCGTAAAATCCGCCGACGGGGACGGCGTTGAAAGGCATCGACGCGACGCGGCGATCCCACGAAATCGAGTCGTCGTGTCTCTCCCTCGCGAAAGACCTTTCTGTCGCGCGACATACAAAGTGCTCCTTCTTCTTTAGAGTCGGCGCTTTGTGGCTCTTCGTATTCACTTCTGTATTCTAGACACGCCGCGGATTCCGAGGACCGTGCAAAGCTGGTTATGACTCGGATCCTGCGAAACGTCCTTCGTCGACGCGTAAGCGTGACAACATATGTCATTTCCTTGTTCGTGCTGTTACAACCGTCTAATTGATTAGCGATTGAGTAACTTGAATTGTTTGCTTGGCATTTTTATTGCTCCTTTGTAGATATGTACATATTGTAGATAAAAATTAAAGAAAATATCAAATTTTCAATTTGGGAAATATCGAAATATTAATATACAGTTATATAATCTGAAATTTATTATTTTTATGCTGCATATCGAAACAGGCTCTTTATTACTTCAACTACTATCGCTGATTATCGTTGATTAACGCTGTGCTTTTTACGGTAGCGTTAATGCGAAAAATCAGTGCGTCGGCCACGTAACGACGGGCGTAAATAATGCCATTCTTCCACGGAGGTGGCGTTTTCGATTTCGCGCAAGACTGTTTCGAATCCATTTAAATCGGAATTAATACAGCAAGGGTGAGAGAGAGAATAACACGTCGGGCGGCGGTAAAGATCGATTTGAAAAATCGCGCGATCTAATGGCCATTTCACGGTGGAGGCGGAACAAAGGGGAACGAAATATCAACGGGTGAGCAATGCCATGTGGGCCCGGAATAATGGGGCTTTACACACCAGATATGATCGCAATCATTTCGCGGAGGCGGCACGGAACCTAAAAGTCCTATTCGAGTACGTTTATGATTGTGCTTTTTTTAAGTACCGATCAATCGATACAAAATAGCCCTCGCACTAAATTAACAGAATCCAATATACATCAATAAAAATAGAATAATACAAAATAGTCCGCTTTTTTTATCAAAATGACAGAGAAGCTCATTCGGTGCAGATATATATATATATATATATATATATGAAAAATACGTTGCAATTTTAGCTAAAAAAATGCCTTCGTTCCTAGCTACAACAATCAAAACGCGTACAAAGGACGGAGGACTATAATTCGACTCGACAATCCGAGCCCCATTTTTTCCTCTGACATGCAACGCAAAAACCCTGTTACGGCGCTTTTATTCGCGCAAATATTTTTCATCGCAAAAAACGCGAAGCTTCCGACGCGCGTGCGTGTTCCGCACAGACACAGAGATACGCGCGTACGCAAAATTGGCCAGATATCTAGCTCGCGTATAGTGAGTCGACGTCGACGCCGACGCCGGCGGCGGACCCACATCCATCAAGGCGGCCCACAAGCGAACCATTATTGCGGACTATCCGGCGTAATTGAATTTAAGCACGAGCGAAGATATTATTTAACTAATTAGGCACAAAGGGCGCGTTCACGGCGGGCCAATCGCGATCGCCCATCTCGCCCATATACCCGGGCCGATGGGAGAGAAGCGACGAGAGATATCCGAAGGATAGAGAGAAAGAGGGAAGAGAGGAGGGATAGAGAGAGGGCAACAGCGGGAGGCCAGAAGCCGTTTGTTTTAAAACAGCCGGTCGTTGACGCGCCGCTGGACGGCGATTCGTTATTCCGACGTTGGCCGCCCACCGCGGGAAAAACGTTCGTTCCTCTCTCTTTTTCCCCCGCTCTTGGCGATTCCGTGTTCCACGATAGGACGAAAGAGGGAAAGAGAGAGCGAGCAAACTGCGAACTTTGGCGCGACCGATCTCTCGTCGGCATCGAGCTTTTAAGCGCGCGAGTTTCCCGCGCGACCTTTTTCTCTCGCGAAATAAGATGAGATAAGTTTGATAAGATTGATTGTAATGTTACGTTGTAATCTTACGTTGTAGGTATTACGAGACAGGCAGCTTCAAAGCCGGCGTCATAGGAGGCTCCAAGCCGAAAGTAGCAACGCCGCCGGTGGTCGACGCGATCGCTAATTACAAGAGGGACAATCCGACCATGTTTGCGTGGGAGATTAGGGACAGATTGCTGGCCGAAGGCATTTGCTCGCAGGACAACGTGCCATCCGTCTCTTCCATCAATCGGTGAGTCAATGTTGTTGTTATTATCGTTATTTATTCAGCGGATCATTTCATTCCGGGATTGTTGCATCCCCTCAAACGCGCGCTTGGCCATTTGACAATCAAATCGATGACAGAGTATATATAATAAAAATAGGCGTGTATAGATTTATAATTAAATTTATAATTAATGTGACATTCTATAGAACGCCTGAATAAATTCGTAACATAATGCAAACGAGCGCGTAAAAGCATCCCTTTAAAAAAATTAAGGACTCGAAATCTGATTAATGCGTGTCATTAATTTCAAATGAGAGATTATAAATATTCGTTTCATCGTATTCGTTGCATATTTTGAATGGAATGCATTGTTCCAAACTTTAGACGCACCGATGATATGGATCCTCATACATTCTAATCTTTCGACTAGAAATTCTTGATAATCTTTTTGAAAGAAAAAAATAAACATAATTTGAAATGTCACTAATTTCGCTAATCGTCGGTCGGAGCCGGTTCGAGGAGTCGCGACATATGCTTGGCCCGACGCGATCGGTTATCCAAGTCCGCGCGTGCACCCTCGCATGTGCATCGAGATAAGTGCGCATCCGCCCCGATCCTATTGACCTTTCGCAGGTTCCTTCGGGACCCGGGGCCGATTAATTCAAGTGTTTTTGCGTCGCCCAACCGGGCCGACGGAACACGAGTACCCCGCGTTTGTAGAGCGAGCCCTTACGAGATGGCGAGAGGGAGTGAGTTCCCGCGGGACGGCATTACAGCGTATCAGCACCGCACAAACTGAACGACTCGGTCTCTCCTCCCATTTTCGACCGACGAAAGAAGAAGCTGCAAGGGTACGCAGCGGGAGAAGGAGAGAAGCGACGAGATGGGGTGTATCCATTGATCGGCTCGCATATGTCCCGAGATTTAATCAGTCGCTACTTAAGATCTTATCTTCCGCTCCCCCGAGCGAGATATCTCTCTTTCTCTCTCTCTTGTCACGTTCTCTCCCTCCCTCTCTTTTTCATCTCCCGCACACGCGGGGTCGCCGATAATGAAATGGAGCGTAATGCGAATCGAATTGCGCCGGCAAGTGAAATTCACTAACGCGATTTCCGCGGGCCGCAGCCGCTAATGGAAACGCACGCAAATGAGTTAGCGCCCACGTAACGACGTAAGTGCTACGCGCGGCCGCTTATTTAAATTCCGCGTCGCGGTCGCGCGACGAGAGATCGGGATGCCGCGCAACGTCCAGTCTTCGAACGTTCTTCTATCGATTCAATCGCGAAATAGCGCTTCTCCAAATTCATTCCTTCCCTATCTTTTTTTTAACGTCACACTAAAATGCTCGACATATTAAAAACTTGAAGAAATGATCGCATCACGATAGGAAGAGAGAGCGAGCGAGGGAATTTTGTTACAACTCGGCGATTGAAATAGAAAGCAACGAGCGTCTTCCTATGTCATATTTCTCAATCGGTGTTTCGTCGAGTTGTCCATATTTATTTGTTCGTACGAGCGAGAGGTGAACGCGCATATATTTTCTTTCTTTCACTACGCGCGTCGCGCGGTCACGGTAGCGTGAAAAACGCGAGCGTGTGTGTAAGTACAAGAATTGCTTTCTGGCCGAGGTTTTCGATGTGTCTAGGATTGCGTCGAGGGTGCGGCGGTGGCTTGTTGCTCGAGTGACTTCTCCATCTCCTCCGGCTCCACCTCCGTACGATCTCCTCTGCCTCTCCTGGTCTCGTCTCTCCATCTCGCTCTCACCTTTCGCTTCTCTCTCTCTCACTTTGATCGTGGTCTCCTTCTCGCCAGCGCGACTCCTTTTCCTCCTTGTCCCTATCCCCCCGACTCGAGGCCCAGATGGCGGGTATTGATCTGAATCCGGAGAGCAGATCGCCTGGAAAAACTTACCCCGCGGATACTTACCTACCTACCTATCTACCTCGCTCGCTATCTACATGCATCCATATCCAACGTACCATCACCCACTCACGTACACCAAACCCGCAACCCTCCGCCCGATCCATTCCGCGCAGGTAAGTGCATTTCCGCTCGACGAGCAGCGGATAGAAACGCGCGAGCGTTTGGTCCCTTTGGAAAATGGCCAGCGGACTAATTATACAACGATTGATAACGAGAGAGGGGTCTCGAGAACTAAATATCCCGCGAAGCGTCGAAGCGGATGTAATCTCTGCCCGATGTGCAATTTATCGGAATGACGGTGCATTTTCGAGGGGAGAAAGTAAGTCGCGAGACACGGAGGTTTATCTCGTATAAGGATTGCTGCGACTCTCAGAAAATTGTGTAGACAATTGTTTTAAACTGGAGGAAAAGAAGAAACTGAGAGAAATACGAAATGAAAAACTTTGAATCGATCATGTTTTCATTGATGAGGCTTTGGCATAGCCGGAACTTAGTTTGGAGAAAGAGAGAAGAAAGATCTCGATATCAAACGCGATTTTACCGCGAAGAAACTGAGATGCATCAGCGAGCGTAGTGCGCCGGGATTTCTCCCATTATGAGCGTGTCCAGGTTTTTCTAGCCGCGAGGTAGCTTTCGGGGTGGAGAAATAATGATACAGCTAATATAATGTATTGTCCTGCTTTGCCGGAGCACTTCGAAATGAGACCGTCCGCGGGTAGAGGAAAGAGCGTGGGATGGCATGGGAGTCGCAAGAGGTAAAAAAGACGGACGAGGAGAGAGAGAGCGAGATAATGGAGTGGCTTTCGCGAAAAATAACAGTTATATATCCCGTGTATATGAGACAGGATTGAGGAGAGCGGAAAAATAGGCGAAAAACGGAGGGAAGATTGGACGTTAACAGTTCCGTGCCTTCTTCTTTATTCGCCAAAGACGCCGACGCAGCGACTTCGCGTTCTATTGTTCTCTTTTCGCGCTCTTTACGAATCGCGGAATGCAATGTCGTGATTAAAAAAGGACATTTCCTTCGCGCGATGGTTCTTACGTCTCTCTCTTTTTTTTTTTGTTGTTTTTTTAACTAAAAGGAGTTTCGTGTCGTCGATTCATTTAATATATTTGGCGGAACGAAGGAGCGTATTAATCGAAAATTGTCCGACGTACGTGAAAAAGCGTATGATAATTAAGGAATCGATGAAATGCGATGGAATTCATCTATTGCCGCGGCGCGATAAAGGTGAAATCGGGAGAGCCTGGAAGAAGAGTACAAAGGAAGAAGGATTGCCGAAAGAGGAGCCGCGGTGAATTTCAGGAGGAAATATTGATAGGCTCGGCTTCGACTGCGGAGTCACGGTCGAGTAGGCGGCTCTCTACCGAAGTCTATCTTACACGTATACAAACCCGCAAAGGCCCACCGCCCTTCTTTCTCTCTCTCTCTCCCTCGTTCTCCTTTGGTGTCGATCCCTTTCTATCTCCCTCCTTCTTAGTCGGAGGAGTCTCAGGAGCAGATCGATAAGGAGCGAGGTTCGCCCGAGAGCTTTACGCCGGGTTCACAACCGCCTTCTTCTCGTTTCCTCCTCGACACAACCCCCGACGCTTTCGCGTGCCTCTCGCGTTCGCCCCCGAAGCCGCAAGCTGCGACAGAGTCGATATCAGGGCCAAGGAAAAAAGCCGTCTCTCCCTTGACTTCCTGTTGTTCCGGTCGTGGGATCCTCCGTCCGTTAGATGCCAAAGGACTATTACCCGAACTGGTAGTCTCGAGCTTGAAGATTCTTTCGACGCGATATCCGTCGAAAAATTTATCTGTCGAATCTTGCAAATTTTTTAACTCCTTTAATTTTGTCGCCAAACTGTCGAAAACTCGAGCGATCCACGCACGATCGATCACACAGATTTTCAACCGTGGCTTTAATTCGACGTAATGACCGGTGCGGCGACAACAGTTGGCAGGAAATCTGTCGCGTCGAATCTCGCCGGAATTGTATCAATCTGTCATCGCTCTCTCGGTACGGCTCTATCGCGCGACTCAATCTCCCGCCGAGGAGACGCAACCGCTCTCCATTACTTCCATATCATTTCGCACTCCCTCTCCCCCTCTCAGAATCTGCCGAGGTGGCGGCTCGAGCCATATGGCTTGGCAGTACTCCTCGAGGACGCGGAAAGACTGCCAATGGGATGGCTGCTACTTTCATGCCACTTTCGGCTTTCCGGCCGACGTCACCGGTATATCTCCCCGTGTTCATCTCTCTTTCGGTTATTAAATTACATCCCCATAAATAATGCCCTGCCTACCCTACCCGCGGCGAGTTATTTACCATTCCATCGGCAGCACCGCGGGAGGAAGAGGATTCTCCTTCTCCGGGAAGCCGTCAAATCGTCGCATTTATTATCTCGGCTCGAGATCGTAATGGATCGCTTCGCCATTTCGCATTTTCGTGAAACGGATAATATTCCCGTGACGGATGCTCTGCATCTTCGGCATTGATATTACGATCGAAGAAACGAGAGCGCGAAACTGCGATCATACATACTGTTGCATTGTCGTGAGATAAATTTCGCGCGAAATAAATCTATCGATCTATCTAGCGAGTCTTTTTTTTTTTTTTCAATGGCTTTTGAAGCAACGGGACGTCGGCGTTTAAGCGAATAGCTGCACACGCACGGGGAGAACAATATGTTGCACCATCGCCGCGGCCTTCGTTAAAGCAGCCATATTTGCGGTGCGCGCGGGAGCGAAAGGGAAGGAGGCCCTCCTACATTATCCGGCACGGCAGCACCCTCGAGGGAGGATTCGGGGGATGGTGCCTCCACGTTGGAAACGCCGGCAGTGGCGGCGGCGCGTATCCATAACCGTCCTTTGTCTGGATAACGCAATTATTACCGCGTTTCATCATACCTCCCCGGCCCGAAATTAGCCCGAAATGAAGTTACAATTACGGGTCCTCCGTGTTTCTCTTCCCCTTCCCCGACTCCTCTTCGCGAACGGCAGATACTTTGGGGCTCGACGAGAGCAGCGACAATGACAACGAGGTCGACGACGACGACGACGAGGACGAGGACGACGGCGGCGACGCACGAAATCCAGGTTGCCGTGGAAACGTCAGAGGACAGACGGAACCGCAATGAAACCGGATGGTCGCCTACTCCGCCAGGCCATAATGCTTCGTCCCTTTTGTTCCTGGTCGGGAATAGCAAAGTTGCTCGAAAGTGCTGTAGCACACCGCGTCAACGTCCGCGCTCGACCGAACTCGAAATCCGAAAGCACAGAGCGAGAAAAATCGCGCTATCTGCCGATGACTCGGGAAAACGGGCATTTAATATCCACTCGATCATCGCGGATTTGATTGGTAATTAATGAACCGTCGAACGCACCGCTATTAATTGCTCATCGCCGATGAGTAATAATCGCGAGGGAGGGTATTTCGTATCGTGCCGCGTAATCGATCGAATGAACGATCGTAGAGCGAAATCGCGGTGTCACTTCCCACGACCTACGCCACGATCTCGCATTACTCGCGCGTGTGATTAATATACGGGGACGCGGCGATTGATGATTATTTATCTCCTACCTCCCTGGTGCCTGTCTCGCGCGGTAACTCCTTGTCGTCGAGTCGAACAGGTTAAACAGGGCGAGGCTCGAGAATACGAGCAAACAGCTTCGCCCCGTGAATAACATTCCTGGTCACCAACGGCGGACATACAAGAGGGATCATCCTCTTGACTTCCCATGATCGTCTAGGGGGAGGGGATATATATATATATATATATATCCCCCACCAAATATTATAAATCGCGTGTTACATTGTGCTTTAGAGGATCGCCGGTGACTGTTGACTCGCCGGTATCATTGTTGGGAGCGTAGCTTTTGTCGTCGGGATGCGCGGCATCGCAAACAAACACGCAAACAGCGCCATTTTCCGTACGTACAAGTACGTCGTATATGCAGACACAGACACGCGCACGGATCATTGTGTATCCGCCGGGTACAGCCGCAGTTAATATAGTTGTGTACACGAACCCGGCAGCTGCCGTTTGACAATGCACCCTGTGCGCGTCCCGACATATAATAATATACTCATCCCGCTGTACGAGAGGGGACACTTCATCAAAATGATTGAGAATGGCACGGAATAACGCGCCACGACGTGTACCGTTTTAATCCATACCTGATACGTCTTAGATGCGGAGAATCGCCATCAAATACGGGAGTGAAGTTTATATGGAATATAAATCCATCTCTTCGATACGCGACATCTTTATCCGGTATCTAAGAATATTTACAGAATCTTACATGTTATAAGGTGGACTCGGTAGCGTGGATTAAGAGAGATTTTTTTTTATCAGGAAAATGTGTTTCGAGAATACGGTTTCGCGGAATAAAAAGTCGACTCCGACGTCGCGAGAATTGCCTTTGTTTAAGAATCACACCTTAGTACGTCGCGTGGAAGCGCCAGGTAGCTCGGGATACATTACAGCCTCTCTCTCTCTCTCTCGAAAGGGCGAAAGAGAGGAAGAGAGGGGAGAGGTGACGGAATATCAGGATACACCTTTTCCAGCCATTGTGCGGCTCTGAAGGGCGTACAATGGCCGTGGAGCGAGTCCCGTATTGTGTCTACAGCTCTCGACGGAACAGTTCTCCTCTGGCTGCCGCTTCTGCCTCCGTCTCGCTTCCTCCTGCTGTGTTCTTCGCGATACTCCCTCCCCTGATCTTTCTATCCGACTTGGAGTTAACGAGAGAGGAGTTCCGTTTTGGTGCTATTCGTGGACGGAGCATCTGCCCCGGGGACCGCTAAATCCTCGAGAGCCCCTTGAAATCTCCCGCAATCCGGCCCCCGCGACATATATATAATGGTCCGTAATAACTTTAAAGCTCCGCATTAACGCCGCGAGAACGCGAGAGGCGCCCTAATGCGCGTTTAACCGTTCGGTCCTGTCGTCGAGACGAATTGATGCCGTTTTATCGTCCGAATATCGGGGGCGCGAGTAAACGTCGGCTTCGTGGAAAATTGAAGCGACGGTGGGGAAATTTCGACGTCGAGAGAACATCCGAGTACCTATCTCTTCTACGGCCGCGGTAAACGACGTGTAAAACAGATGCGTCGGTGAAATGCAGCAACGTTTGTTTGTAAGAATAGCATGGCGTGAAATCGTAAGAGAGCGGTTTAACTGCTATCTGGCTGAATTCTGCGAGTTTAATTCAACGGAAGAATTTTCGAACAATTTTGCACCAAAGTGCAAAGTATCTCGCGAGATTCGTCAAATAAATTTCATGATATATTCGATGCATTATAAAATCACACGATCGATGAGCATTTGGCGGGAAGTCCAAGACGAGATGAAGCTCGCTCGTTTGCGCTAATAAAACACAAACTTCTCTTTCCTCCGCGATCGATACGCGCAGGTAGGCGATCAAGATCCACCGGCACTTTGAGCGATCAATAACAGCCGACGCCTAACGAGCGCCACGATAATTGACAATTACAGATCGTTTGCGCTCGCATCACAATCCGGAAATCCCTCCCCCTCCTCTCGCGATAATCACCAGCGCGTGTACGTTAACGAGCGATACCTACCAGTTCATTGACAACCATCGATCGGCCCTTTCTCGCCCACGCCGTGATCACGCCCGTCGGCGGTACTTTTCTTCGGGTTCTTCAAGATCGTTGATCCTCGGAGTTAAACATCGGCACGTAACTATCTAGAAATAATCGCGTCTCGGCCCACAAATTAGAACGCGCGGACGAAATTCGAAGAAATTAATCCCGACCTGGGGGAGAGAGGATTTAAATCCGCCCAGTCACCAACCCTCGACGTAGGGAAACGTCGGAGGTTGGAGAACCGCGATGGCGGGGTGGAGAAGCTAGCAACGGCAGCGCCGGCGAAATGCGATAAAGTTGGCGTAGAGGTAATTTGAGTATAAAGTTTTATTCGCAATAATTTAGCCGCGCGGACGGGGTCGAGGGCAGAATCGGGTAAGTAGAGGAGAGAGAAGCGGGCTCTCTCTCACTCTCTTCTTCTCGCCAGGCACCGGGGAAGTGTGCGGGTCATATATTTGATGGGATACTTGGCATAAAGTCGTGCATAAAAGTAATGCCGACATTAAAGTTTGCGGTTCCAGAGACGTGGCACGAACCCATCGCCCACGCTTCTCCTGTTCTCTCGGAACGTCGTCATCGCGATATGCAGCGGCTGCTCGATTTTCCTGGTCGTCACGGGAGACGCAAACTTCTATCAACACTCGTACGCGTCCGTTATTATTCCCGCGCGGTCCACTCTATCGGTTTATTAGAAATAAATTCCGCGGGTATAAAGAGCCATTCGACGTCGTTATCGACGACGTTTTTGGAACGTATACAGTCGCTGGACGCGCTCGAACAATCTCGACGATTTACGCGCCTTGTCCGCCCCGTTATCCAAAAAATACGTATTTTTCGAAAGTTTTCCCGTAGTCGTAGAAAAAAAAAAAAAAAAAAAAAAAACCGCGAGACAAAAGATATAGAAATTGTGACATACACAGAGAGAGAAACGCGAGATGCAGCTTTCCGTCTCTAGCGCGATACACAGTTTCAGAGAACGAATGATTTATCTCGTCCTTCTTGTTCTTCAAATTTCCAAGTACAATCCCGAGATTTAAGCGGCATGCGGCTGCGACATTCGCATACTTAAAGCGAACGGCAAGGAAGCTTGACTCTGGGGTGGGAGATGGCACTTCGGGGTAGGTAGCGAAGCAGTTTAGTTCAGGAGTGGCCGTTGGGGAACGATCTGACGGCGCCAGGGGAGGCATAGCTTCTTCCCACGTGGCACTCTCGACACGGCTCTACCCTCATAATTCTACCAAGCCTTCCTCCGAGAGGCGCCACCTCCAAGAGGTTTCTCTCTTAGGCGTCGTAATCGTGAGAGCGAAGGAGAATGTCGTTACGTGACGTTCGCGGAAATTTCCCTTCCTCTCGTCCCCCTCGAGAAGAAGATCGGTAGGAGGAGGGAAAAGAGGAGAGAGACCACCTCTTCTCTCTTCTCTCCCCACACGAACGACAAACCACCGCATGATTTTACGGCGACGAATCTGGAAAGCTCGGGAGATGGCGAACTCGCAAATCCACGGCGAGATGCGAGCGGGAATTTAACTTTACGATGCGCGACGATTGAACGCGAGGTTCGGGCCAAGATTCAAGCGGCGGAAACATGCGCGATTACGAGTGCGATTTCATCGGGAGATTAAAACAAATGCGATCTTTAATGGCTGGGTCACGTGGCGTAAAAGATCGATTGCGATCAAATTATTGTTCGCGTAAGTACACGACTGGACGACACTTTGTTTTCTCGTAATGTCAATGCACCGTATACTCGCAATTTATCAGCTTCAAGCGTGGAAGCTTAATTATATAGATGTAAGAAGTAAGGTCGCGAAATCTGTGTTGGAACCGTCTCGCGCCGCAGATCGCAACGAGAATCGTATACGGGGAAAAGCACAGAAGAAAGGGCACACTCAATGATTAGATGAAGTACCGGAAAGGTAGGGGAAAGGGAGGAAAAAGGAGGGAGAGAAAGAAGAACAAGAGCGGAGAATCGAGCACGAAGGGAGAAACACTGTTGTAGCGTCAGGAAAATGTTGGGGTTACGTCGTACGAACTTCGTTCTCATCCACTCGTTTCTCTATTTTCCCGGCAACCTCTGTCCATAAAAGAGACTCTCGCTCTTTCTCTCATACTCCGCACTTAGTGGTACTCCCTGTTTTTCGTGGGATCGATACAATCTCTCCCTTTAAAAAATAATACTTTTTTTTTTCTTCGAAGAATCAAATATCTCGCGAACAAAATCTCTCCGATCGCTCTCGTCCCGGAAGAATCTCTCCGTGACTCTTGTTAGATCTGACGTAAGAATTTTTTGACCATTACACGAGAACGATAATGCGATAACGTAACGCGATCGGCTTGCGCAAAAAACATACGCCGACTCGATTAGTCTTCGGTAAATTGCCTCATCCCTCGTCCGGTGGCATAGAAAATTAGCCGTCGGTTGCGCCGATATTTAGCAATGCATCGATAACGAGCGCTCGTAGAGGCTCGCGTTAATTAGAGCGCCGAGGCGCGCGAATGAATTTTAAGGCGAAAGCTGGCTTCGCATTCGCATTCACGCATTCGTCGTACAAGAAGCGCGCTCGTGTCGCAACGGTTCGCGTATCATCTGTATCGCGATGCAATCTGCACCTGTTGTGGCAAAAGGACCTACCTCCCTTCCTTCCTTCGTATATATACACGTCGTTGCATTTATTAGATCGTCGATTACGTTCATTATGCCGCGCGAGCGAAATCGTTACGTGCCGTTTCGCGGAAGCCACGCGCCTGATTTTCATCATTCAAGAAATGCCGCTCGCGTTTCACTCGCGGAGAAAGAATAACGCATCGCTGGTTATGTACATACAGCGAATGAATGTTTTTATCAGATTTTTACGGAATGCCATAACGTCTTCTTCGAAGAAATACATTTTTCTCATTAATAATTTTCTCAAGTTCTCATGTCTCGTTTATATAATGATTTTAGGTGAAAGGATACAAATCGGATCTTATTTTAAATCAAAGATAGAAATGCGTTTTTTTCAAATGTAAATTATTTATCGATAACTATTTACTCTTAATATTTATTTAAAACATACATTATTTATATTATTTTTATTACCGCGCAAAAATTATCTCGAAAATCGTAATTACTTACGTGTAAAACGACGAGGAAAATAATCAGTTATCGAAAAACACGATAGGACGATTAATTATTACAGGTGTGGAACTTGCACATGTGGGGTGCGACGCGCGATAACTCGTCAGTTTAGGATCGTTGGTATCCCGACCACCCCAGAGTCTAACCTTGATAAGGATCGCTGCTAATTGTTGCGAATTGGCGAAGGTGGCGAACGAACGAACGAGGGAGGTTGGGCAACAGGTGTCATCTGATTGATCGCCGTCGCTCGCACCCCCACGATTACCTAGCCCACAAACACATCCACGGTAGAAACGAAGGACTTAATGTCGATCCATTACGTACTGGCCCATCCCAACGAGGAATCGTTGACCTGACGCGCTCCAAAGTGCATTACGGAATGAAAAAGGACGACAGTCGAAAAAGAAAACGAGACTCTGATGCGACCACGTGTATCGCGTGTGCTATTCCTACGAATTGCTTTGCCCAAAGAGATGTACATTTTTAGAAGCATAATAAACTTTTATAGCCTATACTTTCAAATAAAAAAAAAAACCGATACTCTAATTGACTGTAATCCGTACACCCGAAAAATTCGATAAGCCCGTGAAAAATGTTATTGCACACAATTTCTCCGAGGACTATCGTATTTTTGGTCAAATACACATTACAGCTGTCAAAATGCCGTTTTAAGCTCTTGAAAAATGGACTCGGTCGATTCGTCACTAGACCGCGCGCGTTACGACGAGACCGCCCTGCGAGAGCAAAAAGTCGTCCGTAACTCGCGGCGAAAGCGTTAAATCATCCAAGGCCGAAAGGACGTACGCGCGAGACGCTTCGCGGCGAGTCGCGCGCGCGGAATTAATAGCGCGCCTCTGTGAATATTCGACGCGGTAATTGATACCGACGTCGAGAGAGCGGCTGACCATTGAAACCGCACGCGCAATATATCACGGATAATAAGCGGCCGGTGCACGCACGAGGGTGGAAGGAAGGGGAAGAACGTGAATCTCGAGATGGCCGCGCGCTTCGTTACAGCGTTGACGGCGAGTCCTCTTTCGAAGACTTGTATACGAGACGAGACGAGACGCGACGCGACACGGCGAGATTCCGCAAAGTCACACCCGCTCGCTATCCGAAGGTAGCGACCGACGGCGAACAATGGCCTCGTGTCTCCTGGCGCGCACACTCGCGGTAGGTAGGTCTAGGCAGACGTCAGAGGAGAATGATCGTGCGCGAAGTGACCCGCGTAATCGTAATTAATCATCGTGTAATCCGTGACTCGCGGATCGGTATCGCGCGGGGCGGCTACGCACCGGGTTATCGTCGAGCGGACGTTGGGCTCGCGCTCTAAGCGGCAATGTCGGGATTTATGGTCGGCCGTGATGGAACTGGAATGAACAATCGTTACTTTTATCGAGGCAGGCGCTCTCGCGGAGGAAGCAAAGAGGATCGCTTTCAGGAGGAATAAGCTCCGCGAGATGAGATGTCTTGGAAAATAAGATGCAACAAACATCGATATTCGTTTAGACTTTTTCCGCGTTAAACAGCTCGGATGATATCCGAATTAGCAATCCGAACGGCTGATTGTTCGATATCTCGATCACCGCTTTATCATCGCGTGAAGAATCGAGCGTCCTCGACGGGAAGATCTTGTCTCGTAACAATGCCTCATCGTCGATCCTTTCGCGTCCAAGGGATTCGGAATTAACAATACTTTAAGTTACTTTATTGTTGCGCTAGATAAAGTCACCGTGTATTAATAGATACAGCAGATGTATCTGCTACGCCAAAAGCGTTCTCCATGAGATCCAAATCGGCGGACGTCGTTGCGCGATTTATTCGACGTATATAATCGTTCGGATTTTTATCCGAGAAGCAGAGAGAAAGAGAGGCGCGTCTCTCAGTGACATGGCGATTTTACTTACGACGTGCCTGACCTATTGTTCGCAGGATCGTGAGGAATAAGGCGGCAGAGAAGGCGAAGCACGCGCATCAGCAACAGCAGGCGCAGCAGCAGCAAGGTCAGCAGCAAGGTCAGCCGGGCTCGGGCGGTTCCGTGTCGGTGATAGCACACGCACCTGCGACAGCGGCAGGTCATCCCGCTGCCACCGCACCCAACGCCTACAGCATCAGTGGCATCCTGGGCATCCCGGCGCATCATCAGGATCCGAATGGCAACAGCATCAAGAGGAAACGCAGCGTCGACGGTGAGTCACTCGCGAATCTTCCCGCTCGTGTCACTGACCTTAGCTTCTTCCACTCTCCTATCCTTCTCTCCGTATGCTCCGTCATCGTGTAATATTATTTAATACCGAGTGCGTTTATCATCGGCAAAACGAGATCGCTTTAGATGTCGAATTGCAACTGAACTTGCAAGAAATTTCAAACAGCGCGGTGCGAAAGAAATTACATGAAGGAATGAAATATCGTTATTAATATCGCGAGTATACAAATCGAATAGCAGTGAGCTCATCTCGTAACACGGTTCAATAGTTAAGACGGTATGATTGTTCGTGAGAGAGACAAGCAAAATCGACATGACTCTCCTCTAAACCGACATGTATCGTTTTTCAACATAATTAAATGTTGCAAACTGATATAAAGTTGGTTTGCTTGCTTAATCAGTTTTTTTTTTCAATCAGAAACTTGCAAAGTAATTTGTTATTTTTTTGCAGTTTTTTAAATTAATCGCACGCGCTTACATGCTAAACTAACTTGTACTGTGATTTCTAAAAATTTGAGAAGTTTTTTCCTGCAATTTTTTGATGAGTTATATAGTTAATTTAAGTAGTGGGTTATAGCAGAGTATTTTTATAATAATATTAAAACTGCAATATTCAATTTTTTTTATAGCAGCAATTTCTAGTGCAAATATCCATATGGATGTATATTTTCGTTTCAAACTTTTAGAGACTAAAAACCAAAAACAAAATGATATTTTTTAGTTTGAATCAGTGAGACGTTGCAATAACTTGTCGTGTATGAAGATTAGTGATAATTGCGCGACACGCAAGTTTTAAATAAGAAATACGATAGCATTTACATCGTCGTCATGGTCCAGTAAATCGACGTGAGTTGCGTCGGTTTACACGTCAGGGGCGCAGACAATGGAGAAGTTGAACAATTTCGGAAAGACTCAGACGTTAATATTACGGTGACGTTCGCGAGAACCTCCAGCATCAATTTGCGCGCGCTCTTATTGTCTTGTTCCCCGAGCATTCCAAATTTTCGCTGCTTTATTTAGTCGCGGAACAAAGGTTCGCGAATAATATTCCACTCAATTGTGATGTCTATTAAATTCAGAGGTATACGCAAAGGTAGAATGAAGGAGGGATTCGTTTACGGCTTAATGACAAACGCGAATCCCGTTACAAGTGATTCATTGTGACTCGTTTATACCGAGTACAAACAACTTCTTAAAATAACATCGAGCGATAATAATTCAAACGACGATTGGAAACAGACGATGCACAAATAGAGCATAACGAGCATTATCTGCACGACGAGCATTTGTCTATCGGGACAAATGTTTCGAGCCGGGATATTTTCTAGTCGTACGCGTTTCTCGTTTGCGGACGATCGAGGGCCACTTGGAGGCACTCGTTGCGCCCCGAGCGAACGAACCAAGATTAGCCGCATAACGCAGCAAGGTTATCAGTCAAACGTCGCCGAGCACGTGTTGCGATTCATTCTGCTGTCATTGCGTGAATAACGCGGCCCGAAATATTCTTGACACGTGCCACGTACACGTGACCAACTATAACGTTTTATAGCTTCGTGAAAGAAAGAGAGAGAGAGAGAGAGAGCGAGAGGAAGAGAAAAAAAAATAGTATTTTTGGCGTCGATCTTAATCCCGAAATTCGCGAGGTGCGAAAATATAATCGGGAAGAAAAAAGAAAGGGAGGGGATAGGAAAACAAATACGCACTTGCTCCGATATTCGGGAACGCTAGAATTCTCCATCTCTCTACCTGTGTCACCGGAGACTATTAGGCTAATACGATTCGCCGTGATTCCGCGGAACAGACGTAATTCTATTCCGCGGCAAAACGTACACGTCGACAAAAACCGCGCGTAAGCTCGATCAAAATTCCGCGAGCGCGCGTGTTTCGCGACGAGATTCCAGTATATCGATTCGAACGGTTGGGGCTTATAATGTGTGCGCGCGTATGTATGAGTGTGCGTGTGTATGTATGCCGATGGATACACGGGTAATTCAATATAATCGGATTATGAGAGCGGCGATATACGCGGCCGCAAAAGCGGTCGCGTCCGCGGCGAAAGCACTCAATGTTTTGCGAGCGCGCGCTCTCGCGCCGAGAGGAGGGTAGAGCTGTACGTATTAGATTATAAACTTCACAGACCACAGGCGGCTCTTCTATCTCGGGCCCCGGCGACACATTAGCCTCCCTGTCCCCCGGGGAGACCATCGGCGTGCACGTAACGTGTTGTACGCGTGTACCGCCTAACTGTCTGGAATTTCAACGAGCGTTCCTCCGCTGCCTTCGCTGCCGCCAGAACGTAAAAATCGACCGCAAGTGCTCAAATTTAATGAAACGCTCTTCGGCCAGAGAGAAAGAGAGAGATAGGGGTGCTCGAGAAAAAACTGTGTTACAGAGCGCGTCCAATCCTCCTGCTTCAACTCTCATCCGCTGCAAAGTAGCGACTGAACTCGGATTAAGATTCCTTTAATAAGAGTTATAACATTGAGATGATTTCGGATTATTTTCAATCCACCACGTGACAGACAAATTTTTGCGCGAATTTCAGACGTAATGTTTAAAGAGAAAACAAAAGTGCATGCAAAAATTAACTTTATATTGATAACAGAAAAAAAATCGCATGTTTAGAATTGTGCAATTTTTTGAAGTAAATTTATATCTGTATCTCTACGAAGCGTCATACTATTTTGTAATTAATAAATAATTTATTGATGAGTTTGAGTATACAATTTTGGATAGTTATAAAATTATTGAACAAGATATATTGCAATAAATATTACATATTTATTTTTCATAAATAAATAACAAAATATAAAATCATCATTATTACATTTATGCGAGCTTTTTTACACTCTTATTAAAGGAACTTTAAATCGAACATCACTCGAGATTAAAAATATTTGCCGCATGTTGTTCGAATCGATTATTTTTACCGATACAAACGCTAAAGATATACTCGGTGAAAAAATCTTCTGTGTATGTTTCCGCAATTTGAGACTCGTCGGTCGAGAAAAATCGGTCCTGGCGCGACGACATTATTTATACCTTGGACGAACGAGCCAAGACATATCCGTGCCCAAAGTTTCCCGGAGCTTATTACGAATTTACGAACGGCCTCTCGAGGGAAGCGTTGCAATCTATCGGGGCTGTTTGTTGTCGCGTTACATCTGCGCGCTTCTAGCCCCATGCAGAATCCCAGAGCCCGTCGTGTCCCACCCTATACATCCCCCCTGGACGTTAGGGGCCAGATTCGCCCTAGAGTCCATTATTACCCGTGTATTGTATTGCTTAACATTGACTCAATTGCTTTCGAATAACGCGAATGAGAGAAAGCGAGTGTGTGTGCTACAGCTAAGCGCAAGCGCTCGTGCTTTGCCCTTTCGAGCATCAATCGAATTATTCGATTTACTGCTCTTTTTAAGGGGGAACGCGCTGACCTTCCTTCCGCGCGACATATAATTCATTCGCTGTCAAATCTGTCGAGAACCAGCTATGATTTCGACTTTCCGAAACTCGCAAACTTCGATTCGCTAAGCGAGTTTGTAATTTCAGCATCGTACAACCGAGAAAAAGAGAAATATATGTACGAATTTCAAATATATCAGTTTAAAGATTTAGCTAAAAAAGATTCGAATTTTCATCGTTCGATTCAAAATATTAATGACAAAACAAAAATGATTCTTGACGCGATAAAACCGATCGTCGCCGAACGATTTTACCAACTCATCAGCCGAAATACTCGCGTATAAAGCGGAATAGCGACGTTTCCAGAAAGCGCCCTAAACTTTAGCAAAACCGAGGCCGCAACGCGTTTGCACGCCGCGGCGCGGCCGCGATTAACTCGGCCGATCGAATCGTAAAATTCGAGCGGGACTGGGGAGGAGAGAGATTCAGGGAGATCGCCGCCGTGTTTGAAACGAGGGTTTTATAGCGGTCCAGGAACAAACCCTGCCGCTCGAATGGTCGTCGACCGTCGCTCTCTCGGCCGGCCGGACAATCACAACTTGACAGGGAGGTTTAACGAGCCCTATGCTAGGCGCCCCTTCCCCCTGCCCACCTTCCCACCCCCTCGGTCGTCCCACCCTCGGATGGTCATTTAATTATTCGAGATACCCCAGAACGTTGGACCATCTACCCCCACCGCCAGCGACGTTACGTCCGTACTGTCATTCTCTCTCTCTCTCTCCTCCTTCCTCTAACTCGTCCATCCCTGTAGCCCTCTCACCGGTCGGTTCCGTTCTCGACCTCCATCCCCGGCAAGGATTCGCGATGTCCGCCCGTCCCTCCCTCGGTACCGGAATAACGACACACTCGTCCCACGTGCTTGTCCCTATATTAAACCGCCGGGACGGCCGGGAGATAATAAAGACATATAATAGAATCGAAATTGTTTCTCTATCTATCAATGCCATACGCCGTCTACGCGCGAGCCGCGTCCACTCGACAGATTCAATTTAGTTTCGGCCAGCCACGTTTAATTTGTGTCTTGATTCGTGGGTTAATACGAGAGGCCGACCGCGTATCGGATCGCGCGCGTGCATGTATCGGTGAACCGCTGTACGTGCAATCGCATCCATTTTTCCTCATTCATTTCGAAATTATCAAATTCGAGATACCGACTGAAATGACACTCGTTGCATTTTGCTCGAGTATCGGAATCGCGGCAGCCTCCGCGTCATGTTGAATGAGAATAGACTGTCACAAACAAAAAAATCAAATTGAAAAGGAATGTATAAATTGTTCTTCTAAAAATGCAACTCTTGGAATTGATTACAGACGAAAATCGCGACCTGAACGACCATGCGGAGAACGACTTGAAGAGACAAAGAAGCAACTACAACGGCGATCAATTGTATTCAAACGTGAGTAAAGACGATGAAATTCTTTTTAAGCAGCGATATACGCTTCGACAAGCAATTCCTCACTTCCAAGTGCATCGAACCGCGCAGCAAACTATCTATGTATCCTACCTAATTACCTATACAAGTAATTGAAATTAAATCAGGTCGCAATCTCGAGCGTAGGTCAAGCCCGAGTATATATATATAGCGTACCTCGATTAAAACGCCCTAATCAATCAAAAGCGAACGGAAGTTCCATAGAATCTCCGCATAACTCTCGGGTAGTCGCTTGCGGTAATCGCGGGACCGAGTCAAGCTCGACCCCTCGCTCTACAACATCCAAGTCAATCTTGGCACTTGTTCTCGGATGTCCCTCCAACTCGCGAACTTCGACTTCAGGTTCCGCCGTCTGTGTTGCAGCTGTGGTCGAGTAAATGGAGCATCAAGGACGAGCACAAGCTCCTGAGCGAACTCGGCGGCGGTGGAGGCGGTGGGGGCGGCGGTGGCACAAACGGTGGTGGAAACGGCGGCGGCGGAGGTGGTGGCGGCAACAACGGCGGCGGCGGCGGCGGCGGCGGCGGTGGTGGCGGAGGTGGCGGCGGTTACTACGAACACAGCGGATTCCCCGGGAATGCTATTGCCACCTCCGCCGAGCTCTACGACTCCCTGGGCACCATCAGCACGATGACGCAGGCGCAAACGCCCCATCTCTACACTCCGCCCATAGGGGGCACCATAGGTGAGCGATCCCTCTCTTTTCACCCTCCGGCACCCTCCGACAACCCCCATCCCTGTCAGCGTGGCCTCTTTCTCTCTATCTATCTATCTGTCTATCTCTCTCTCTCTCTCTCTCTCTCTATCTCTCGCTCTCTTTCTTTCTTTACCGTTCCTCCCCTCGCACAGAAATCCTAGACAGTGTGTGCGCGCCACAACCTCTTGTACAACCTAATGTCATATACCGAGTCTACCACTTTCCTCCGTTTTCAACCCCCTTCTCTTCATTCCCAAAGACTCTTCTCTCTCTTTATTTTTTCCCCTCCCTCATCTCGTCTCCTCCCTGTACGCTTATTATTGCGGCTTACGTCTTGCTTTGCATACCCATATCGGCTAAATACATGGCTTTAATAATGCATGAGCTATGCCGAGCAGCGGCAGAAGAGGTGGCGGGAAGCTCCACACGGTGGTTCGGCGTTTTCAGCTTTAGGGAATAGCGCTCTCTCACTTCTCTCAGCCGTCTCTCTTTCTCTCTTTCTTCTTATTTTACACACCTGTATCTCTTTTCTTATCAAAATAGTACAGTCGGGGTTTCTTGTTCGCGGATCTTTCTTTCACCTTTCTCGCCTATATTTCTCCTCCTATCACGTATACAATATTTACTCTTTCTCTCTTTCTCTATTTTCATTCTTCCACTCTTCATCTCGCTCTCTACTTTTCTTGCGCCGTTTAAAGGCGGTCGATCAACGGCGGAACGTATACGGACGGTACGAGCTATTGAAAAGTAACCGGTACACAACACACATGAGCGGAACTTTCTCCGATGGAGCACGTGTTGCGAGCAACTCGGTCACGCCGCGTCGCGTCGCGCCACGCCGCGAATTCTCTCCGATCGTTGCTTTTCGGAATGGACGAAGCGAGGCGTGTAACGGCGGCTTCATCTCATGAAATTCAATCGAGGATCTTCGCCCTCGGATCGAAAGATTTTTGAAGAACGACATAAACGGTCCAAGTCGCGATCGCTACCCCGCCGTTAATATGTAATAGTATCGCGAAAGTAAAGTGATTGTGCGCGAAAGTACTTGGACTCTTTTTGAACATTACATGCGTGGACGCGAAGGAAGACTAGTTGCGCTAATATACAAATATCTATTCTGTCAGCGCTATCTTTTTTGTAATAATTCTCGCGAGCAATCTCTAAGAAATCTCTTACGTTTTTTTTCGCGACCGACCTTTAAACGTTCCGCCTTGATCGGTCCGTCGACGATACGAGAATCGCAATAACGGAAAAATGGGGATCCCTTAATAGCAGGTGGTACTTTGACGCCGCTCGCGCCACTGACGATGCAAGAACTAAAATTGAGCCAAACATTGGACGGGGCTAACATGTCTCCTTACCACACCACCGGTGAGTTCGCCACCTCTTTAGTTCTCTATACGGTCTCGCGCCGAGTCATGTATACCTGTTTCGCTGAGCATAAGATTTTTATTGAGCCTCTCTCAGACATGCGTGTGTCCAACTAATATATGTCCACATCTCAAGTGTGTTAAACCAGCGTCGAGTGTCAACCGCGAGATTAAATGCGGTATCTTCCTCTCTCCCCATAAAGATCCTTCTATTATCCACCAGTTGTATCTTATATGTCCGACGAATCAAAGTCACACGCATTTTATTATCTATTTTCTTAGTCATATTTTATTTTTCCATTCGAGTTAAATAAAAATAATGCGTTCAATTCTTGCGCGAATTTTTTGTTTCGTCAAGATCAGTATTGATTGAAACATCAGGAAGAAGTGAAAAGAATTGAAAGAAAATTTAAATACAGAAAATATATCGCGATTGAAAATATACAACATGTCGGAGCAATCAAGATCCCGGATCCCAGACTTTTTTCCCCAATTCCATCTCACCGAAACAGTTTAATTAAGCTTTAGACGTAAGGCGCTGATCGTTAGCTAGTGCTTGACTCGAATGTCGTGTTGTGTTGTGCATGGCCATAGCAGAGAGCAGTACCGTCGCAGTATCGTATGTCGGGGTGGGGGCCGGTGGGGGCGAGCAAAGTCCCCCGATTTCGTTGCAGAACGAGACAAACGCCACCCCCGCGGCCCCCAACACCCCCGGAGGGGATCCCGGACTGACGGTCTTGCAGCCGCCAGTTTCTCAGCCCCAGGTAGCCTCTGCGATACCACCGTACTCGACGATGCTTCCAAGTTTCGGACACTACGCCACCGGTGAGTACAATCAGAAACCACCGCTTGCTTAATCGTCTGTCAAGGACAAGCGTGCTCGTATACCCTCCGGGGGTTGAACCGGGCCGGGTGGTACGTTCGGAGGGTAAGTCAGAGCTCTTTCTCAGAGCGCTGATTTACCAGTTCGAGGCGGTCCAGCAATGGCAATTTTGCCCGGAAGGACAACGGATTCTGTCCGTCGGAGAGACAATCGCGTACCAATGGAGGATACTATGACAACACGCATTTTTCCTTAGTAGATGTGTATATATATATATAATCGAAATAATATATTCTCCTCTTATTTGTACGCTATACTCTTTTGCGAGATAAAAAATATATAACTGTGTTTTTTTATTTACTTCATAGTTACTATTTCTCCAAAGAGAGTTGTTGTTACTACGTTGCTTAAATGCTAATTGTAGCAAGATCCATTATCTCGAGGAGCAGTAATAAGCAGCACTGTTTCAAGTGCCGTGTGTTTTTTAATTACTGTGTTAAAGTCAAGTTACTGCGCGAGAGTCTAAATTAATCTTTATTATACTGGCGCACTTTCGCGCGCGAGCGTAGTCGCAAGACTAGTTTCGGAAATTAATCGAGACGGATTAACATAACGCGTCGAGAGAGAACTGTCGGAGAAACTGTTGGAAACTGTCCGTCAACCCTGTCTGTCAACACGCGCTAATCAGCTTATCGTCGACTTTTGTTCAGGTGGCGGCGATTACGCGTACAGCGCTGCGTACTCCCAGTACTCGAGTGCACCTTATAGCGGCTACGGTTATGGAGCAGCGACAAGCGGGTTGCTCAGTAAGTAAACAGTGAGTATGAGTACCGATTAGATTAGGGATGAATCGAATGTACACGGCAGCTGCAGATGTTGTTTCTCTCCCGGACCAGCGCCGTCGATTATGCAACTTTTCCGAGTTACACCCCTTTCAATTATATTTGACAATTACGCGGATTCGTGTCGGATAACATCGAGCTACCAGTTCCGTACGTCGCATAATTCGACTCCGATTCAATCCTTCGTAACACACGAGATTATGCACTATCTGCAAAGATCGCGATACCTCTCCCTGCCTCTCTCCCCCGCGGGATACATATAAAGAAGAAACGCGCGCGTGCGGAGAGCAGCGAATAGAATAATAAACCGTTCTTTTCTCTCTCCCTGTATATATCGGACACGCGATACACAACTAATCCGTAACACGTAACGCAGATCCGCTCGCGATATCGCAACGCGCTCTCTCGCTCCCCTTCTTCTGTCGGCGCGCACGCTCAACTTATATTCCTTCTCGTTCCCGATATTCCACGCGAGCGTTACGTGAGGCGCTATAATTAAACGCGAAAATTAGATAGGTGTGCACCGCGGAAAGCAATTTATACCATTTTAATTCCGCGCGCGGGAAAACGTCGTTGCGGGGGAAAATCGCTTGAATATGCAAGGTGAAGCTGTAAATTGCGCGCGAGACGAGAGAAATTGAGATGCGCGCAAACGCGTTTCGCGCGAATACGTTAATTACAAATCTCGCGGAATTAAGAAACAAAAAAACACGACAAGGAAATGCATAAAGCAGGAATGTAGACTATATTGACACAGAAAGAGAGAGAAAGAGAGACTCGCAGATTCTAACCGCGACGAACGTGAAATCGTCCAATATCTTGTTCCAGACTCCACGTACTACTACTGCAACGGAGACACGTCCACCCACACGTCGCAGCAGGGTGGTGGTTGCACCGGCGGTGGTCCGGAGAGTAGCGCCGACGTGGCCAGCCGTTCGCCCCTTGCGGCGACCAGGGCTAGCAGCGGAGCTAGCGCGGCCTCGCCGACCGGAAGCGCGTGCACCAAGCCGGACCACACCTCCGTCACGCCGACGGACCTCTATCTCGCCTGATGGTCGAACCGCGCGAATACCGGAGGGAACGGCCTCTGGCCGAGTGTCCTCTCGGCGATCGGCGGGGAGACGGCGGGCTCGGGCGCCATATCACGAAGAGACACCACGTCGAAATTAAGCAATGATCTCTGATTCAACCGCGAAATCGGGAAAAACGCGCGGTGAAAGGTTCGCATGTGGAATCTATTCATCCGAAGGATCGAGGGCGCAGCGGAAAAAGATGAAAGGAAGCGCGAGATTGGAGAGAAAGATTCGAGATGGAAAATCTAGTAAAATCTAGTGACGTTGAAGAGATCTTCTAGAATCTAGACACTCTCTGAATCTCGTCGCGGAGGAAGGACTTGAGAATTTTGATTTGATAAGCGCGCGATGTGATACCAGGTAAAAACGAAGTTGATGCGAATGACGTCGATCATGTCGACATTGACGTATCGAGTTCCCTCGCGTTGCTGCTGTTTCATGTCGCTACGAGTATATAAATATCCGTCTTCTGCATTTTATTTATTTCCGTCGTGATTCGAGAAAAAAACAATCGTCGATCGATCGACTCCGTAAATTGGCCGGCAATTAGCGGTGACGCGAGTGGATCTCGAAGAGCCGATCGCGTCGAAAACACGACATCGCCGCGGCTCTCTGGACAGAGCGTGCGGCGATAGGTAGTTTAATTTAATGATCCTCAGTTAGCGTAATTTCCGCGCGATGGTCCACGCGAGCGCGCGCTTGCGTCAGCAAGACGTGGCCCCGCCGCGACCATGTAAATATATATAAATTGAACATATATAAATAAGAATACAAAAAATATATATATATATTATATATATATATGATCCGTGTAAACAAAAAAGTCAAGCGCCCCGATGGCACGTTTATTCTCTCCCGTAGGCACGACGAACCCTTCCTCCTCATCCCTTAAGAGTATCGTAGAGTATAACTCGATAAGTTTGAGATTTTTAAATCAGGAGTCGACGTAACGATCACTACTGTTAAGGATATTATATATATTTTTTGTAGAAACCAAAGACCACACATATACACACGCATACACCCATCAACACGCACACACATGCGCGAGTAAATCCACAAACACAATGCACGTACATATGTCTCACACGCGTACCACCCATGCACGCAGCACGCACATCAGGCATTGATACACGTAACGCGGATAGTCGAACGAACGAGCACGTCGCGCAGCGTGCGGCAAAAAGCGTGCCGGTTTTGAGCGGCCTTTCCGCACGGATAAATACACGCGTAATCGCAAGTGGCGTGTACAGGATCGACGTAGAGTTTCTAATTAGAAAAGAAAATCACGAATTATAATATTTGCGAAAAATCAAGGAGATAGCTCTTGAACAATTTTTGAAATTTAAAGGTGGCATTCTCTCTCACCCGAATAATTCATTCAAACGCTCGATTAAATTTTTTTTTGTTAAGGTAAGTACGCGAATCGCAGCAGGATATCGAGCACTATTGTATGGAGAGCATTCGTATTCGTGGTAATTAGCGCAAGTCGGCGCATGGACATTTCCTCGACGGCCCGGCGATCACGCTCGTTCCTCCGTTCCGTTCGACGCGCTTCCGCTTTGCAGCGGAAGTCGTACTGCTTCCCGCTCGCCGTCGGGCGGAACGCGCCTCGAGAAGATTATCACGAAGGCGCAATTAGCGGCCGGGCGTCGGTGATTTTTAATGAGAAATTACGCTCGCGCGAGAGAGCACGCGCGCGCAGTTTCCCGATTTAATAATCGCGCTAATCATTGACGCCTCGGCAGCGGCACGCGCTACCAATTTCATGCGTCTCGAATTAATTCAGCCAGTCCGCCGCATAATATTGTAGATCGGAAATTGCTTGGCGATACTTAATCCGACAATTTCTAGTCACGCACGCGCGCACACACATATACATACACACATGTACACACAAGATACTCAAGAAAAAAAGTGCGCTAGCGAACAAAATATTGCAATATGTTTGAGGTAAATTCAAAGGCAAGTATCGTCTCTAATATTAAACACGTCGATGTAAAAGACATATTTTTTTTTTTTTTTATTTCAACTCGTTAGCGTCGATCCAAAGCGCGCTCGCGAAATCGAAATTATCGATCCCAGCCAATTGGCTTAATTTTCCGAATCTCTCGCGCGATGTTCCGTCCGTGTCAATCGCCTTTCGCCCGATAATTAGATACCGTACTTGCGAGGATCAAACGTTTTCGTCTCCACCGTCTTTTGCTTTACGCTCTTTAGCAACTTATATTTTGATAAATAAAGGTAATTAGCGATCGTACTTAGCGATTGCAAATGCAATCATTAAATTGCTAATCGAATTAAGGCAAAAATCGCGATGTTATACAATTAAAACAATAGGGTGATACGAAACCGTGCGGGAAGGTAAAAACGTAGATGCAGAAAAAAATATGACGCTGAGAGATTGCTATCGTTTCCTTCTTTCGCGCTCTCTATAAATCCCGATGACACAATATTCTCAGTTTGGTATCGCCGAACGGGAGACACAAAGAAATTTTCAGAAAAGTTCGAGGAGCGATATTCAACGCGTGCGAATACGAAATGTATGTTTGCATCTTGAGTGCAACTAAATATCGGCTGGATGATTGCGTCCGATGCTCGGTACGATTATCCCGCGATTGATTATTGCGTACTTATACATTGTTATTTTATTGCTATTATTGTAATGACGCTGATTATATATATAAATTCTTATTCTATTTGCTATTTTCACTATTTTCATTATTTTATCACGATTATTATTATTATATTATATTATTATTATTATTATTATTATTATATTATTATTATTATTATTATATCATCATCACACACATCTTTATTATATTATTATTTAATGCCTTTATTATTTATTAATTGTAATGATGACCTATGTGTAATAAGTTTTGCCAAAGAACCCGTCGAGAGAGCAATATTATTGCAGTAAACGTTTTCTAGCCTCCATAGGAGAAAAAGCAGTCGATGAAACATGATTATATTGAAAAATTAAGTGTGGAAAAAGGCAGAGAGATAAACGACTGTGCGCGGCATTCGAGTGATAGGCGAAATACATTAATTTGTCCGCGCAAATTGTAGACTCGCGAATCTCTGTGAGATTTTGACTCGAAGACGCCGCGGCCGCGCATTTTTAATAAGCACACAATTATAATTGTCTCATTTTATCTCGTCGTTTTTGTCTCCCGTGTGATATTCTTGTTCCGTGCGCCGCTCTTGCCGAGTCTCGCTGTTGATACTTGCAAACAAAACTCTGTACATCCTTTTTAAATAAATATGAGGTTTATATGAACGTGGTATGGTCTACATTTAATTCTCTCGTGTCACCTTCATCTTCCCTTTATTATATATTATATATTTTCAATAAATAAATGTTTATATGAACTCTACTTCTATGTTTAATTACCCATACCTTCATCTTTCTTCAATAATACTTATATTTTGCAAGAAACATATCTTTAAGATTTAACATTTTATATATATAATTATTTAATTAAATAACTAATTATTGTACTGCAAAAATCAGAAATATCTGCAAAAAGATCTTTTTAAAAATAGTTCTCTTTTGAAGTGATTTTTCTCCAATTCATAAGTTATCTAGTTATATTAAAGATAATTAATTAAAGAGGAAAATAATTTTTTATTAATCGCACTATAATATTGTAAAAGATAAACATTAGAGATAATAAATAAAATTATAAATCTTATCGCAAAATTATATTAGATATAGTAAAATTAAAATGGCTATAGATATAATAAAATCTGATTATTATAACACGTTTTAATTGTTTATAACGCGTTTAAAATCAGTATCTTGATTTGTATACATATTAAGCTTGATATTTATATCTCTAAAACTGTAATATAAAAATTGATTAAATATTTGAAAAGAAGAGGAGATACATGTAGTGACATCTAGTTGCAGGCACATGAGCTATATATGAATAATAGTAAGATATAAAATTTTCTAAAAATATTTTATTCAATTATAAGAAACAATAAAATTTTGTATACATATATCGCTTATTTTTATATAAAAATTGTTTATTTTCAGTCCTTTTCAATTCTGATGGCAACGAATCTACAGCTGTAAATGTACATTCCTCTTTTATTAGCCTTATGCAGATTAATGAATCACAAATCCTGCATTCCCTATATTATCGTTATATGATATTTTAATCAATTAAAAGGTGTACGTATGGATTAATATACAATGTAAATAAAATCAATATAAATAAAATATACAATATAAATAATCAAATAAAAATCACAATTTGATCTTTCTGAAAGATCAGTATATAAAACATTAAAATGCTTGAAGAATATAAATTTTGAAAACTATTTCAAATGTTATTGTATATATAAAATATATACTTTCAAATGTTCTATTTTAATACAGTAAAGGTTTTTACATTATTTTATTATAGTTTTTATACCAGCATAATAGTTTTCATAACAGTATAATATTATTATTAGCAAATTTTATACAGCTCGAAGTTGTCTTCTCGTTCTTAATCACCACGCATTCCTGACTAACACATCCTATTCTTGTCTGGGATGGCCTGTCACATTTTTTCGTCCCAAGATCTGTAATGCTTCTTCCTTTCTCTCCTAATTATCTTCCACAACCATCAATTATCAGGTTTAAACATTTCATTCTTTCAAGAGAAGGATTTGTTATCATGTTTAGATATATATATAGAAATATAATAAATATATAATTTATTTATATAACGAATATCTCTCTTAGTCTCTTTCCCTTCAACTTGAACAGAGTATGAATGACCCTACTGATAACTACGTTACTGCTCTCTGGTTCATTAGAATACTCAAACCTATTCATCCAGCCTTGCCTTCGTTAAGACAAAGATACTGTCCGGGAGATAAAATTTTTATTATAACTCTTTCTTTTAGTACAAGTTCTTTTTTAATTTCTTAAAGAGAATATCATATCAGAAATTATAAAATATAATTACAATAAATATATAATACAAATATGTCCACATATATGTATACATTAAAAAAACACAAGACGATTTAATAAGAGATAATCTTTGCTTGAAACAGGACGTAAATGATATATATGTTTATTTCTTTGCTAGAAAATGCTCGGAATTACACCGACATTATAATCACGTATGTGAATGTATAAAATACATCAGTATGAGTTATTCTGAATTAAAACATAAATAACTGCGATAAGAAATGACAGATGGACATGTAGTAGTGAAACGATTTCACATCTTAGGTGTGATGTGTGACAATTAAAATGAAAGTTGTGAAAAAAGTGTCGGCATATCTTTTTTAGATTTTATCTGTGTATCGAGTTTCGTCAAAGTCGTGCGGTGCTCACTCGAGCATGTCTTTAAAAAAAGTAGAGATAACGCAAGGAGGATACACAAAGAGAGTAAGAGAAGAAAGTCCAGAATGCCAATGCTCGAAAAACTACACCGACATTATAATCGCATGTGTGAGTAAAAATGAATGAAGTACATTTGTGTGAGCGGTAAACGGATCATACATCACCGCGATAAGCAACTCGATGACAGACGGACATGTAATGTGATACCTTATTCGGTTGAGCGGTGCTTACTCGAGCGTGCCTTTTAAAGATGTAGTTTAGAGATAAAGATGCGAAAAAGATAAGAAAAGAATGCGAGAAGAAAATCCGAAACATCAATAAAATGTAATATTTCGCCAATGTTTCATTTAGTTATTCGACAAATATATTTCATACATTTTTATTCACATACGATTATAAATAAAATAATTAATATAAATTAATATAAATAAATTGTTTATAATAAAATAGAAGCAAGAAGGCAGCAACCCAGAGAATAGCAAAAAGGGTGCTTTAGTGGTTCTAACATCTTTTATATACTATATATTTATTTATTTATTCATATCTTTATAATATCTCAGAATGATATCTAAACCACTGAGGATTGACAGATCAACTGCAGGAAGTAGTTTGATAGACACTGGAAAGAAGTGACAAACTTTTATAATTTTTGAACGAGGAAATGCGACAGATCATAATGATCCGAGAATTAAAGAAGAGAATGCATATATTAGTCAGGAATACATGTCAATTCGGAATAAGAAAACAGCTTACAGTTGTATAAAATTAATAATAATAGTTATGATAATAATATTTTGTAATTCTCTTATACTTTATATTTTATTATATATTATGTAGAGCACGAAACTACAAAATATGCTATTATAGAAATAATAATAAAATAACATAAATATTATAATATACGTATGCTGGGTAGGTATGGTATATAGTATGCTATATGATATAATTAATGTTATATTTAATAGCCCACATTCATTGAACATATCTTATACAGTATATTTAATAACACATACACATTCTCCAAACATTTTTATAAAAAATAGAGATATTTACGTATAAATAACCGGAATGGTCACTTTATCTTATATTTAACTGCATATCTGCTCCTTGTGTTCAAAATTGTACAATTGTATAACTTAAAAAAGATAATGTTGCCTTTAAATTTATATTTTATTTATTGTAAATGTAACTTTCAGCACCGCCGCGTCCAAATCCTGTAATTACATAACGATTAATTAGATGAATCTCCTTTATTATATCGGAAGCTGTGAAAAAAAATCATTTGAAGATGGCAGAAAATGCAATGAGATGCGCATATAAACGAATGGAATAAGGATGATATATATGTGTGTATATATATATATATATATATATATATATATATACAGTAATTTAATACATCAAGTGCAGAGGACACGACGACATTCCGCGAAGGGTTTTGAATATGAAGCAGTTTTAGGGGAAACGAAGCGCAACGCGAAGCTTTCCATTTACCTCCTGGACCGAACAGGGCTGCATAGCAAGGGTGATTGCAGTAGGGTTTCCCTTCGTGCTCGGCATGACCCCCGGGTGTTAGGGTCTTATTGCATTTCTCGCAGCGTAAACACGAACCGTGCCAATCTTTGCCTAAGGACGTCTTCCTCTCGGCTGCAACACAAGATGAATGTTAACGCGCGTCCCGGTGTAACGTAAAAGGCGGTTCACCGCGGCGGAACTGGCCGCGCTTTCCATATTAAATTTTATCTTCCTACGCTAATGCGAAAACCACATTAGCGTATCGCTTCCTAAGCGCGTTTGTCGACGCAGCAAGAGTAATCACTGTGAAGAAAGCAGGAATTAGTGGGTATACATATTAACTACAAAGGATGGGATATATCGAATGATAATGTTATTATTTAAATACAATTTGCATATTTGCAATAGCAGAAATAAAATGAGATTTGAAAGAAAGTAATATTAAAATTTAATGACAAAATAATTTAGCTAAAACAGTATTGCATCGTTTATTTTCAGCGAAACTGGAAGTCCCAAGTGGATTGAATGCATCGTCTGAATTGTGGATGGTGAGAATGAGAAATGGGTGAAACCTTTCCATTAGCAATTTCGTAATTAGAAAATCCAATGTCAAAGTCCCGATGGAATCAATCGGCGTATGTTATTTATTACAGGTGCGAAAGCGAAAGATTCTGGGGGCGTATTTCACAAAGGATTTTGCATCGTTCGTAGATTCAAAAAAAAAAAAAAAAAAAAATCTTTACATCTCCCTCGTATACGAGTTACATTATACATATACCACAGTTAACTCCCAGATGCATCTACGGAAATTTGCATCGGAATGTGCATACAAAAGATACATCCTCGTTATCATAAGATGCTTGAGAGAAAGATAAAGTGACACAAAAGAGCAAAAATGCAAGTATCATTTAGATTATATTTTTTGAGATGCTGAAGATTTTACGTTTAGTAATTTTAAGATATTTAAACATCTTTTGTTATTTATTGTTTGCATATATATTTTTCATCTTAAATTTATATTAGATTATCGATTCTATTTGTAAATTCATCAATGCATTCTTTGAATGAATAAATATCGCTATTCGGGAGTTCTCAATGATTCTCCTGATAATAATTAAACCGTGTATGAGATTAAATATATTGATAATTCTCCGTTTATATGATTTATCATGGCACATACGAATTTCAGCCTATGAGTTGACATTTCATTAACTTCTCTAATTCCCTTATTTTATAACTCGTACGTATCCAGCGACTCGACAAAAGACTCGAAAGCCGAAGACAATTTTCCTTTTTCCTTCGCAACGACATATCACGCATATGCGGGCGTATCAAACCTCGCGATAAGGACAAAGAGAGTGAGAGAGAAAAAAGGCAAGAGAAAACCGCAGCGGACTGATGGTTGCATTCAAACGCTCCACTACCGTGTCTAAGGAGGAGCACAAAGGGCGGTGGCGCCAGCGAGGGAAATTGGAAAATGACGAGACGAGAGCGCAATGGGCTTGCATCGGGAAGGAGGAAAGGGTGCATCGGTGAAAGCGCGAGATGTGCAACGGAGGATGAGGAAAATGGTGAACGTACGACGAGAGAGAAGAGAGAACGCGAGCAGTGTGTGTGTATATATATATACCATATATATATATACATATATATATCGCGGGTAAGAAGGGTGCGCGCATAAAGGGCCATTAGTTAATTAACTCCTAATTATCTGACGACGGAGAGAAGCGGGTGCATAATCGTCAGCGGCACATTCGCCGCGCGCGAAAAGGCGGAGACAGTGCCGTGAACGCGGATCGCGGAGCCCGGAGAACCGAACAATCGACGCCGCTGCGTTGATTGCATAGGTTCCCGCCAACCTTCGCCGTGGTTTCTCTTACATCCCGTCTCATTTCTTTCTCTCCCTCGTACGAGTAGTCTCCTGCCTTCATCACGATCCTCGCCCACGCTCGTTTCTTTTCAAATCGCCGTCCGCAACCATCGTATCTCCCTTCCCCCAGTGCCTCTTCCCTTCGGGGTACCCCAGATAAACCCCTCGGAGATCTCGCATCACGTTCCCTTCTCCTTTCCGGTCGCGGCAGCGGGGGTTGCGGCGGGTAAACCCCGACCGACTACCTCCTCTCTTCACCCGGGTTCTCTTCCTCTACCTTTTCGTATATCACGAGACCCAGCTATTCTTTTGCAAACCTGTTTCATGCTGCGTCTGTGTTGTTCTTATTAGTACCTGTACGCGCGCGCGCGCATACGATATACCGACCGCGTTTCCTTTGTGTTGTCCTCACGGCTGGACAGTTTATCGTCGTGTTGCACTTTGCCCGATGCAGTTTTCTTGCTCTCATCCTACCATCGTATCTCCTCGCGTCACGATTTTTCCTTCACCCGGTTCTCCTTTTGAATTAGCGTACATTATATGTGTCTCTGCGCCGTACGTAGAATTTTACGTATACGGAAGAAGTTGGATTTGGCAAATGCAGATATATGCAATATGTAATTCAACTGCTAGTAGCGTGAAAGAATTCCGATGGCTCGAAATTCGTTTTCAAGCGTTTTACACGGAAAGGGAGTGCCTCTTTTTCTCCAACTCGTCAACTTGCGATATTTTCGTTTCGCATGTTTATTCGCGCCGCGTGAAAAATGCAGTCAATCCGTTAGGATCAACGGACTTGCAAAAATTCTCGCGAGAAGAGCTCAATTAAAAATGCATGTCTGCGAAACTAGCGCGTGGACTCTATTATATATTCCTTGTTTATATCGATGGAAAGAAGCGCATCGAAAATATACATATATGTAAAATTCTTTTCGATTCTTGTTTTAAAGAGATGAACCTTGGACTTTGCAGGTGAATGCGTACAATAACTGTCCATCTGCATTGTTTTGCGGTCGAACACAACTACGATGTCTCAAAGTGCACACTCGGCTAGTAGATAACGTTATCACATGTACAGCGTTTCACAGACTACTAATTACAATAGTACAAGTAACTGTGCAATATTATTGCGGCGCGTTTAAAGGAGGTTTCGAGGTCGTCGTTTCCTTTATTTTCGAAAATCATCGTCGATAACGGTCGTCTGAATCGTAGAAGGAAATTGCATCGACGAAATACTGCGCAGAAGTCATTCGTTACGAAACGGAAACGAAACGTTACGCTGCGAACTCAATCTCATGTAAATCCGCGACGTCTCTCTCGTACAGGTGGCAGCTTCTGTTACAACTGCAGATTAAGTTTGTTTTGTAGAAACTGATTGGATTATTCATTCACACTCTATCTACTTGTAGTAAGCCCGAGTCTTGAATACAGTGGAAAGGCTTGACATAATATTTGCCAAGGTGGATTCCGAGGTCGTTTAATGATATCATTGATGTCGTCACCGCGGGTTTACCATTTCGAGAGTATTTATGTTCGTCTGATATTCAATGCTTTTTTTGTTCGGCTTGAATCTTATGAATTCAAACGCACACACAAAGATAAACAGAGAGACAGATAGAGGCAGATATGAAGTAGGTAGATAGATAGAAAGAGAAAAAGAGAGAACATATTTTATGTATTTATATATTATACATATATTTATATGTGTACTTTATATGTACATATTTTGTACTAATCTTTCTCTCTTTTTCTCTCTAAAAAAGTATATGTTACACAGAATAAGATAGCACATACACACGCATATAAGAGTCAATTTTTTATATTTGATATTACTTTCAGATTATCAAATATTATTCTTATCGCATCTTCCTGGTAGACAATGATAAATGATAGTAATAATAAAAAGATATAGTTATATAATATTAGATAAAAATGCAACCTATTCTCTACGTACTTTTAATTACTTTAAACTTTCCTATCATGCGACGCACACAGCTTACAGTCGTGAATTGTGATTATTATATTACATCTTTATCAATATGAGATATGAGATACATGATAATTTCGTCTCTTCGCTATGCTATCCAAATGACCGATACAATAACTTATTACGTAATCACGCTTGCGAAACGCTCGTAAGAAATATTTTTGCAAATAAAATTAAGCTGCTTTCCATTTTTTCATCCTCCTAATCTTGCAGAGAAACAAGATGTAAAAAATTAGCTCGGTTATATAGTAACACAGTATAAGAATCACTCGAAATCGGATTTGCAGATAAAGGTTTCCTCGATATAATTCCACTAAGCTCAGATTTCGATGCTAACGTATGCACATAATGATCTTCGTTCACGACAATTGGCACAAAAGCTACCACTCTTTGTAGCATCGAAAAAATGTGGACATTACATCGACGTTTGAAAAATGTCACATAGTAATACAATCATCATCTTACCGAAATACACGGGTTTGTTGCACTTTGGGCAATTCGGCATCTTGTTATGCGTACCGGCTTCTGATCCGACGAGACGTTCGTGCGTACAACTAACGGAAGGATGCTCTCAGTGGCGTGGCCAGACGCGTACTGGCCCTGAGAGAGGCCCCGCAAGGTAACACGACTCTCTCTCCAGTTGATTGAGCGTGTGAACGTGTGTTAAGGCTAACGGCTGCACAAACCGAGAACCCGACCGTGGCCGTGTGTTTTAAGCGGCAGGGCAAATGTTACCTGCGTCGTTATGCAATTCCAATGTGCGAGCAATCTACACGTGCGTGTATATGTATATGCAGGGTGCCTTGGGTACATCACGCGCTTTATGGAATTCTTTAGCAGCTGGTATTAATAAACTGCATCTCGATAGAATCTTTCCGCAGCGTTACTTCCTCTACGTGAAAGTATAACAGAAACTGTACCGTCTCATTTATTGACTTTGCCTCCAGACGTTAACCAATTTTTTTAATCTTGTATCAAATACTATTTTTTATGCTGTTTATATTAGTACTGAGAAATCTAAAATTGCATATAAATAATATAAAAAAAAACGTAGATATTTGAGAATCGCCAGACAGAATTTAAAAAAGTAAAACTCTTCTCTCGACCGTACTGGCAAATATTATTTATTAAATCACAACGTTTCGACCCTTCTTTGAGTCCTTATCAAGTGATCTAGATATACATAGAAGTATGTTTCGCTTCTTTTTATTATTTTGTAATATTGTTAAGTGAAGTAATTTTTTTTATTGTATTAATCTCTGTACTGTATTTCTTCTCTATGTATATCTAGATCACTTGATAAGGACTCAAAGAAGGATCGAAGCGTTGTGATTTAATAAATAATATTTGTTAGTACGGTCGAGAGAAGAGTTTTACTTTTTTAAATAATATAAGTTTAATTTTGTTCATATATATATTTTTGTTCGTTTACTTATTAAATATTCCACATATAAAGTGCAAATTGTTAAATAATATATATTTTTTATTGCCTTCTTTTCTTCTTTCACTTTTTATTTTGTAGACGGTATTGTGTATATCTCAAAGAATTAAATTACGTTCCAAGATTCTATAAATCTCATTCAATAATTTTCTCTCTCATCAAACGGATTCTTTATTCAATTAAAAAAAAGTGATTGCTCAAGAAATAATATCGAGATATCAATAGCTTTCATATACTGAGGAAGATTGATTCTAACAATAAGTTGATCGAAAAATTAGTAGACAAAAAATGTGGAGAACATTCAGGACACATTTCGTACGTGCATCAGATACTAAACTACTAACGGGCAGGGCTCGAGGTTGGCTTCGTTCGATACGTTCGTTACTTTCTTCGAACGCAAAATAATACCGTTAGCTCTCTATTGCGAACAAATTCGTTATCAAAACCGCGCGACGCCAGACCGATAGTTCACGTAGTATTCAGATCGATAGTTTCGTTATGCGCGAATATAACGGAACAGGAGGTATCGAGAGGTATCGAACGACGGAATGCACTCGCTTCGAAGGCATTTACTCATAAAACTGCAACGCGATACCCACGAAATTAATTAATTATCGGAATTTGGGTCGGGGGAGGAGACACGCGCAGCTACGCCCGCGTAGCCGGAGGGCGATGTGGAAAATTCCTCTGCGAATTTTGGAATTTATTTTAACGAGATTATATACAAATATCCGGGGCCACGCGAATTATTCGTCGCTGTAAAAATTCAACGTTGCAATCTTTATTTCTCGCAAAGCGATGCAATACGGTGCGCGCGTGCTACTGTACTAATAGAATACGCGATCTTTATCCGCCATAATAGCGGCTGTGTAAACGTGGAAAAAAGCATATCTGCGTGTGTGTAATTATATGTCAATTAGATTATTTACGAGCTACGCGGAACTGTATAGGAATATACACGCGATGATTAAAAGAGAATCGCGCCGAAATAAGGAACACGACCACATCCGCTTTGCGTGCCGCATCCGCCTGTGATAGCGATTAGATACCCGCGTTAATTGCGCGCGTCGTGCGCCAGTCGTTCGCGAGCATTAAGGGAATCGCGAGTACGTGATTAATTCCACACCGTCGACACGAAGGGAAAGATGACGACGAAAGAATGCGATCCGGATCACGTCGCCCTCGTCTTGGCGATCGAGGACGGCGCGTTCGACCGGGCGAGTGACATTTTAGCGCGCGACTGTCAAAATAGATATATTCGTCCGGTGGGTGCTCTCCAAGTGACAGCTCTGCAGGTGGCCGCGTGGCAAGGGAGGATAGATCTGTTGGACCGAATCTACGAAATGGGCGCTGATGTAAACGACGCGGATAAAATCGGCAGATGCGCCCTTTATTACGCGGCCCATCGCGGCAGCGTCGACGTGACGGAGTGGCTTCTCCAACGCGGAGGATACGTCGATGCCAAAATCGGGGTCTACTCGTGCACCAAAGACATGCCGTGTACTTCGTTGACAAAGACTTGTTTCGTCGGAAGAAAAGTTCGTATCGCGAGAATATAATTATCAAAATTTTGTTAAGTTCAATTTAGAAAAAAAAAATTTATTCTCGCCTTCCCTCCCTTTTAGTTGCCCTTGCCCGTATGCTGGGGAAGGACACCCTTGCACCAGGCGGTGAAGAACAATCACGCCGACGTCGTACGCGTTTTGGTGGAACACGACGCAGACGTGAATATTAAGGACGAGCGCCTCATCACGCCGTTGCTCTTAGCGGGTAGCGCGGTGGATCGCGATGATCTCAAGGAGATGACTAAGTTCGTGGAGATCATCAAGATTCTGGTCGCCGCAAAGGCGTTCGTCAACATTATTCATCCGGACACGGGTATATTATTCGTCAATCGTGTGTTACGCGCTGTGTCATCGTCGCGGTTTTATAACTCACCCGCGTGAATGCATCAGCGCCGAAAAAAAACGACGATATGTCACACACCTGTATACGTCGTATTAGACTTCAGATTATATGCAAATTGCATATTTGTTACTTTTTGCACATTCTACGAGAGCATTGATAATGTGAAAAAATTATAATACCTACGTAACAAATATGCAATTTGCATATAATTCAAACTCTACGCCGCATCTACGTTCGTCTCTATCATTCGATATTTTCCAATCATGCTCAACTCCGCCAGGTACCACGGCGTTGCATCACTGCGGCGATGCTGGGCAGCGCGGAAGCGACAGAGATATTATTGTCAAATGGCGCGTGGCCGATGTATAAGTGCAAAAGTTCCGGAAGCACGCCGCTTCATATTGTCGCGAGTACAGGGAGCACTGAGACACTGATGGTCCTACTCGAGGCAATGCTGCCTCATAACATTGACACTCGCGATCAGGTGATTTTCTTGAATACCTCTTCTCGCTCTCCGATGATAAACGAGATTGCATTGAAACTGACACTTGGCTTCTCTTTGCTTAGATCAATCGTACGGCTCTTCACATGGCATCTTACCGGGGTCATCGCGAGTGCGTAAGAGCCTTGATCGAGCACGGAGCTAGCTTATCCGCGACGACGAAGACCGGCATCACCGTCGTTGATGCAATATTCGCTCACATCCCGCGACCATTGGCCTTTATAACGGAAATTCTGGATTCTTGTATACAAACGACTAATAATTCTCCTCTGGAGACATACGACAATGTAAGAATTACTTGAAACTCTTACGCGAATAGTCAGATATTGTCCGTTCTTACACTCTTTGATATACTGCCGTTACTAAGTTCTGATGAATGGGACGTTTATGTTAAAGATCACTGTCGACTTCAGTATATTGGCTCCGAAGCACCAGATGCAAATGGCAGTAGTCACGGCTGTTATAGCCGCAGCTTCGGATATAACGCAACTGGCGATATTACAGCATCCACTTGTGGAGACGTTCCTCAGACTCAAGTGGACGAGATTAAGAATACTCTTTTTCATTCTTACGCTCGTACACTTGTTCTTCGTCATTTCCCTCTCGATCTATGCTGTAATGTTTGTACGGGACGATACTGACCACGCGGTGACTCGAAGAATTCTTGCGATCTGTTCCTGCTTTCTACTATTTCACAATATGATTCAAGTTTTACTAGAGCCTAAGTAAATATGCGTGCAAATAATTAAAATTTGTTAGAGGATCTTAAAATTGATATACCCATCATTTTTCAACAATTAAATAATGCATTTTATTAGAATTGATATAAACGTATTTCGTTTAGTTTATTAATTTATAAATTCATATTTTTATACTCATTGCTTATTCACATAAAATCAGCCTGTATCAAGAATTTTTTAAATTAAAAAAGTTTTAAAAGTTTATTTTTCTGTGACAACTTTAACAAACTACATAATGATAGTAATTAAAATATTTCTTCTAATAATTTTATATTATATTCTATGTGCATATATGTTTATATAGAGGTTTTTAAATTTATTTTATTTTTTCTTTTTATCTTTTTTACTACACGATTTTTACAATTATAATTTTCAGTGTTTATTGGCAATAAATTTCTGTTTGAATTTTTTCCTTGTAAAAAAATTAATTGCTAAAAAATAGTTTGCAAAAATAAAATACTATGTCAATTTTGTTATCGTTTCTCTATGTTTCTGAACGTTGCAATTATATGTTTTTATCTATGTGCAATTATATGTTTTTAAATTTCAGACATTATTTGAGACAACTCGAAACATGGTTATCGTTCATATGCGCTACACTATCGTTGGTGACGTCGATAGCTGGCGAGATCGCAAAGTGCTCGAAGGAAGAAATTGAGTCTCGTCATTGCGCACATTGGATATTGCATTCCATCAGCATCGCAATCTTGCTTAGCTGGATGCAAATGATGCTGTTAATCGGTCGGGTTCCAATGTGGGGATATTACGCGCTCATGTTCTCCACGGTGTTAAAGAACATCCTGAAGGTTAGCCGAAGTAACCAGCGCAATTCTTTTCATTATCCGTGGAATAAAAGCTATGATTTTTAAAGTGGGATTTATTAATCGTGGCACAATATATTGAAAGAATTTTATAAGCTTCTCTGATTAATATTTATCACAATAAAAAAATTAATATGTACCATTGCACAATAAGATATTAAATTTGTTCGATTAATTTTGCTAGGTACATAGTAAAATTTTTATTGTGGTACATATTAATTAGAGAATCTCTTATAAAATTTTTCCAATATCATAGTCCGATGATTACTATGATTTTCAAGATAAATTCTAAGAGAAAATTCTTTCCGTGTATCAAAACTTGTTTTGCTTCTAAAGTTATCAGTATGCGCTAGTTATTAGTATGCGCAAGCTTGTTTATAAAAATTGAAATAATATATGTTGTAATATGTAACCGCGTGATTCGTCGAGATCCTTGTGTATAATCGTCGATCTCCGGATTCGATCACTCAGACTGATGACTCGCGCTTCCTATGACGAGCTCTTCAACCATAAGTACGGCTAAAAACAGAGAGGAGACGAATGTGCGGACTCTGAAAGTCGCGGCGCGTCGACGATACGCATCCCATTGAGATTCCCTTGCCGCGTGCATCATCCTCGCGATTATAATGACGTACATCCGGAGCTTTTTACTCCCTTTTAGGTTCTCCTGGCGTTCGGCTACCTGATTGTCGGATTCGCGTTGAGCTTCGCTGTTTTGTTCCACGGGAACGACCAGTTTCGCGATTTCTGGAGGGCTGTCGTGAGGACCGTGGTAATGATGATGGGCGAGTACGAGTACGAAGAGCTGTTCACCACCGGGAACGGCAAGGATACATTCCTACCGGTCACAAGTAGAATCGTATTCTTCGCCTTCACCTTGCTCGCCAGTATCGTCCTGATCAATCTCATGATTGGTTTGGCGGTCAACGACATTCAAGGACTCGAGAAGGAGGTATGAATCAAATTCACGAACTAAAATCTTGTTTTCGCGTTTTTACTTATGAAAAAATTACCTAATTATCGATATGCACTTATACTTAATTGATTAGAATAATCAGAGCATCGGATTTAACGTTGTCGCATCAGGGCCACATACGCCGATTATTGAAACAAGCGGAATTCGTCGCGCATTTGGAGAGGGTGACATCACACAGAATCTTCCGCGGCAATTGGCTACATCCTCGCTTAAGAATGCTTCTACACTCGAGACGCGACATTCCCACAAAAATTACACTCTTCTCGCGTGAAAATTATTTTCATCGTGTGAATCATCATCTCATCATGGAGTCGCCTCCTAAGATTCCCGCCGATCTAGTAGAGGCTTTATTTCTGTTAGCCACCAAGACATTTTACAAGAATGACAAGTATGTATTACGCAAATTATGTAAAGTGCATTCGCCTGTGCTTATTGCATCCAAGGTTAAATTAAATCTTGCTAATGCAATGACATGTTATTTTCCAGTTTGACAGGTAAAAATGTAGAGATTGGTGACACGAAGCTGACTTCTATATTATTGAATTTAGAGGAACAAATTCGAGAATTAAAAATACATTGTTATCGTAATTTGACGAATCGAAGATCATCGAAACGACATGGATTCAAAAGAAAGCCTGTACTAAGAAGATTAAATTCTTAATATGCATATGTAGCATATGTGCAAGATTGCTATTATTTTTCAGTGTGCTGAACGTGTATTAATCTGGCAGTAACATTATTACAATCATAAAATTGAGCATGATGGAAGATTTTGCTTTGTGACGGTATAGTATATAATAAGTGCTTTTTTTAAACAATAGAAATATAACAGAACAATATAAATACATATATGTAAATATAATAACGGTAAGTCAGTGATCCACCTTGCCATTTCAGCTGTACAAAGAGACCGCCACATGCGGAAATGCCGCACAGATGTCACCACAAAACTGGTTTCCGTTTCTGCAATCGCAAGCGACCGAATCGCATTTCCACATCAATTATTTTAAAACAAATTTAAATCCGCTCCGGATTTAAGAGACACTAAATTTTTTATTTTCCAACACACATTGTTATAGTTGTGCGCGTAAATGCCTCCGCTTTATTACTCCGCGATACGTTTCGCGGCGCAGCACTAAAGATAAAGAGCGGGAGTAGTTTTCGCTGAAATTAGCGACCATCAAATAAGATTTGCACGTAATGACCGATAAGACTGAATTACGCGATAATTAATGATATTTACGGCAGTACGTAAAACGCAGGCTAGATCATCGTAGAACCTGAAACGCGACGCGTAGTCGTATCTCTGAATATATACGCCGGTATTAAAGATCTCTTTTATTTTACTTTTTCCTCCTTTTTTTTCAACCACGATGTGCATTTAACCAGCGGGTTTTCGTGTGTGCAGATTCGCGTCTCCATATATCCGACTGCTAAATAGTCGCGCGTATAGTCGACGATGCAGCAACAGCCGAGAGAATTGCGCGGCCGAAAAATATTGCGGAGCATAAATTATAAGCCGGATAAGTTTATTTGCGAAATGCAGTATACCCTCTTTTTCCAACATATCGTATCGCGGCAGCAAACCCCACGTACCATTTCGCTGCCTTATTCATTTCTGGAATTTTCCTTTGTAATTCTTTATGGCGCGCTGTGACAATTTTATACAATTCCCGCGTCGATGATAGGAAAAAGAAAATCTATTTATCTAAAGGAAGAAACTTATTTTCATTTATAATTATATAATATATATATATAAATTTGTATATAATTTAAATAAAAATATCTAAACATAAATATATTTATATATTATAAAGAAAGGCTGCATAAACAAGCGCCTCACTCCAAAATATTACGTATTATAAATTTATACACTGAAAAAAAAAATTGTTAATTAATGTGACTAAACCTTTCAACTAAATATTATTTTGTTAATTGAATATATAAAAATATTTAATTTAAATGTAACATATTAAGTCTAACAAAACGTATATTTGACTTAAATACTAATATATATTTAGTTAACAAAATAGTAATTTAGTTGAAGGGTTTAGTCAAGTTGACAAATTTTTTTCAGTGTAGGTACCTATATTATGAAATCAAAATTAAAATCAAAATTAAAAAGAAATTGGCATATAATCAGTTCCATTTCGAGTAAATTTTTCGCTAAATAAATTGGAGGATTATGAATAAGAATATTTAAAAAATAATCGCATAATGTTGTATACATGATAGATTTTCTTCATTCGTAAAGTTTGCGCGGTAGATTAATTAAAAATTTATTAAATATAAAAAAATTGCGAACACATAGACATACATACATATACGCACAGTGATGCGGCTGAAATTTAGTTTGGACAGCGGTTTAAAAGGGAACAACGGTAGAGCAAAAAGCGGGAGTCGAAAAACTCGCTGTGGAAGCGAGTGTGCAGGCGACTCTCATGCACCGATGCGAATTTAGATGCTTTCATGATTTATTAAATTCGCCTACGTCGCGGTACTGTATATATACATCACGTTTCAACGGCGCGATTTTGGACCGTCGTCATAATTTTCGCGGAACGCGGCGCGCTGTTTTCTCGATTTTGCACCGTCAGAGAAAACACGGCTATCCCAGATTTTCTCTCTCTCTCTCTCTCGGTTCGTACATAATTTTCGCGTATTCGAAACGCCGGCTCTTCGCGAATTACGAAATAAAAGTACACGCGGAAATGTATACGCGTATGATACAATATTCTTTTCCTTCCCCCTTTATCGCGAATGGAAACGGAAGAGAATATGATTCGATAAAAATCACGCTACGTGTGAAAAGAGATCCCATAATATTTTCGGAAATATTATATACGCACGCATATTTTCTTTCGAAGAAATCTACACAATATATTATTCTGAATTTTTTCCAACAAAAGTGAGGAGCGAAATTTAGTTTCGCTACTGTTTAAGACAATAAGAAATCACGTGTATTACGGATTTGTTCGGTAGGGCTAATTATCCCCTCGAGAATATATTAATTAAACGCTGAAATTGGTTGGTACAACGGGCGGTAGCGGACACATAAATTATCATAAATTACCGCGTTCTTCCGCCGCTATGAAGAAATCACATGTGCACCTGCTCTAATGGCCTTCGCACACAGTGTTCGCCCATAGAAGCACGTCTCGCGCAAATGCTCGCGCCCAAGAATAAATTCATCACGAACTCGTCGTTTCGCGCGCAACAAATATACAAAAATACATGTACATAGATTATACGTACATGCTAATTTTTCATTTAAGACGTAAGCTTCGATTCGTCGCAGCGAGAAGATAGTCGCTGCACCATTCGAGAATAAATAAACAAAAGAAGGGATCTTTTTTTAACTTTTTGCCTGAAACGCGGGATAAATTGATCAAGAGATAGATGCACTTGCCGACTTGGTGACTTCGCGATCATCCGGGAATGGGGGAAAACGTCCCTCTCATCAACGGCGATAATAATAACAACACGACGACGACAATAATAACAACGCGACACACACAAGTCACACAAGGCTCGCGCAGCGGCGTCGGAGAGTGAAGTCGGCGCCGAGTGGCGTTCGGGCGAGATCGCGCTCCCTCGGCCGGACTCGGCTCGCCGCCTTGCCTGCCATGACTGGCCAAGCGCGGCGTCGCGGGGGAGCGAGATGGCGCGTCGGTGAGGGAAACCGCGGCGGTGAATCCGGCGTCGTGATTGGTCGCCGCGTGGGAGAGCCGCCCGTTCGAGCTCACCGTCGCCGGCAGTCGGCACCGAGTATTCAAGTCGAGCGCGTCGAGGCGATTCGAAGTCGCGGTGAGAGAGAATTATACACACGTATTATACCTATATACGAGACACATATATACGTACGGGGGAAACAGCACGCAATCTCGCGAACGTCGCTCGTTAACACGGTGTATCGCGGGCACGATGGCCGCCCGGCGCGTGTACCGTTCGCAACAAAAACAACAACAACAGTGCCGTACATCCTGTCATCGTCGCCGTAATCATTGTCGTCGTAGCGTTGCGCTCGCGGAGTCGCAGCCTCGCGCGCTCGCAGAAACGTCGCGGCCGCCGTATCTGGCGTGCGGATACGCTGGAACGCGCGGATCTTCGTCGCGGTGCGCGTCGCATTGAAGTTGCAGAGAGTCTCCCCGTACGTTTTCCGCGGCTAACGTCACCGCGGAGAGAGAGCAATCCGAAAGCGAGGAGCGAAAAGGACAGTGCGCGCCTCGCTCCGCTGTAAACTCGGCATAAATACGGTCTGCCTTTTATATATATATATATATTTATATATATATATATATATATACTATCTACCTCTGTGTGTGCGCCTCTTTTTCTTACACATATACACGGGATCTCCATCTTTCTCTTTTCTCGTCCTACGCTCCTTCTCGCGCGAGGAACTACATTGCGGCAATCTTCCCACGCACATCTCCGTCTCTATTTATCTCTCTCTCTCTTTCTCTCTCTTTCTCCGGCTACGACGACCGGAAATTAAACTCGCGCGAAAAGCGCGAACCGCGCGCGTCTTCCGTCGCTCGAGTCATCGCGCGGAGTGCGTTTATTTTTCTCTCCTGCGTAGAAAAGTGCTGCGGCCTAACCTCGTCGACAGTGAACGGAATTTTCTGTGCACGCGGTGTGAAGTTGGCTCGGGTCGCGCGCAGCGAGACACGAATCGAATCGAATCGAACACGGTAATAAAGTAGTGAACACGGAGTGTTGAAGTACAGTGCGAGAATCAGTTGTGCGCGTTTTCGCAAAGTTCCGAACGAAAGAGAAGACAGGGTGCAACGAGAGAGATCGGGTATCTTTCTTCGTTGGAACGCCGCCGAAAATCGGAAACGTGAGACACCACGCCTCTCTCTCTCTCCTCTTTTCTCGCCGCCGCCGACCGAAGTCGATAAGGAGCTACTACGAGTGAACAAGAAAGACGGTGGCCGTTGCTCGCGTGCCCACAATAATGCCGCACGTGAGCAGCAGCGGCGACGGCGGCGACGAGCTCGCCACCGAGGACGAGATCAAGCTCTACAAGCATGAGGGCGAGGAGGACAAGACGTCCTCGGAGAATCTCACCGAGGACAAGAGCGACCTCATCGACCTCACCGAATCCGAGGTACCTACCTTTCTTCTCTTCTTTCTTTATCGTGCATTTGCTTTTTCTTCTCTCTCTCTATTGTCTCCTTCGTTCTCTTGAATACACACATCCTCCTTTGTATATATATATATATATATATATGTATACTCTCTTTCAAATGCGTCGTGTATGTATATAACCTTCGAGTATTAAGTGCGGGCGTCTCGTGTGTTGCAGGAAAAAGTTGCGCTCGCCGGTGGAAGCTACGCGACGACGGGAAAAGCGTCGACGAGATCCGACCTCAGCCCCGTCTTTGGTGAGTCCACTTGAAATGTCATCAAACTGAGCTTGCATTTTTCTCGCAGTTATCTCTCGTTTCTCGTCTATCGCTGTCTCGCCATGTATTTGTGCACACAGCTGCTCGACGCTTGGAAAGAAAATACCCTCGAGATGAATCACTCGAATCTCCGAGAATCCAGCTTCTCTCGATATCTCGGCGACGACACGGGGAAACCGTATCGACGCAAAATTTCGTCGCGTGAGTTTAATTATTCGTTAGCCTCCCCCGTAATCCAAGCGAGAGAGTCAACGGGATCGATACGCGATTCCGAGAGTCGTGGTAAACAGCTGGCTAAAGGCCCGTTTAAAAGTAATGCTCGTATGTAGTTAGGAAACGATTAATTGGACAAAGGACATCGGCGCGAGAAGCTTCTCCCCTAAAATCCAGCTTGTCCATCTACTTCCGTCTACGAATATCGACGCGTTCGCTAAGCAGGTCGCATATCGCGGTTCATAAATAATGCAAGGTACGCTGGAAGTTGAAAACAATACCGTCTAACTAGGCTAGACGACGCGAGAAAATATCATAGTTGAAATCGATCGATCTCTCGCCCGGAGAACGATACGGGGAAATTAAATAATAAAACTTTCAGCGGCGTCGTTTCTCAATGGTATCTCCGCACCTACCTAGGTAAATCTGTCTCTTTCTCTCTCTCTCTCTCTCGCTCGCACGCGCTTAGATTAACGTCATTCGAAATCGATCGCGGGCACGATAAGTGCTCTGTAGCCGCTTTCACGGTCCGATGATAATCGCGTCTGTGTGCGTCGGCCGGAGAAAATGTGTGACTCCGATTTCCCGGCGCTCCTATTAATTTCCTCACCATTACGCCGCATTACGTTGCACGTCGTCGTTCGAAAGCTTCTTCTACGTCGTCGTCGTCATCGTCATCGACGGCCTTATTGCCCACATTCTACCGCCGTGATAATCGCGAGCCATTCGCCCGAGGCAATGACGACAATGACACTTGACAATTCTACGCGATCGCGAGAGGAGAGACATAGAGAGGCTGCTATTGACACGTTTTGATAGCGGCTACTTCGTAAGTCGTTCTCTTCTTCCTTCCTTCGCTAGGAACTGTATTCTACATGTCATGTCATTTTTTATTTTTATTTCATTTTTTTACGATATTTTTTGAATATACGATATTTTTATATCGTTTCTGAATATGCACTATTTATATCGCTCGTGTTCTTGGCGTATATTAGCGCGTGAAAAAGCTGCGGTCTAAGCGGAAATTTACTTGCGATATTTCGTGAAATATATAACGGAGATAAAATGTTCAGCTTCTATTGCCTGTTTTGGAAGCGATATGAACGAGGCGCTCGGCGAGATGCGATAACATCGCCGGAGCGTTTCGCAGAAAAACCGGACTAGCCTAAAGAACGCATACGTGTCTCCGCGCTTTTTCCCTGGAAAATAAAATATCATCCTCTCTTTAAAAACTCGACTTTCTCTTTCTCTTCTCTCGATCTTCTTTACGGATTTTTCAAATTTATCGTGCGAATTTTTTCCCTCGGAAAAATATAAGTTCTGTTAATTTTATCATACAAATCAATGAAGTCGGACACCTGTTATAATATATTCAAAACTCGAAACAAAAATTTGTCAAATTTTTATTCAGTTCGTGGGTGTTCGTTTCGTTATATAGGTATTTACCTGGAGATATTGTTGCGCCCAAAAGGTTTTTCACTCTTTCTTATATGTTTATTCATTTTTCACCTGAACCTTAACACACAAAAATGTCGAACGTCTTTTTGTCTCTTAAAAGGTTGAAATGTTTTTGTTCATATCGAACGAGATTTACGATGACAGATTCGTTCCGGGTAGATCGTTTCTCGACGTGTCAGTAACGTATATACAATGAGATGCGTGCCTGAAGACGTTCCCGTTGGTCGGCTCTTCCTCTACCTCGCCAGACTTTGTCACTGACAAATCGATGTCGCGCTACCGCGCACGCTGTCACGTTGTTGCCAAAACATTTTAATGAGTTAACGTGGAGCCGCACGTCTCCCGGCACGTTGTCTCTCTTGTTTGAGATGTTGCAGGCGCGATTACGGCACGTGCGTGTGCGCGCGTGTATGTATATCGTTATCGAATATGCCTTCCCTTCTCTCTTTCCCTCCAAAAACCTTCCGACTCTTAAAAATATCTCCGGACACATCTTCATGGCTTACGCAATCGAACGAAACATAGTTTCTTAATAATTATAATCGCGATCTAGGGCGATCGATATTTCAATTTCGCCGTCTGTTTTATATCCTACATTTTACAAAAGATTGTAATAAACGGTAATCTCGCGCGATCACTTATCTTATAGATTATTAAACGGCTATAGTTTCCATTGATCCGATTCTATTCCATCATCCGTGAATCACTTTCGCCTTTATGTATCGATATACGCGCGCGAGTGGATGGGATGGGAGAAGAGGAATCGTTGCACTCTTCGTCAGAAAACGTGCAAAACGTTACGTCGGGATCCGTTGTAATCGCTTAAGTGGTTAATTATGGCTCTTCGAGGAAGGCCGAGCGTACGCGCGCGCCAGGCTGAAGCCTGAATTAATCTTGGCATCGGTTGACTTCACTAGAGCCGCTTCTCGTGTTTCTTTTTTTTCTTCTCTTTTTTTTCGTCGCTTGTACACATGAAAACTAGTTATTCAGATATATGCCGAGAGTAAGAGAAACCGAGAAAGAGAGATTGCGTGTAACACGTCACATTCTGACGTCATTTTTCGCCAAACGCGTTGACGTACAATAACGTGTAATATCAATACTTCGCGTATCGGAAATGTCTCTTGTTTTCCCTGCTAAACGGTAGTATAGTTTATGCGTTTATCATTATAAAAGTGCATCGTAAAAATAAAAAAAAATAAAATACGGCAACACTCGCGTAAATAAAGAGATCCCCATTTTTATATCGAAATTCTTGTTGCGTATATACGACGCGGTATATTTTTTGTGATAATCCGATGGCATTGCCTGCGTCGGTTTTCCCAGGGACGATATTAACATAATATCGCAAAACGCAATACCCCCGGCATATTCCTTTCCACATCGCTACCCTCTCTTTACATGCTACCACTCATTTTCAATAACGTCGTGCACTTCGTTAGTATTTATATCGGCTTATTACGCTTCCGTATATGCGACATGTTCTCTCGTTACATTTCCTTGTGGAAATGTTGTTGCCTGGGTAAAACCAAAGAGAGATCTGCCAGACTTGGCGATGCGTACGGTTAATTATCGCAAGCGCTTGTCGCTCGGAGCACAAGGTAATTACCGGGATTTCGCCATCCAGGTACAACAAAGTGTCGCGCGCGAGCGAAAAGTCGTCTTACGCGACTGTCAAATCGGGAAATGAAAGTCAGCCGAGCACGAGATGTGTTCGGGATAGAATCTCGTGTAATGCCAAGTTATATAGCTGTGATCGAATGACTAGCCGCCGGTGCTTTTGCTGCAAGCTCTCTCTCTCTCTCGAATCATAAACGTTGCAACGTATATTTGAATGTATACGACGGGTTAGTTCGAGCTCTCGTAGGACGATCGCGGAATGTCCTGTGCGCCAACTTTCTTTTACTTTTCGCGTTTGTACAAAGTTGAAGCGCGCCCCGATATCGCAAAAGTGTTTTACCGGAAGCTACATTTTTTTTTAGTTGTACATTTTTTCGTCAAAGTTATTTTGATACGATAGTTTTGGATTTTACAAAGTATTTACGGAGAGAAAAGGTATTAAAATTGACATTTGTGTTTCTAAACTTTAGTTTTTAGCTGAAAGTTAAAACAAAGATTTAGATTGCATTTATATATCAGAGATTATATTTTGTAAAATCCGAAACTCGTATATTAAAATAAATTACTCGCCATCAGATTGTCTTGTAATTTTGATTGATAATAATATTGTTTTAAATTTTTGAAATAATGACAAATGGCCATTTTCGCAAGCAAACGAAAATTAAAGTCTAAAAAATTGGTCCACAAAACTGATACATCTATTAAAAATTAAAATACAGAACATAGTTAAAAACTTGTAGACTTGTAGAATAAAGTGTGATAACAGAAAAAATACGCCGTTATTTACCATAGATTACGTAATTCGAATTAAATTATGTAAAAAATTATTTATCTCTTTCGACAAATTAATATTAAGTTTTGAGTATAATCAAACTTGGATATCGCAATGAAAATATGATATAAATTCAATATTATACATGCATACTTCTCGAATGCGTCAAGAATGTGTTATCTACTTATACATATTCGCATGCAATTTCTTCCGGCGATACAAATATAGATGAATACTTGCGAAAGTGCGCCTTTCGATATACGAAGTGAATTTTCTCTTAGAATTTATCCTGAAAATCATGGTACTCGTGGGACAATATGGTACTGGAAGAATTTTATAAGAGTTTCTCTGTGATTAATATTTACCATAATAAAAAATATTATATGTATATGGTAAAATTAATCGAACGTATTTTATATCTTATTACGGTAGTTATTATATATTCTATTGTAGTAAAAATATTAATCAGAACTCTTATAAAATTCTTTCAATATCATGTGTCATGATTAGCAGGATTTTCACGATAAATTCGAAGAGAAAATTCTCTCTATTCATAATTTGTCGCTGCTCGGTCCCGCGCGTCCAGACTGCATCGCGGCGCCCTTCAAAGATCGCGAGACAAATAAAGTTAGAGATAGATAAATGGGTAAAAAATGAGAGACAGTAGTAAAAATTGGGAGAGGCGCAGAAACGATGTGTCTCGTTGTGCGAAGTAATTGACGAGTTCGCGTGTAGGCGGTCGGGCGCCTAGATCGCCTCGAGCGCACCATAGGCTTATCCTTAGAGACGAAAAACGAAACGAAACGAGCAGCCCTGACGGGCTTTGCCCGAGACCAAGAGAGAAGGAGAGGCCTTCTTCTCTCCAAGCGAAGGAGAGGCGTAGAAACGAGGCGAGAGAAAACGAGACGATGCGAGAGAGAGAGAGAGAGAATGGAGGCGAGACCCCGCTGCTGCATCACCCTGAACTTGCCCGAATACCTTCCCTCCGAACCGTACGATGTGTATCCGCTCACCAATGCACATGGCACCCAAGCGAGTTCTCTCTTTTCTCTCTCCTTCTCGCTTGTTCTTTCCTCTTCACGCCTGCCTTGTATCGCTCGTTCGATTTCTGTCTCTCTTGGTCCTCTCGTTCCCCTCGGTATCCTTTCCTTTTCTCTCTTCTCTACTCCGTCTTCTCTCGAAGCTAACCCACCCATTTCTTACGCTCCGCAGCATATACCGGGTATGTCGAGAGACGCCCGCGACATTTCTTTCGCGAAAGGAACTCGTGGAATTTCAAGCGATCGCGATAACAGGATCGTTTAGATAGGATAGTTCTGAGAAGAAGCGGTCACTTTGTATATCTCGCTCCATATCATAAACTGTACTTTTTCAGAGTTTCTTTAAGCGTGAATATACAGAAGCAAGATTATAGGGCAAAAACTAGCTATTTTTATTTTTCCTTCTCTCTCATTACTGAATTATCAAATATATTAAAATCATTTTTTTATGTTAATTATATAGTTTGAAAAAAGAAAATATTATTGGCGACTTTAATTGTCGATAACTTTTAAAATTATTATCATTTTTAAGTTGAACGAGTCATAGTCTATTTTTAAACTTTTCTCAAATTATATTATATTTTATTTCAAGATATTCAGGAAATAATTTATTCACATAGGTATTATTTTCAAATGCACTTCTTAATATCAAATTACACATTTACAGAAATAATTAATGTAGCATAAAAACATAATGAAATATTAATCTCAACTGGTCATTTCTGCAACTAATTTTTCATTATTCTGATATTAACGTAGCAATATTTTTTTTCTTTGTGCGCGTCCTTGACAAAAGTTACAACGATATATTATGACATGTTAAAGCATGTAAATACCATTTATGACTGTATCATTCTTTCACAATGCGGCCGGAAAAGCCCGCGTTAATACGCTGTAAAATCTTCCCTGCAAATAATCGGTGTGAATAACTTGCCAAAATCTACCGTGTAAAATCCGTGTGACGAGGCAATGCAAATTGACACACCCGGTATATAAGCACATATACACGCTGGCTACAGTCAGCATTATACACCTACCTATCTATCTACCTACCTACCTACCTACCCTGACTTGCCTCTACCTACCTACCTACCTACCTGCTCGCTAACGAGCCTACCTGCCGGACTTCTTGCATTCGGAGAGGCCGTTCGAGAGGGAGAGACGAGTGAAAGAGGGAAGGTTCCTGCCGCCCATGGTGCCTATTCCCCATGGGTTCGGCAACTACACCCTGCGGTGGTGTGCTCGCGCCTTCTTTTATAAATGGTTAAACAAATTTCCCGTGCGAAGCACGAGTCTTTCCCAGAAACAGATACGCGCGCGCCGAGACGAGAAGAACGAGACTCCCAGAAAATATATGTTTGTCCCACTAAACTATTCCCAATTCCATGGATGTGGGCTCGATATTTGTGGCTCGAAAAGGAATGAGACCATTTCGCTTGCATGTCGTTAAAATTCGTGCACGGTGGTCTAAAAATATCCTCCTGAAAAATCGACTTAAATATCTGAAATATTTCGATATCTCTTCTTTTTTTCATATCACTTGAAAAATATTACACGATAAAATTAAATTTTATTTGTCATTGTCGAGACTCGCTGTCATCGCGAGAATCTGCGCGAAAATCGCAAAATTGATCGCGATACCGATCGGCAGCTTATCAGATGTTGCGTCTCGCTCTCGCGTCCGCTTTTCATCGCGGCATTTCATCACTTCGTATCTTATCGCGTGACGAATCGTCGATTCCCCCGAGTTTTCGATTCGACGTCGAAATCGATAGGCATCGCTTAATGACGCAAAACTTTTGACAGACGGCTGCACGAAGGAAATACCGGAAATTCTCAACTCGCGACACTTGAACCTCGGCGCACGTGATACGTATATAGCTTTAATTCGCGTCGTCACGCGACAAAGTTTCTCTACTCGGATGAACTCGCGAGAGGAATCTCGCGAATTGTGTTCGACGAAAATTAATAAGCGGTTGACTCACGAGTAAAAGCGAGAGATTATCAAGCATTGACCTACATTGATATGTCGAGTATTTTTAACTAGGTCTTACAAAACTGGATCGCATCATTATTTTTCTAAAAATTGAAACATTCTTGAACGTATTTTATTCGCCCAATAACATTCTGTCCTGTAAATCAGATGCGATGTAAAATTTAAATAAAATATATACGAACCAATAAGAGCTTTTACAAGCATCTCTACGCGAACGCGCCTTGAGATAATCGCGGCCCAATCAACATAGATAACAAGATAAAGATAAGCGCGAGCAAACTCTCGAGCAAAGCATACTTTTGTATCGTTGTAGTCGTTTTTCCTGTTTCGAGGTCGGATCCACGTAAAAATGCAATTTTCTTCACGGGAATCTATCGGTCTCGATCGGTGAGAGGAGAGGAGAATTTCTACTATACAATATTTCTTTTTCTTTCGTAAATACGTTGCGCGATTTTTCGTCCGATGAAAATCCCTCAAGGATATAAAGAGGGTCTCTCTCGAAAGAGAGAAAGATTGAGAAAGTTTTTAAACATATTGTATGCAATATGATATAAGTGATGAACGACGTGTGTGCCGACCGAACGTGTTACCTTCGATATACATTTAAAGTGTGATGTTTGCGTTGCGTGAACACGAACACGCGAATACCTTGTTCGCGCGCGCGAGAGGAGTAAACCGCCGTTTAATAAAATAGCGTGATCCCGGTGACGCATGCTATCGTATATAACGCGCTGAAACGTTCGCCTACAGAGTACTTTGACGAGATTAATGCACGTAAATGTAAACGACTCATTTATCGCGCTCGCTTCGGGCGAGATTAATAATCTTGCGGATTCGGTTAACGCATTGCAAAGTTTGATCTTGCGGATATAATTAATGGCGGGATATATACGCGCTCTCTATTAACGCGGTTTTAATGTATTTTTAATAGGAGAGTGCTACACATTTACAAATATATAAGTTGCAAAATATATATACATCATATATAGTATCGTGAAATTGTAAATATGTATTCTTCGAATTGTGTCTATATGTCAAAACTGCTGTGTAAGCAGAAACTTTGACAAATAAACTGCGTTTTAGGGGCAGAAGTTTCTTTTGAAATGCAAGAGTCCAAACGAGAGAGACTCGTCTCTATACGCTAATGAGGTTCAACATAAGCGTGCGATATTCTTGCTCCTGAATTTCGCGCTCCTGTCGCTTAAAATGCATTTTCAACGCGACGCTCTAACGAATATCGCATGGACCGTGTCCCGAAAAACCCGGCTGGCAAAAGAATGAAAAAGCGAACGGATGTTAATAAGCTCGCCACCAAAATACCGGTTTTCCTTTCGAGACTCGTGCGGTTACGATTCAGGTTTGCCCGCGCGTTTCCGAGAGCCTGGTCGAACCGATTTTCGTCAAACAAAGTCGTTGGACCGTACGACTCTCGAGTCAATTAACGCCAAGAGACTGTCGTCGTCGACGTTCGTCGTCGTCGTCGTCGAACTCGAGTCTTGGTTAAAGGAGGAAGAAAGGCAGGTTAAACGAGAACGGAGGCGGACGAAGGAATGTGCCTGTTTGATTAGTCTACGGCCGCTAATTATGTTATTTCTGTGAATGAAGTGGAAGTCACGAGGCAGTCGCGATTAGAGCAATGTTTCCAAATTTCGTCCCTTGACACGGAAATTATTTTACGTTTCTATGTAGAATTGAAGAAGAAAAAAATTAGCAATGATAATAATACGTAGGATTAGTCACGTACATATATGCGTACGATGAGAAGAGTCGAAGGTGAACAAGAAAGAAAAGCAAGTGATAAAGCGAGACGAAGAGAAATGTTGATCGAGAGAGAGAAAGGAAAGAGAACGGCGAGAGCGAGTGAGAAAGATACAGCAAATGAGGAGGCACACAACCGTCTGTGAGCCGAAGGTTAGCAATCTGCGTAGTGTTTTACGACAACTATAAATATGGCCGTAAAGCTCTTTGTTTAGAGCAACTTGTCCGGCTTTTCGAAACTCTGCCCTTACTCGCCACCGTTCGCCGGAGACTGTTTAGGTTGCAGAAAGTAGAGGATCTACTACACGCAAACACGTCGCTCGTTCGTACCACGCGGACCATTCGCTTTTCGTTAGGGATCTTGAGGAAAGAGATGGAAGAGAGGGAGGACGATACACGGGTAGATCGGTCGATAAAAAATTTACGACTCTTGTCGGTTGCTGTTGCTTTAGGGGGAAAACCGGAACGTGTTGCAGCATCTTCGAGAGATCTCGGCGCGGACGACATAGGATATTTGCACGTGAAAATTTCTGCTCTTCGATTTAAAAAAAAAGGGGAAAAAGAACGCCACAGCGGTGGCATCTGCTAACCATATGCTGACCGAGATCGGGATAGCAGGCTGTCACGCTAATGTCAGGTTAAGCGATGAGAATGATTTACAAGCGGCGAGTTCGAAGAGATAGAGAGAAGAAAGAGAGGGAAAAAGAGGAAAAGAGATAATATTCCTTATTCGTCAGGATTCTTTTCTCCTTGCGCGCCTCGGATTTTTTTTGCTTATATAATTATAACTATCTTGGATTAGCCACAATGGATCGACCGCACTAGTAAATATAGCACGAGCTCTGACGCGAATGGACCGATCGGTTTCCAACTTGAAAGACTCTCGCTTCCGATCACATAATTATCATCTCGCGTAATTATTCCCACCACGCGATCGTTGCGCCGGGAAGACGTAATGGATTTAAAAGCAGGAAGAGGTTTTTGCGAAACTTGAGTCATGCAGTGATATCATTGCTTCTTTAGATTTAAAAATCTGCAAATAGAATAATATTATTAAAGAAATGCTTTTCATCCTATATATATATATATATTATTTTGATAAAATGCAGCCATATAATTAGGGAACAAATCAAAATATATTCTTTAGGAAACCCCTGTCGGTTTTGATATCTTACCTCAAAATGATCATTGCTGTTTTATCTTTTTTTTATTAGTACAAAAGGCGTATCTAGCCAACAGTAAATATTATGATCGTCATTAGTTATCCCGTGAAAGGAATTTCACTAATCTTCTTCCGACTAGACGACAGGCACGTGGATGAGATGACAGGTACAGAGATAGAGAGAAAGAAAGAGAGAAGTCGAGAAAGGCAAAGAGGGCCGATCAATCGGTTCTCCGCTATCCGCCGCGCCGGTGAGCTAACTAAGGCTAAATAAGGTAGTCGGTCGGTCTCCGTAAATAATTGTATCTCGTAAAGCGACTAGGTAACTAAGGATTTATATGGGCGTAGCCGACGGGGCCGACACTTGCTACTTCGGTATACTATGGCATATAACAACCTCCGCTCCCCTTTCCATCCCTTTCTTACCGAGCTTCTTCTCTCCTTCTTTCCCACCCCGGTACCTCCTTTTTCCTTTCTTCGAACGGACGTAACCTGTGAGTACCATAGTGGCGCACACGTGGCAAGACGGTCACCGAGGGGACCGTGTCTCCGCTCCATCTTCTTCTCCTCATCCTCTCTCTGGTGGTCAATGTTGTATCGCACGCGGACCTTTCAAAGGCTTAACTTCAGTCATGCAAATTAACCATCGAGATACCTCGAAGGTAGCCCATTACGCTCGCGACAATTCGCTCTTTTTTAATTGCTCCTCGTCACCGTCAGACGGTTACGACCGTGAAAAATTGCGATGTGTACCAACGACGAACGAGCTCCTCTTATTTAGCTCGTCAAAGACTGAGAAGGACACACCGAAGCGTGTGCAAAATGTCCGCGTCGGAATTTTACTGTACATATCAAAAGTTAAACAGATCTTTTTCAGAACCGATTGCATTATTTTTGTTTCAATATGTGATTATATAATTTTTATACGTCGCTTGTTTTATCACGTTTTTTACGCTTCGTCGCGATTTTCATGTCTAGATCCGTCAAAGAAAATTCCGTGAGATATTCGAGCGTGTAGACAACACGTTCTTTCTGACTCTGTTCTTAGTTCCTTTCAATCTCTCGAGCGTGTATGCGCGAATTACTTTCGATAATCTCGAACACAGGGGTGTCTCGTACAGGACTTTTCTTTTGTCGTCACCCATTCGTAATTTTTTTTCCTTTTCTGCCCTCCCTTCCTGTATTCGTCGCGTCGCGAGCAAAAGAAGCGGGATTCCGAGAAATTTTTTTCCTCTCGCACGAGATTCCTCCGCGACGGCGATTTAATGGAATTAAAAAGTTTCCGCGATGCACATCGCTGCGCCCTTTACTCCCACGCGACGCGGGGGACTCGGCATAAAAATAGCTTACGCGCGAAAAAGGAAAACCCCGATCGCTGATCAACGATCTGGGAAATTAATTATCGTGCACGAAGAAACCTCGCGGAGATTATTAGTCACGGCTCGGCCGTAGTTATCGCCGTCGTTGCTCTAAAGAGGCTTTTGCGTGCGCTTGACGCGCGCGCGCTCGAGTCTCTCCGCTTATAGATACGCTAATCTTATCTCTCGCCGAGATAGTGCACCGTACCTACGATATAATTACCGGTCGATGCTGCTTTTTTTCTACATAGTTTTATCTTCTTGCAATAAAAAGAGGCGTGAGTAGCTTTTGATGGTTTCTCACCGTTTCCTCAATTAATTAGGTCAAACTGTCACGTAATAAATCATATCATTGATCAATTTTTAATTACGAATTTATGCATAATTTTCTCATATATGTATTAATTTTTTCTCCACGAGATATTTGAGCGCGAATCTCTCGAAAGCGGTAAATATTATGTATCATTCTCTTCACGCGAGATATTATATTTAAGTTAAATAATAATATAGAGATATAACACACGCGGAATAATGATTAAGTCTCTCGACTGTGAATCGAGTTAGTCATGTTTTCATATGGTCAGAAAACACGCGCGTGCGAGGCATGGAAATCTGCTGTGACGGAAGTCACAAGTCACATGTGCGAATGACTCGTGCACACGTGACTTCATTTCGTACATTTCAATATCTTTAATTATGTCTTTAGTCTCCGCTGTATTAGGCATTCACAATATTCTCGTAACAAACTGGTCTATTCTTTTTCTTTTTTATTTCGATCTTATATACCAGTATATACAAAGTATTCTGGATATTCTTAATTTTATACCTGTATATTTCATAATAATCATAATGCACGACGATTTTAACATATACTTTTTCCCGCGCACATTTCTCGGCTGTTCTGCGACACCCTCGCGAGACTCGTCCCAGCACGAGGTGGCCCCTAATTTAGGACTTTATCGTCCTGTTATCCTTGCGTCTTACGAGCCCTCTCTCTCTCTTCTTCCTTTCTCTCTGTCTCGAACGTTCCGGTGTCACTGCGCTTGCTGCGCGTTTTCACCGTTCGTTGGACTCGCACTGCAACGGGAATGCACCGCGTGTTTCGCGTATACTATAGAGCGAAGAACCAGAGAACAAAGATAAAGCGGAACGATGACGCAGACAAGAAAATAGGAGAAACGAAAACAAAAATAAACAAAAATACCGAGCACGTCTGAAAATGCGGTATAACCGGAAAATTAGCGATTTCTCGCGCGCAATGAGTCGAAAATGTAGAATAGATTGTGCTTCTTACACAACTTTATTTTCTATTTAAAGGATATAAAGGCGATCTTAATATTCTCTTCTTTGATAATTTATTTCGAATTGTTTTATCAAATGGAAAATGTTGTATATTTTCAACAATTCCGAGATATATGAAAAATCTCGTTTGAGCAAACTAAAATCTTCTATGTTGAATCACATTTCTTGAAAACCAAATCGTATAAAAATATTTCACTAATATTTTCAACATATTTTTGAACATATATACGGGATATGTCTCTGGCATTTTTTTTTATGATACACGAATGAAAAGCACTGAATTTATGAAACTCGATGTTTACAATTATTCTCGAATGAAGAATAATGACGAGACTGATGAGGAAAAAACCAAGGCGGTTCTCCTCTGAATCAGCCGCGAAGTATTAATTGTCGGAAAAGTTGCGGTTGGTCAGAGACACCCTGTATACCGGTACGAGTGGGTGTCTCCTTGTGTCCCCTCCATCGCGGATCATCTCTGGACCCGGTGGGGCACCTTCTTCCATCTCGTGGCCCTCGACAGGCAGAACCCGAGGCCAAGAACGCGCAGGGCCGTAGGCCCCGGCCTCGGTACATCTTGTTGGGACCCTGAGACCCTGAGTAACCGTACGCGATGTTGCCATATTCTCGTCGTACCCTCGTTTGGGCGAGAGGATACCCTGTTTTGAATAAATTAGCAATCGTGCGAGGGGCCTCGGGGGCTCCTAAGAAGGGAAAAACAAACGTCGAGGAAATTGCATAACTCGCAAGAAACGATGCAGAAGGGCAAAAAGTTCCCCGTCAATTGACTCTTTCAATTGTGTACGTGGATGTGTGTGTTTAAGTCGTTAAACATAGGAGATAATTTTGTTTTCTACGCGCGCGTAGTCTCTTCAATTATTATCCGTTTCAATCTCGTATTTCGACTCTGAAAGCCATGGAGCTTTATTTATCTGCAAAGCCCTCCAATTACGTCGCAAATTAATTCTTTCAGCGAGATATCTTGCGCGGATAAACATCGCGAAATTTATGATCGCCGATCGCGTCGCGAGATTCCGCCGCGCAGGCAGGTGTATTTGTGCTCGTTAACATGTAATAGAGATTGCTACCTCAGATCGTCGACCACCCGTATTATCGTCGTCGAATACCACATGTTCGTCGTGACGCCGTCTTTTACCACGTCGCGTCGCGAAAGACCCAACACGTTTCTCATCCGCATTTCGAAGACTCGGAAACATCAACGATGAGAGCCGTCAAAAATCCGGACGATCGGTCGGATTAGTCGGGACTGATCGGATTAAGCCACTTGATCCGCCGCTCTCTTTTATTGCAGTGCAAAGTATTCTTTTTCCAGAATCCACCGCAAACACTTGTCTGCAAAGGCATAAAAATCCTTCATTTTCTATATTGTGAAAAATTATACCGTATCCTTATCTGTCCTCCGCTCGTTTCACACGTAGAAATTAACGATCGATCATTTCGTTTGATAAATAATAATTTGCTTATGCATAATTCTTGTAATTTATCTTGGAGAAAATCACGGATACAACGCACACATATACGCACTTGGTATTATCATAATTGTGGATCGCATAAATTATCGAAAGCCGTGTTCTCGACGCAAGAAGAAGTTTCGGGATGTGTACCGCTTTCCCGAAAAGAAGGGGGCAGGGCAGGGCAGGGCAGATCGTGTCGGACTGAAATATCATCTACACGCGCGCGCACGCCCCGAGGAATTCCAGCGTGGCTTCGTTTATTTCTTTCTGGAAATTATCGCCGGGCCCGTTCTCTCTCTCCTATACCCGCTCTCTTCCGACGTCTCGGTTAAACGAGAGTCGTTCTCCCTCATCCTGTCCACGTGTTTTACGTCATAACGGAAATGTTTGCCGGTCCATTTGTCCGTCAGGAGCAGCGCGATAAAATTCTCGTACCGCCTACGCAACTCGAAATGCAGATACAAAGCTGTTTTTGCCCAATATTTATTCGTATTTACTTGATATTTGTTCGAGAGGAAGAGTTATATCTGAAAGAGAGATGTAGAGATGAAGGGAATGATAAATGTTTTTCCGTCCTTCGTGATGCCTGTTTTTTTCCTCGGAAACGAGCATAATGGCTTGTAGAGATCGAGAATCCCTGTCAGCCGCCATCAGATCTCCCGCTTCCGAGACCTGTCAAAACTGCAATGCGGTTCGCTACCTGCGTGAGACGCGCAGTATCCCGAAGAATGCGCTGCCATCCAGGGAACGTATTGTCGAAGAGAAACGATCGACAAGGCGTCGAAGCGCGTCCGAAGATTTCGAGGCAGAGTGTATTTCTGCTCGAATGGTCTATAGATTGCGTACGCACAGGTAGAGAGAATTCTGTTAGCTTAATTATCATCGACGTGGCCTTCTATTACAGGCCTTCTCGAATTTAAAATAGACGTGCGATCCTTTTTAACTCTCTCGTGTAAAGAGAGCTGCGGCAGAAAATTACGTTCTCGTCGGTACAAATATATCCCATTGGTCTTTTTTTTTTTTTTTACAGGGAAAAGTGAGATTGACTAGATTAGATGCAAAAAGATGTAGACGACGACAGAGTTTACAGACCTTTTTTTTATTCCAAGTTAATTAATGTACGAAAAGGGATGGACGTTGAAAAATAGAACGCCAGAGAGCGAGAAAGAGGGAGAATTTAATGTTTTTTGAACGGCAAGTCGCGCCTTGTTCCTCGATCGTCGCTTATTAAAAAATTACGAAGCGATTAAACTAGTCGCTCGAACGGGACTCGACGTTCCTTCGACGAAGTTGAGTTCGCGACGCGGACCCGCAAACGTTGTCTGGAGGGAGAGAGCGAGGGACAGAGGAGAATCTTAGCGTCGACATGCCTCTCTTTGATCGGTCGAGTGTCCAAAGAGATCTCGGCCGATTAAAAACTCATCGCTGAGCAATAACGGCCAGCTCTGTATTCCTCTCTCTCTTGCTCTCCGACGCGCGGTTATCGCAGACTCTCGCTTTCTTTCCGAGGCGTGCCCGGTTTTATCTCGGCTTTATCTCGCCCCATTACCGTCATAAGACCCTCGACTGCGGACGGAACGAGACGAGACGAGAGAGTCGACTCGTTTCCTCGTATCTGTCCGCGACACAAGTACATTTCCTCGGGACGATCGCGTCCCAGCCGCACTTATTATCTCGATCGAGATAAGAACTCATTTAAACTATCAAAACTATCTTTTCCATTAATTTCTCAACTGTATTAGATAAATGGAGAAGAGCGAGAAAAAAATAACCGTGGAATATGTCACCGAACAATGCCCTTTTATTCACGCGTTAAAAGATCATCATCCCTCGAGCGTGCAGTATTGTTGCTAAGGCCGATTGTGTACTGAAATCCGGAAAGCCAGCGTCCAAATTAACGTGATGTATACCGTAAACAGAGCGAGGTAGGACAAGGAAGAAAAATGTGGCGCGCGCGCGCGTTCGTTCTCCGGAATGTCACTTTCACGTCGCGTCGTCGTCGTCGTCGTTCACGAGCCGAACGAAAGCGAACGAGCAGAGCGAACGACGCATAGCACGGATTCGGCAGTTTCGGTGTGGGGATTTTCAGGCTGCTTCGGCAGCGAGCGGGGGAGGGTAGAAGGCAGCCTTGGCCGAAGGAAGGCGCGCTTGGGTACCCGACACCCATTGTCCGCGCCGTCTCTTGTTACGAGACGAGACGAGCAAGAGAGGAAGAGGGTCAAGAGCGAGATGGAGAACCACGCAGCGGTTGAGCAGAACCAGCCGAGAGCGAACGGTCAAACAGACGGACTCTCCGGCTCTCTTTCCTTCTCACGCCGTCTTCTTCTGCTCCATTCTCGAGCTTTTGCCTCTCTCCTTCTCTTGTTGCTTTCCTTCGCGCGCACGGGCCCTGCCGAGTCAAAACCCACCTATGTACGCTTGGTCGAAGCCCCCCGGCAGTAGGTCTCTCGCCTCGGGGTCCCTTTTCTTCTTCTCACCGAGATCTCTCGTTCTTTTTCCCCCTTCTTGTCCCTCGTCTCTCTCGTCTTCCTCTACGTCTCGGCGAGGGCCCTGCTCTCTCTTTCTCTCGTCGGGGTCCAACTTGACCTCTGGTCAACCCGCCCGTTGAATCTTTCGTGTACTCTGTTGCACGATGACAAAATTTTATATCATCCGCATGGTTCGCGAGCTTAATTTACTTTGACAAGGTGTGTTATTCGGCACAATATATACGTTATATTATTGCGTTTATATTCTACAGATTTTTTTTAGATATATCCGAATAAATTGTGTAAATAGAAATTCACATATATACCTATACAAGTTGAAGAATTTCGATTATATTCCATAACGCGTTGAAGGCCTAATTAGCTAATTCTGCACGGTCGTCCGATCGATCTTTGAAATTATCTTCGCGAATCCGTTCAAGGAGATAGAGAGACTTCATCGACTTTGGAATTCAGTCTCGACTTGCACGAGCTTTTGATTGCTTTGATTCTTGCGCATGGTCTCTTCCCGAGCCCGCACTTCTATAACCACGTCTTCGATCCCGGGCTACGTGACAGTGGGTCTGTTCTCGGGGCCCGTCAGGAATCTCCGAGACCCATTACGAGGGTGCGCCTACTTGCTTGACCTTTATGCGATGAAATACGTTTCGTTGTCTTCGGTTCACAGTGCGTTTGCCATATTTCATATATATTTCAACGGGATATCTCATTTCAGAAAAACCCATTTGTATATTTTTCGATAAATAATTTATTGTAAATATTTATGTAATGTAACAAAAAATATCTGAAAAAAAAGTGGTCTAAGCAAATAGAAAAAATTACGTTTTTTTCATCTTGGTCACACATCATGTTATTTTAATATTACATTTGTTCGTTTTCTATATAGTTCGATAATTCTTGGTTAATGTCAAAAAAGTAAATGAAACAGATTATTCTTTGGAAAATTTAAACTCAAATACGTAACTTGTAACCATGACAAATACGCTATTTGTTGCACGAAACGTGCTTAAATATTAGATTTCTTTGTTACTGATTTTCAACTTTTCTTAAGCAGATCTCCCGCGTCGAAGTTGTCGTTTACAGGTAGATCTGGGTTTCTACCTTGATATTTTAAGAAAACGTATTTTTCATATACCAGAAAATTATAATAGGTCAAATTTTTCGCTTCATCAATTTTAAATTTTTCAAAGATTTGTTTGTCCATTTATTTTCAATGTAAGAAAGAGTCCTCTTTGGAATATTAGTTTAACAAATTTTGTTAACACGTTTGTCAAATTCTCGTGCAAGAGAATTCGGCAGAGTCATATTTAATAAGGATTTTTCTGAAAATTAATAATATAGTAATATTTATATTTTATATACGTCAAAATCTGAAGATTGTATCTTTAAGAACAGATTGTAGAAAATTAATTAGGAGCCTAATACGTTCATTATATGGATGATAGAGAGGAAAATTTATCAAAATGCTCGCATTTAGGGCTGAGACATTTATCATATTTTTGAGTGATCGACTGTTTCCCAAACCTTTTCCGCAACACAATATTTTTGGAGCACCCCACAGTTTTCTTCATCTTTTTCTCGAAAAAGGAACAAAAAGATGTAGCTCTCTCACTGAGAACTTTTGTCGAAGGCCACAAAACGCCTCCAAAGACATAAACAGGAATTTCTACTGGCACAAAGCTACTGAATAAGATTTTGTTCTTAGTATTCGTCAATATTTTTTTTAGATAGGAAGAGTAACAGTAATCTTTATTTTTTTTCCTCTTTTCTTCTTCTCACGTCCAATTCTCTCTTTTTCTTATAAAAAAAAAAAATAAATAATGGTGAATACATATAAAGAGAGAATTCGTGTGAACCAAGAAAAAAATAATAATCCCAACTTATACCTGAATTTAATTCGTAATAGCCGTTCGCACAGTTTCGTTTTCGAATTCAAACTGAAAATAATTGTACGGCTTCTCGCCGAGCGCGATGTTATTACATGGAGACAGTCGTGCATTATTGGCGCCATTAATTCGGGTTAATTGTCAGGTTGTGCGGTGTGTTTTTAATTCGGCTTAATCGGCCATATTAATTAACCGAGGAAGAAAGAAGGAGAAAGAGAAAGACTATTTGCGCGTCTCATCGTATAATGAGGCCTTCGCGCGATTTTAATCGAAATGTTTTCTTTCGAGGATGCCTTTTCTATGAGGTATACAAACTAGTTTGATATTTGTTTTTTAGATGTCTTGTAGATGAGGCAAAATTATATATAATATTTTTTTAAATTTACACATTTTAGACGGTGTATAATTTCGCGATAAAATTCGGAATAAAATTCTATTTATAATTTAACGTTTGGTGTGACACAAAGTTATCTAAAAAAGTAGAATACACATGTAATTAATATATGCGACACATAAAATTATAAATAGAATTCTGTGTCGAATTTTTATCGCAAATTATAAATTTCCTAGAACGGGTTCTTGTTTTTTAATCACAATCTTGTATTAATATGATTTTCGATGTGCATCCACATCTGGTTCTTTGAAGTTGAAAATTAACTTACAATTAGACGCACAGCGTGATATTTGAGTGGTCGCGTTTAGCGAATAATATGGTGCAGCTTTCGTTAACGTACGGTCCATCTATAACGGGCGGGTCCGGTTGAGAATCGCTGGGCAGTGTCGGCAGGTCGGTGGGTAGGTATATGCCGTTGATGGACCAGAGCTAATCTAAAAATCGCCGGAACTTTACAATTATAGTAATTTACCAGCCGACAACAAGCTGTACACACAAGCTCGCTCGTAATGGCATTAACGGCACGCTCTCTCGCTCCCGTGTCCTTTTAGCTGGGATCTGCCCGTGATTTGAAGCTCGAATTTGGAAGAAGTCCGTAATTGTGGTGCCGCTCAAGCGGCAACCATCCTCTCATCTGCAGATTAGGCGGCGCTAAACGCGCGGCCTTTATCGGCCTCGTTCGAGAAACAAGGTGATAACGCATATGAGGCGATATATATATATATAATTGACATATATTGTTTGATTTATGTATCTCCTCTCCGTTATTTTCGTCGTGAGATACATCAAAGTAATTGTTACTTCCGGTCAACATTGCGTTTCATATCATTTTCTTTTTTCTACAACGATATTGTTTAAACTTTTGACTTATTAGCGCGCGTTTCTCTCGCATGTTCGGAATAAAAATATTATAAATCGATGTAAAAGAGAATATTTATACGTGGGCTCGCATTACTCGCGGAGGCGTAACATCGAGGTAGAACTTTGCGCTTTGTAGTCTCATTTTCCCGTAACGATGACGCGATCATCGCGGTTTTTCCCAGTAGGCGAGATATAAATCCGACCGATATACATATCTTTCTCTCTCGGTTGTTATTGCCGGGAATATATGTGTGGTAGAAAAAAAAACCTCGACGTTATTCGAAATGTCAAACGGAAACGATCCTCGGGTACAGAGACAATGCGTAGAGAAACAAGTCACGAGAGAACTCTCGACGGTGCGAGATCGAGGGCGCTTCGGGACATACTTGGGGGGCCCAAGTAATAATCTCTCCACGACTTCCGCTCTTTGGCTTCCGCGCTTTAATGGGCGCCTTTCCAGGAATCGTCGATGCGGAATCGCGGGGTAACTCGGGATATTGCTTAAGAACCCGTGCAATCACGATCGCTGCGCATCCTCTAGCAAATTGATATTCGCTGCTTGGAACTCTCCTCCGCGGATTTTCTCGCCGGCTTCTGCCCCAGACTCGAACAAGAAATTCACATGATAGAAAGGAAGGGCTTCTCTCTCTTCTCGCGTGGTAGAAAGAGAACGTGAAAGAAGATTTAACATTATTGGAAAAAATTATTTGGTCATCATCGAAAAAAAAAAAAATTCAGTTAAATGCATATCCAATTCTTCAATGTCTAAAATAATTTCGAGATCTCTTGATCTCGTTTGCAGGAAAGAATTGTATAATTTTAATTTTCAGTTTTCTATATTTATTATAAGGGAGCTTTTTTAATTGCGCGCTCAAATTACACGAATGACAGATACACTCTCGACAGAAAGCAGACCGCCCGTGTTGTGCTCGACGAAGAAAAGTCGAGGTCGGATGTTGGTATCGGATGTCGAAATTTTCGCCGTCAGCCTCCGTTATGCGCGCGTATCAGTACCAAGAAGTATCCACGGGTGTGTGTCTCCGGTTGTAAACCTTGTGTCGAGAGTCGCATTGTGAGGCCCCGGGTATCTATAATTACCGTGCCGGGGTATTATTCCAACAAGACTGCGAAGTAAACAAACCCGCGGGAGAGAAGCGAAGAGAGAGAGAGCGCGAGAGAAAGACGGAAGAGAGGAGGCTAGAGAGGAAACCAAGAGAAGAGAAGTCGAGTGCACGAACTTTCAGTCGGTGCAGCGCCTGTTGGAAGGTCGATGGAACGCGCCGAGGGGCAAAGGGAGAGGAGACGCGCCGATCGTGATGGAAAGGACGAACGGGTAGAAGAGGAAGGGGGGACAGAGGGGAGGCAACGAGCTGGCAATAAACTTTGGGCGCGAGGAGTGTGGCGCACATGTTGTGCGCGCACACCCGGGATATACACTCGCCGGCGAGTGCGGATGCGAGAGGAACGTGGCTAAAGTTCTGCCCGAACGCTAGACAAGCATTACCTTCTCTCGCGGGATTTTCTCCCCTCTCGCCGAAACTCGCCACGGAAATTCCGTGACGAAATCCGCGCGATCCACGAATATCCATACATCCGGCGCGAAATCGATACGCAATTGCATCGCGAGATTTATTTTTATCGTTATATTCTCTAAACACGGGGGGGGGAGGGTGTCTATTGCTTTATGACAGTCTGCCGTTCACTTTGATATTCTAATTCACAATTTTGTTGTACTTGTCTCTCTTCCTCTCTCTTTCTCTCCCTCACTCACGCGAGCCGCGAGAAACTCGATAAAACCAGCTCTCGCGAGGGCTTTTCATCGGCGGACTCGCGGGCGTTGATAAAACGAGGATCGCGGGACTCGACTCGATGGTATGCGTCGCGTTATTTATAGAGTCGCGTAGCTGACAATTTAATCGTTCGCGCGAATCGCATCGAAGTGCGAGAGAGCAAGAGAGAGAGAGAGAGGAGGCGCGGGCAGAAGAGAATCGTTGCGTTTCGCGTCTTAATAACTCGGGACGCGCGAACGAGAGAGAATGCATGCGTGTGTCTTTCTCTCGTGTTCGCTCCCGGGGCGAAAAGGTCAACGGTCCTGACTTGTGTCGCGCGACGATCGAGATCGCGTAGGCTTCGGCGCGAAGAATTGACCCTTTCACGGTCGTCACCGGCAGCGGCCGAGACGACCGCGAACAAGCTCGTAGACGAGAGAAGTACATATTAATTGAACTCGTGCCATTCATCGGTCGTCCATTTAAACTATATAGTTTACATGTTTTATTGATCCGAAAAAAAAAAAAAAATAGGAAGAACATATATATTGGAGATTTTCGACGCGCTCTACAGAATATCTCTCACACGCGGTTGCATTCGTGAAAGTGCACGAGTATCCGGAGAATGAAGTATCGATTAATTTCCTCGATCATTACAGAACGCCGAGAGAGAGAGAGGAGGATCTTATCTCTCGCGAACTCATTGAAATTATCGCGGGAATTATGATTTTAGCTCCGCGCGTTCAATGAATATTATCGAGAGAGAAGGAGAGAACGCGATTCTCGTTATAAAATTCCCGCGTAATTGAATGTTAATTTCTTCGTGTTTGTTATAAGCACGATCGCGAAATAATCGGTACATCATCGACTACTTAAAAAGGATCATCGAATCTATATCCCGATGCTGACCGCGGCGGATGATCGCTATCGATTCGAAGCAAGTTCCAATCGAAACGATCGAGTTTCACGGAACGAACCAGGGGGAACTCGATCGATTCCGCACGAGAGCGAAATCCGTCTTGATTACGGAGGCGATACCCGGGGAGCAGTCTTGGAATCGATCGTATCGCGGACCGAATTCTTTCGCGCGGATTTCTCTCCTGTCGTTCGGGAGGAAACGATCCAGTTTCGCGGAAGGATAAGCCCGAGAGAGATTTCTCCGACCGCAGCATCCGTCCCAAGGATTAACCGTAGACGATAGACGATTGGTATCGCCACTGAATCTTTCGAGCAGGTTTTCGCGTCGGGATCGATCTTCTCTGCGCGAACGACGCCGAATCCCATTAAACGAAGACTGGTTTTAATGTAGTGGTAATATTTATACGAGGAGAGAGACATTTAGAGGCGAGAAAAAACGAGTGTATCTGGCAAAACAAGTATGCGGATCAAGCGATTATTGGCTTCGATTAAAATGCGACGTTACGTGAAATTGCGGGCGCGACTCGGTTCCCAATCGCGGTTCATAATCGATAAGTCGCGCAACACGCGATGACCGATTCTGCATTTGTTTAATATTTTATGACGAGAAGAGTATTTTTTTTAATATTGCACTCGCGATATTTCTACATGGAAAATTGCGAGAGGAGGTATTGCGTGAGGAAATAAAATTGAACCCAAGGCAGTACAAATTGGGCCTATAATAATTAGATAAAATAAATACGCGCGCGATTTCTCGCACTTTTTTTCGCAAACTGTCGCGAAAAAAAAATAAAACCAATTTGTATACAGGGAACGTATATATATATATATATATATAAATATATAATTAAGGTCGGTGTTGCACGAAAACGTAAATTGACGTGCTATAAGAGAGAAGGGCGTCGAAGCCTTTCTCTCTTTCGGAGCTTCCTTTTACTTTCTACAATTTGGTCCCGTTCGCGTGCAGACCACCGTTTAAAGATACGTTTCTTCGTCTGTGGTCCGTTTAACGTTGAGGAACGTGTTGGCTGGCAAATAATATCGTGCGATGATATAAATTCTTCAGAGTTGCGTATCGCTTGGTTTCAACTCTGGAAGTAAAAAAACGCGAGCATTTGATTAAATACAAATGTCTTCGTGTCAAAATTGTATTGCTATTAATTTGATAAAAAGTTTACTTTTAATTATCAACAACACAATGGAAAAATCGCTTGTACTCGTAATAATCATGCTCTTTCTCGTTTGTTCGCGAAACAGGAAAGGTGGACCCGACGCCGCACACATCCTCGTTCAACATGGGCTACCTCGTCTCGCCGTACCCGTACCCCAACGGAGCCGGAGCACCCATCCCCGTTTCTATGGTGAGTCTGGTTATGCTTCTTTTTTGCTTTTACTCCCGTCAAATTTGGCATGCCACGTCCCTTTTGTTCTCGAGCGACAACGCGGCGCGTCCGTCTTTTGTGTCCGGGGGCCCCCGATCTGACTTGGTCGAACTGTTCCGCGCCGGATCGTGATCACGCTATTGATTTATGGCGTCCGCAAATTGGATTCGCGATTTATATTTACAGGCGCTCGGTCTGTCTCTCTCTCTCTCTCTCTCTCTCTCTCTCTCTTTCACGAGCTTACGATTAAAACGAGGACCGCATCATCTAATAAGATTTACAAAGTAGTTGACGAAAGATAAAAATAGTACAAAAATAGGAACGAATGATGGGACTCGAATAAAAATTCAATTCACTTTTTTACATTTTTTAATCGATAAAAAAATTATTTGACGCGTAATATCAAAAAGTAGAAAAATTGTTGAAACAGAATGAAAATTTATTTCTCGCAAGAAGACGGGTATACAAAGAAAATTAAGAATCGAATATAAATATTTATGGTTCATTAAAATACTTGCATAAATCCAATGGAAGACGCTAAAGGCACCAGTGCTTGAAATATTGATCACAAATATCGGTTAGTGAAGACATTATCTTTATTACTAATCGATGCTATCGATTTCTCATTCCTATCGCTGTTTTTATACTCTAACGTCTCTGAAAGAAACGCAGTAACACCGCGAGAGAGTTAAGCCGCGAATAAGCAGAATATCGATTCGGACGAGCGAGCGAGCGAGCTTCCGCGGATCCGGCTAATTCGGCTGCGGCGAAGCATGGCGTCGCTAAATAGCGGGCAAAATTGGACCGATTCGGTGTTAAAGAGAGCGTGGCACGGTCGCGATCTCTCGCGGGGGTCCGCGTCGCGCTTTGTGCGCGATTCCACGGCGCGTGAACCCATTAAGAGAGTGCGGAGAGGAGAGGATAGAAGAGGCGTCTCTCTCCCTTTTCCTCTCGTCGATTCTTTACGGCCGATAAAATTCCGCGAAACTACGCGAGACAACGACTGCGTTTAATCCTTTATGAAATGTTCGCGAAAATGCGGCGGCGGCGACGATTACACGGTGCGCGGGTTTCCGTCGTTGCAACGCAACGCGGCGATGATAAATTATTGGGAATTATCGCGGTAATGTGCGTCGGCGCGTTGACCACTCAATTTCGCCGTTGTTTCATTTACCGTGGAATTTCGCCGTTGTATCAATATATATCCGCCAGCGATTTATACCCCGGGCCGTTAACGCGATAAAGCGCTATTAAAGTTATTGCGATTGCGCGTACGCGCGTCCATCGAAGGTCAATAATTAGAGAAACGGACGGAATATGTCGCCGCGCGTTTATACAGAGAGAAACGTGTGTGTACACACATACCGCCGCCCCCTCGTTAGCGGCCGCGAGTTAACGCGAGCGAGAGTGACGATAAAATCGCTTCTTCGCGTGTCGTATTAATCTCTTACGATCGCGGTATTTAAGTCCAGAAGCGCGTCGACTCTGTCAAATTTTTATTTGCGATTTTTACGATACACGATATCGTTCGTACAACGCAACCGAATTATACTCGTTGATTCCTCTCGACTTCTCGCCCTTATACAATGCGGTATCGCGTCTTTTATTTCGTTATGCAAATTCGGGGCGTAGTACTCTGATTAATAAATCGGGCCGAATCGCGGCTGACAGTCCGGCGGCGAGAATCGCGCGCGAAATCAGGTCGAGACGTGAAGGTAAAAGGGTGCGTGACGTGGTCCAGACTCTAGCGGGAGAGCCTATTAAGGCCTCTTCAACTCCTCGGAGTTGATGAACCATCGGCGATGGTCAGGGATGCTGCCGAGACACATACACACCGATGCTCCCCACCTCCTTCTCTCCTCCTCCTCCTTCTTTGCTCTTCGCTGGATGTTATCCCGTTCTTCTGGTTTTCTCTTTCTCCCTTCGTGTCTCTCTCGCTCGCGCGCTCTGGTCTCCGCTCTTCGTGCCTTGGATTTACCTACCTCGGGCACTCATCCTCTACCATGTCATTATGTCGTTATTTCCGACAACGAGCGTGTCTCGGGGAACTCTCTCTCGTACGCTTACCTCCGTTTCAAGGCGGCTACGGGGCGCGAAGCGAGTCTCGCTCGAAATCTCGCGGCAAACATCACTTCCGAATCGTTAGCTGCTCTAAGTACATCCTGACGCATCGCCCGGGCAATTGTTTATTTCATTTCCAAGTCGCGCGCAAAGCTAATGGGAATTGAAACTAATCGGCATATGTAATGAAATATATGTGATATCGATGAAAATAGTTGATCGATCCGCGCTGTAACGAGCAATGAAATTAATTGATCTAAGGAAGCAATGTCATAGAAAATTGATAGGGATCGTATTTCGCGATTACGATATTTATCGCGAGGTGGGAATGTGGCATTTAATCGCTCGGGGAAACTTGTCTTGAGTTTCGAAGTATGTCGTGCGCGCACGTCTCGAGAAACGTGTGCTCGCTGTTCGCCAACAAATATTGCCAATCTCGCTCGGCGAGGAAAGCGCGCGCGCGCGCGTGATAACTATTCCGTGTTCGTATTCTCACTTGGTTCGCTCGCGTTACCTCTACTCGACAACGCGCGGCCGATTAGAAGCCCGTTAACGATTCGTCGCGGCGCATTTAAGTGCATTTCGCAGGAATGCCGGGACACACACCAAGACTCTTGCTCACTCGTTCTCACTTTATCCCGTCACGAGCGACCGCGGAATCAACCGTTTCGCGGGACTGTCAAGTAGTCTCCAAAGACGGGTTTCCACGCGATCCACCGCCGATTACGAGCCGTCATGAAAACGACTTGCTAAACGATCCGCGTACACCCACGGGATGTCGTCGCGGAATACAAAGAGTTTTTTTTTTCTTTTCAAAGAGCGGAGAATGCCTTTCGCGTCGAAGGAGCAATCGAGGCGATTCGAGGTTTTCGAAAGCGAGGATTTTGCGATAAGGGACCGCCGCGCGAGAAATGCGCAATCAAGACCGCCCTGGCCGTGGCCCCGATGTATGTGTGTTGCGTCTCGAATGGATCGATCGCGATCGTATCATCGAGAAAACGGTCGGTTCGCCGCGAGCGAACACGATGGAAATTTTATTTGGCGAGAATCGCGATGAGTTTCGTACAGTATATACGTAACGCGCGTTGAACAGAGGCCTTTCCATATCTCTTGTACATTCGACTCTCGGCGACGACATCGACTCGGATACTCGAGCCGCGTTTACAATCCGCCGACGGTGGGTTACCACCGCGCCGGTGACAAAGGCGCAACGGATGTTGCTGGAATTCGCGCGAACGACTGTCGAAAAACGCCGTAGAAAAAAGCCCTTGTCGAAGGGAGAAACGCGGGGTGGATATACAGAAAAGAAACAAAAAATACGCACGAGCGTTCCGTGTGCCATTTTCGTGCGCAACGAAACGCGTCCCGCCAATTAAAAGGAACGCGAGGTTTCCGAAAATAACGGACGTATCGAGGCGCGCACAGTTTTGGAAAACGGAAGCTAAAAAGGGAATCGGAGATCGGTGAAGGGGATGGAGACGAAGAGCGGAGGATCGAGAGTGGCTTCGTTCTTCGCAAAGGTCTCGCGTCTGTGAAATACAAAGCTCGATTCAAAATTCAACTGGTTCTTTTTATTCATTATACCATTTATATTATTTTTCCTGTCGTTTGTGATATTTATTGTTTCATCTTTTCTCAAGCTTACTCCAAAATAATACAGATTCCTCCGTCTCTCTTCCTTTTGTTTCACTATATACACAGATCTACATGGATGCGTGTTTATCCAGGTATCCTGATATTAATGAGAATAGCGCAGCGTACAAGATATAGAGGGGTTTACGACCTAGAATGCATTCGGAGTATTTTAGCGTGCCCCTAGAATTCTCCGGAGATTCGCGACAACGACGGTGACGACGGTTTTGTCTCGGGCACACCCTTTGTCTGTTCGCTCCGGCGGAAGAACTACGGTATTGTTCTCATTGTAGAGATATCGGCGGACGAGCGACCTACCGGAGTATAGGTGGAGAGAGAGTTGTAAGGGGATGGATGGATGGATGGATGGATGCATGCGTGACACCGGCCAGAGATGCTCGCGTGATACATACCTATTCGCGGTATATATGTTCGGTTCTCTTCGTCGTCGCCGTTCTCCCCTTTCCTCTCGACGTCGTGGCCGCTAATTGTTTGCCAATCAAGAACCGTCGTCTTAGCACTCGTGGGAAGAGAGTCGCCGCTTTCCTTTCCCCATATCAGGTAGCTCGTTCCAGACCGTGGACATAGATAGATAGAGAGAGAGAGAGAAACGGAAAGAGAGGAAATGTGGTGTCACGCGTCGTGTCGCACCGCATCGCATCCGATCGACGATTTTACGGCGCATCGCGTCGCCGCTCAAGACGGAGATTGATGAGACAGCGTAAATTCGAGAGGATCTCTTCTGGATCGGAATGAATGTAGCGGGCGCGTTTCTTACGATCCCGCTCTCGCGGAGCGCGTGATTAATTATTCGGTCCTCGCTACGGTGGAGTGCTCTTTCTTCTTCTTCTTCTTCTTCGTTGGATACTTTTATTCCGGATTATTTCGCGGATCCCGCCAAGAATTCGCGGTCCTCTTTATTTCGTATTTACGCAGGATTTACCCTGGTGCTGCCTGGCTGCTGTGCAAAGGCGCCGTTTAGTTCCGGACGTCTGCGGTCTCTCGAACGTTTTTTTGTGTTCTCTGAAGAAATCTCGAGGTTTCTCTCCTGCGAGCGAGGGATTGCCCTTTTTCAGGAGGATAATACCGCGTAAGGCTGTTAATGCCAAGATGGCCGTGCGATACGCCGTCTCCATTACGTCTCCCGTCTACCATCTACTCTCCCTTGTCCCGAGAACCCTACTAATTGTTTTCCTGCCCCTGATGCGTTCAACGTGGGAAAACTTGCGAGCGGATTCGCGGATCGAGCGCGAGATCGTTCCACCTTAAACGTGTCGTGTCGCGACGAAAGAAAAACAGCATGAAAAAAGATTGATCGATAAGCTTATCGAGAATCGACGTAAATAAGATTTTAGGATACAAAAATTTGCTTCTTCATTCGATTATATAATTGAATCGTCGTTAATTAAAAATACCAATATATCGGAGAATATGAATTACGCGCGATGTACAGGACAGCTGCGTACGTGTGTAGGTGCAAGATTCATTAAACAATTAAAGCGGGATACTCAAACGCGATACTGGCTTTCGAGCTCTCGACTCTCGAGCCACTCATCGAAGCGGTTTCTCGGCCGCGAACGAGGTCGTCATCGTCAAGTTCGTTTGCCTGGATACATCCTTTCTCTCATTACCCGCCAATTGCGGCGACACGCGACAACGAGATTGCCCACGCGACGAAATTTATATCCTTCTCGCGCGACAGGACGAGCGTTTCGTCTCGCACATTCGACGGGTGCGTTTGACGTAATCGGTTTCAGGAATTTCAACGACCATGAATATTACGCGAATCCCACGCGCGTCTATCTTTCGCGGACGAATGTCCATCTCGCTTAAACGATCGTGTTTATATCGTTATCACTTCGTTCTCCTTCGGCAATGATTCAATCGCAGATATGCATCTGCCTTAAGCCATTCCGCTGGTACAGTTCCTTCATTATTGCCGCGTGCGCATTCCATTCGCTAGACAACATTCGTTAACCTTGTCGATGAAGTATAATTTTATAAAATTTACTCTTTATTTTAAGATTAAAATATCTTGATATAAATCTATTTTATACTTACAACAGAGAGATTACGATAACAATTCTTTTGTAACTGTCTATCTATAAACAGCATTCTTTGTAAATTCGTGTTCACAGCAGTATAGCTCAAATAGCCGGAAAATACGATAATCGTTGTTCCCGGAATTCCCTTCTTTCGCGCCTTTCTTTCCCAAACTTCTTCTCTTGTTCGAGATTCTTGAACGAACGTAGATTCCGAGAGATCGTATTAGAGCCAAGCCACTACCCGTTTACAGTTAACACCTGAGACCCCTTAGATCCCCGAGGGGACGAGCACTCCGCGTATAAATCCCGAAAGGATCACTCCAAGGTTTTTTTCTCTTCCCTTCCCTTCGATGACGCGGCGGTTCCTACGGGACAAATGAGCCAGAATAAATACCAGGGTGGACCGTGAACGCCAAAGAATGCCCAGAACTAACCACCCTGAAAACGGAAGCGGGAATGTTTACAATCGCCACGACCGGGGGACGCTGTTCAAAGAAGAGTCACCGTCGTCTTTCGCTGACTTCTCTCTTGCTGTACGCAGGTCGCGCGTCTCCACAAACAGATCATTGTAGGTTTCTCTCGGGCCGAGCAAACTTCTGTGAAATACGCCGTAAATAATGCATCTTTCCTCGGCGATATCTGAATGAGAGAAGAAGGTCTTCGCGCGTGAGGAGAGCAATATATTGAATAGGCGGTTGCATAATTACGATACAGGTGGGAAGAAACAAGTACAATAAGCATTTTCGATCAAGTTTGTGACGATGAATATATTTATATTTTTTTTGTATTCCTTTGGAAATCCAAAAGACCGGGTATTTTAGACTATGTAGATGTGAAAGCTTGCTTCAAACGAGGAGGCAATTTGAAAGGGACAAATGAGCGAAAATAAATACCAGGTAGGATCATAAATAACGCAGTCTAGAGGAGGACTTGACAATCTTCAGAGAGAGAGAGAGAGAGAGAGAGAAAGCGAGCGAGCGAGAGACACGGGCTGATGCTGATATTGCCGCTGCAGCTCGGTTATTGGGTGAATAATTAATTTATTGGCCGCGCTCGTGCTATCTACTTAGGTAGGATTTCACGAGGCCCCTCTAGTCACCGCTGGGATATTATAAAACTCGTTCCACTAGTTTACCCCCGTCGCTCATTTACATTTAATTGGGGAATCAATCCGGCGTGCCGGGGTATCGTTACAGAATATTTATAAGCTCTTTGTGCATGTAATGCCGTGCGCGAGTTTTAATTTCGCTAACGCGAACGCGGCTACTTCTCTCTTTTCGCGCCATCGCTGCGCGAAAATATCGATTCGATTCGGGATTTCTTCGGAAACTCGCGCGCGACGTTCTCTCGCGCCTTTAAAACGTTTGTCGATCAACAATTTCGCGCGTGTCGATACGCATCGGCGGAATGTAGAAAGAGAAGAGGGAGGGGATCGAAAATTAATACCGAACGCGCATCTGGTCGCCGTCGTTATCGGCGGGACGATACGTCATTTCTCTCATCGGCACGCACTAATTTATTACAAACCCACTCTAACCCATTACGGACTTCAAAGCGACACGGGCGCGCCATCATTGTTTTCTAGCGTTATAAACGCCGCTGGTGGCGCGAGGATGCGTTGAAAGCCGCACGCGTCAAGCTGTAGAACGAATTAATCCCATGAATTAATGGCAAGGCATATACATAATATAGACCGCGTAAACTATCGCGCTTGCATAAATTCATCGCGGCGTTCGATATTCCCCGCCTCGCTCATCTTTTATTTGCAAACACCCGGCGTTGTCTCACGCGCGGTTTACTCTGCAAAAGCCAAGAAGAGTAGAATAGAGAATCGGAGTTATATATACGCAACGCGCGCATTACGTGGCTCCTTTATCTCTCCTTCGCAGAGATCATTCGAATGAGAGACTCATGGTGCGTGGGTAGCGCTGTGTATTGCATCTCGGAGAAGGGTCTTGGAAACTGGGACAATGTCGACCATAATTCTAGTTTCACCATCGACTACACGACGCGCCTTTGTAAACTATCGTGCGTCGACTCTATCGTATACACGCGTGTATTTATTAATCGATAGACCAAAGCTATCGACAGGCGCGATCACTACCGTTACGACACATTGTAGGCAGCGCAAGATCAAGTGGGTCACGCGTTTGTACGGCCTGCGAGACTCATCGCCATGTGATAACCACTTAAGCCGGCGGACTCGTCGGCGACTCCGTTATTTCTCTCTCTCTCTCTCTCTCTCCTCCTTTTCTCTAATTTATTCAGCGTTCCTTTAGAGACAGAGAGCCTCTCTCGATAGACATCTAAAAGGGAATACATCGTAGATTAACACAATTACGAGATATACATTTCAAACGGCGCGGCTAATAAAATGATTATTCTAATAAGGTTCTAAATTGCGGAGCCGCATAATAACTATTCGAAATAAGGAATAAATGTCACGCGCGCGATATACATATATATCACGGCGATTAAGCCGGACGATAAGAAAATGGTACGCGCGCACTCTTGTTTTGGTAGAAAATTCAATCTACTCTGATCGACCTCGTCGAGAAAATAAATCTGCGCGCGAAGGCAAACCTGTTTGCAGAAGTCCGTACCGCCCGCGGATCCTCCGGAGTGCCGTTCGTGATTTAATGCCAATAACGAAGCGTGAATCGTGAACGAATCGAACCGCAGACGTCTCCGGATATTTTTTCGATTGTCAAACGATCGGATTCGATTCTCTGTGTCTGCCTCTGCCTGTCTCTCTTTTTCCCCTCTCTCTCTCTCTCTCTCTCTCTCTCTGTCGCGAGAATGAAACGGAGAAATAAGAGATGCTTAAGTTTATGAGATATAAAAAAAGAGCTTCACCAACTCGAGTCGAGATTTGACTCATTCGACGAGAACCCCTTTAATCGAAGTAGGAAAACGAGCCAGCCAAGCCCTCACCTTTTCTTCCTTTCTTTTTACTTTGCAACCCCGGCTATTTTAAGCATTACGGCACAGGAAGTTTATAGCGTGTACGGTTTCGGGCCTCCCGAAGAGGCGGTTCCCCGCTTCTTCCATTCGAAAGACGAGGGAAGACACGAGCGACGCGCTTCCCCAAATAGAAAACGCATCTCGATCGTAATCAGTGACAGCCTAATTTCCCTTCCCCGGACGACGGTCATCCTTCATCTTTAAGCGCTCGAGATTTTCAATCCGGACGTCGCGCAACAAAATTATCGTATAGTTCCGTGATGATTTAAAAGACTCGCCGGATATTTTCAGTCGAGATAAAAACCCCGGGGCAAATAGAAAACTTGAAAAAAAAAAAAAAAAATATCAAAGACTAGATATATGAAAGAAAGTTACGTCGATTCCGCGAGCTCTTATATTTTCGTTGAATCCCGCTCTCGATGAGGGCACAACAATGTCTCTCCCACGAAAGATCCCGTCACGGTTCATCTAGGACACGTACAGGAGACCTTAGGGTCTTCGAACGAGAGAAGAAGCGCTGTGCAGGACCGGCCAGAACAAATCTTAAGGCACGATTTTAAGGGGCGGGAGGGATGAAATGAGAAAAACGCGCGGCGATGGAGATGAAGGAAATAGGGGGTCGGATTTTACGCGGGTGTGCTTTGGCATTTTGCCTCCTTTAAATTGCAGGTCCGAGACCGTCGATATCTCCGTTCCGGACACAAAACAAGCCCTCGCTCGCTTTTTCATTCTGCCGGACTGGAAGATGGGGGCGGAAAGGGGGGGGGGACAAGGGGAGCAAAAAAAGGGACGGCCTCGCGCAACGATGGAAACGCGCAACTCTCTCGCTCGCGGTAAGAAGAAGGGGGTTGCGTTGGTTGCCTGTGAATTCGCCCGTCGTCGTCGTCGTTTCCCCCCCCCCTCCCCCCGCTGTCTTCTTACCGCTCTCCCCCGTGGCCATTTTGCGATGGAAACGGCCCTCGACGAGAGAGCCTCGGTTATTACAGTGCGAACTCCCGACAGCCCGTTTCCAGCGCACAGAAGCGAGAATCTGGAGAGCGTTCGGCGCTTTAAACTCGAAACTTGGCACAATTCTACGGAAAGTTGAGTCAAATATTACGTATCGCAATAGGATGCGCACTAATATTTTTTTTATCCGCGAGAATTTTAATAATTATGAAAGATGTGACAATTTTTACAGACCTTGAAAATTTCCAACACATTTTAGCTACAGATGAAAAATTGCCTTATCCTGGTCTAGGTAATGAAAACATATAACGTGAAGGTTAGAGTTAAGGACCTGTCGAGCACGATCACTATCGAAATCCTGTCCGTTCGTATGATCGATCGCGCGGTAGGAAAGGTAGGAAAATTGCTCTTGAGAAACCGAGGCCGCGCCTCGTTTCGAACGTTAATTTCGGGCCGGATCGGATTCTCTACGTGCACGCGCGGCGAGTAAATGGAAATGACGTGTTCATTATATATCTAGTGCGGCGCGAGGTCGGTCTCATTAGTTAGAAAGGCGGCGTTAATGCGACCCGCCCTGCGCTAGGTGCGATTTATTATACCCGTCGCGTATACATCGCGATTCTCGAACTCTTGGCAAATAAATTTGCGAGCGGACGTTTCGTCTAGTCGGAGCCAAAATCTGGACGAGAAGTGATTTTTTTTTTCCCTTAAAATTGGGGTATACTTGTAATATTTTCCTAGAATAGATGAAGTTACATGAATATAATCTCGGTTGATTGGACGCTACGAGTATAGGAGTTCTCAAGATGCTACAATTTCGGGACGTTACTCATCCAGAGTTAAGTAGGTCTCCAGTGCAATGCGGGTGGTCTTTCCGTTTGCAAAGGCCGGACGATTTTATGGTTTCCGCTCACCCGAGACCTAAGCCATCGTCATTTTCAAGGCTCGTTCGTAGCTCAAATTAATTTCCCTCTAATGCTGCTGATATATTGTTGCGGGCGCGTCGGCTCTCGGTATTACGGCGGCGTTAAAGGGAAATTAATTGCGGGTTCATGCGCTCATTGCGATAATTGGTTAGAAAAGGAGAGTATCACTCCCTCCCTGAGTCTATTAGCAAGAGGCTAATAAAAGGATGCGAAACACAAATCGTTGGTCCTCTCTTTCTTTCTCGCAAAATACGGAAGAAAAGAATATCCGGCGAACACGTCCCCGGGTTGAAACCGTGAGAATCGAAGAAAATGAGGCGGTCGTTTATTTAGTAGATTACCTAGAAGTGAACGGATATACACAATGAGCTCTCGCGCGCCGATGGAAAGACCGTCGACCGCAGTGGCATTTGCATCATTCACCTTGAGAGGTAGATACCGCGAGTGAATAGAGAGAGAGAGAGAGAGAGAGAGAGACCGCCTTGTGTCTCACCGCGGATTACGTTCGAGGGAATTTATCGCTCGGTTAGTAACGCCGAGATGCTCCTCGCTCATCTTCGTCTGCCTCCCTCCCTCGTTTCGCTCTTATGGGATCCCGTGCCATAGCATTAATCCTTTCGGGGCGCTGAGTTATTATAATATACAGATATAAATAAGGCTAATAATAATCGTATAACACAGTACTGTCTAATAATTCTCTCTTGTTGGACGATTACCAAACAGAACCAGCTCGCGTCAAAACGTTAAGCGGCAATTACGTCATTAATTTTTTTTAATGAATATATAGATAACGAAGAAGGGAAGGAACGTTGTTAATATTCTTCGATCTCTCTTCGCGTCTAATATATAGGAATCTCGTCCTCGAAACTCGTGCCCGATGGTCCCTCTACTCGCGCTTTTTATTCGCAGTTAATATATGAGTGGCGACGATTCCTTCCTTCGTAATGGTCTCGCGTGCCGCTGCTCTCTCGCGTTTCTCGGCACAAACCGCTCGTTATTTTGTCGAGCACCAGTAATTCCGCTTGCTCTCTGCGCGTCGCGAAAAAAGCGATAGCGCACGATTGTCAGCGCTGAAATAATAACGTGAGCGTACACGCACGAAAAAAGGGAGAAAAAAGAGAGAGAAACAGCTTTCCTTCTCCGAGAGAGGAAACTCTTTCTATATTCTCGCCGAACTCGCGCGCGCGTTCCGGCGCGCGTGCGGAATTGCGTGTGGTATCTACGGTAGGTTGCTTTATAATCGAGAGGGACGATCTTTCAATTAAAATATTCTGCCTGATGGTTTTAAACATTTGCGCGAGGCTACAAAGCCTCCCCGCCAAGCTTCTCCCCGCGAGAATTTCTCCTCGCGTCGCGTAATATAACAGGAAAAAGGATGAAATTATTGTATCTTTCTATAGACCTCGAGCCGAAGAGACTCGTAAGCGGAGAGATTAAAATCACGCGTTGAAGTGCCCCGCTAACGAGGCGCGAGCTGTATACGTTGATTCCTACAAACGTAACTAAAATCTGTCATGTATGCACATCAAAATAATTATCTGTATATATATATATATATAGACGGAGAAAATGTCCAAAATCGGATTTGTCCCATTAGAGAACTCTACGTGGTTCGCAATTGAAAGAGGATCCCCCGTCTTACGGATCGAGATAAAATAGAAGAGTTGAAAGTGTAGAAAAGTGAAAAGAGGGATAGGAGAGATGAAATCTGTGTATTACCGCGATAGTGAACGATGAGAGGGGCGTGTCGGTAATAGCCGGTAAGCTGCGCTATTATGAGCCAAAAAAAAATAAAAAAAAATATGACGTCACGCTAGACCACTCCTGCGGTTGACCGAAAACTGAAAAAAAAGTTGCATTACAATTCGTCGCTTCTTATTGTTTACCGCAATTGGCCGTCGACGACCCTTCCCTCCCTCCCCCCCCCTGCTTCCCCACCCCGCTCGCCTCTCCCTGTTATTATTTAGCTGGCCGCGCGCTTTCCGCCGTTTCATTATGCCCTTTGTCCGCGCGCGCGGCTTTTATCGTCTGTTTAATATTTATCACCCGGTGCACGGGTGCAATACTAATTTCTTCGGGTCGCGCCCGTCGTTCGATCTCGAGCGCCAATTCTCCGAGGGCTCTCGTCGGTTTGCGAAAATTGCTCTCACGCGCTTTTAATCAATGACCAAATTTTCAATCTTTATGCAAATGCGAAAGAAACTGCCGCATAGTCGGCAAAAATAAGTCTCTGAAAAGTAAGTAGAAGAGAGATATATCTGAAATTCTCATTTTTATCGTTCAACTCTAATCCTTGGATGAAAATTTTAAACAAATAGGTATATTCACGAAAAATTGCTCCTTGTCATAGTTTTAATAATATTGTCTCAATTTTTTTCTCGTTAAAAACAGATGGAAACTAATAAGCTTTTAAAAATTACAACACGCGATAAAAAGAAAAAAATAATTAAAGCGAATTAAAAAATCTACAAATATATGAAATAACCATATTGTGACGTTATCAAAATAATATACCTTGTTTTTTCAAGTTTAAAATATGCACATTTTTGGTAATATTTTATTTATGATAATAAATCACCAATTTGCTAATGAGCACAATTAGGACAAAAATTGTAGAATGATATATGATGAAATAAAAATTCTCTCGTATATAAAACGTTGATATTCGTTTACGTGGTTCGTGGTTTATTAATGAGCTCTCTCTAGTACACGTTCTTAGAATGAAAAATGGTGATTGAGAATATTAACGCGCAATCATATTCTACCGGTGCCGACATGCCTCCTAATCACTGTTGCATGTCGCGTACTAATAACATGAAACTCACGATTAAGCGAATTCTCATTTAAGACTAAATAAGTCGCGCGCACAGCGCGAGTGGTGAATTAAGGTTCTAGTCACACACAAATGACGAGAAATTTAGCATTAGCGAAATAAAATATATCCGATATCATCGCGGTCTTCGTGTGACACGAAGATGACGAGCTGGGCGTCTCTAATTAATGACAGTCGGCAAATCGTCGAGACAGAGAGAGAGAGAGAGAGAGGGAGAAGCTGAAGACTTGGATGGCGTGACTCAGACCTCTGCTTTACCCACCTTTTACAGGTGACTAGTTTGCCTGCTCGCACATCACATCACGTCACGTGATGTTGATCCTCTCGGACGTTTGTCTCTCCCTTGTCTCTTTAAGTCGGCAATTCTTCAAATCAATGTCTCTGTTTCTCTTATATACGCGTATATTTCAAGCACTTGTTTCGACAAAGTACTCGAACTTTCAACAGGATATTTCGGCGCAAAGTATATCGATCGATATACCCGTGAATTTGATTTGAAATCCGATGGATCCGGATAAGTGGCACTACTCTACGATCCATTTATGGATGCGACCGAAGCCTTTCGCGATAATTTATTTCACGCGAGCGAGAGTAAGGCGCGCAAGCGAAGGGCTTTTTGACGCAGATAAGAGCCGCTGAAATTCAACGGCGATATCGATGGTTCGGCATGCGTAGCTGCTGGGTGTGTGGGTGCCATCGCCGCGGGTGCACCGGTTCCCGAGGCGCTCAGATGGGCAGCCGATATGGTCCGCTATTAGTCTCTGCATGCTCAGAAGCACTATAGCGTCCTCTCCTCTGTCCAAGTGCAAGAGAAGAGCGAACGCGCACTAACAGCGCGAGAGTGAGAAAGACAGGGCTAGGGCCGGGGCTTTTTGGGGCGTAGGTAATAGTGAGAGAGTGCCCATTAAGGGCGAATCGCCCAGGCCGGAGAAGGCCTCTCGCAAAACTTCGCACCTGCCCTATACCGTCGTCATAATGCATATTCATGCCTCCGGACGAAGAGAGGGCGCGCTTTAATCCTCAAAACGTAACGAGAGAAAAAGAGAGACGCGGGCAGAAAAACCACCGCGCGGAATACAAGGATGGAAAACTTTCTCGTTATTTTCGGCTTGCGTTCACAAAAGGACTCCGCGTCCCTAATCCTCGCGGCGGAAAGAAGAAACTGCGCGCGTTGGTGTGGCTCTTTCTCTCTCTCTCTCTCTCTCTCTCTCTCTCTCTCTCTCTCTCTCTCTCTCTCTCTCTCTTTATTTCTCTCTCGTTCGTCCACTCGCGGTTAAGGCGGCCACGCGAGTGGCCGAGAATAATGACATTATTGCGGGGCCGCTCGCAGCTTACGGCAATTAAAACTTTGGTAATTGCCGTGGGCGAGTTACGTAATTACCGCGTCACGGCGTGGCAAGGCACGACATGACGTCGACGTACGTCGCGTTTCGTCGTTCTCCCTTAGATCTAGAGATTTCGTCTTATTATTATTAAACTTTAACGTCGATTTGTCCAATTATTCGATCCGTCTTTGGTGCGGCGTTTTTTTGCGACCGTTCCGAACGTAATTGATTAGACCGAGTTCGGCCGAAATCGTCGATAGAGCCTTCCCAGGAAGGAAAGACAACGCCACCGTTGTATCTGGGAGCGCTTAACGATTGACGATACATATCCTTTGCTTGGTTGCGGTGGTCACTGCTCGCTATCGCGTGTAAATAATAATTGCGCTTACGGTTGCATGTTTATCGCTACATTATCTCAAGTATTTCTTTACGCTTCTGGACACACACGTCACAATAAACTGTACGGCTGATATTTTTTTTTTATTTGCACAACGATAAACTTTTTTTAAAATTAAAAAAAATTGAAGCATTCTTAGCTCGCACGGAAGCTTCTTTACGCGCGTGAAATAAAGCACATCTCGCCATCGACAGCTCGGCGGCAAGACAATGCTATCATTGTTATCATTGCAAGCGTGGCGGGGAACGACGCTGAACGGCCGCCGCTTTAAATCGCTTCGCCTCGACGAGACCGTTAAGCCCTTCATGGTTAACCGAGGCTCGTGCTACAACAGTCGCCTCTTTGTCGATTAGCACACCAACCAGGGACGGTCGGATTTTTACCGAGCTCGTGACGCCCGTAATTTTTATCGAAGCCCGGGGGACGAAGCGGGGACGAAGGAACGCGCGCCCGAAAAACGCGCAAAAATCCCCGACGCCGATATTTTTATCGAGAGAGAGAGAGAGAGAGAGAGCGAACGCACGTGTGAAACCATCGAGAAGAAGCGTGTATATGTATGTTGTATGTATTTAAATAACCGTGACGAGTTTCGTCGAACAATATCAGCGTCCGGAATTAGAAAAAAAAAAAAATATATATATATATATATAACCGTTCGCGCTCGGGAAAAAAAAACAATACAAATTAATCAAAAATAAGGGACAAAATAATTTTGCTTGTAATGACGTAGGGTAATGGCGACGCTTATATTTGCAGTAACGAGTGTTAGTAGACACGGCACACGCCCGTGCACGGTGGTCTTGTATATATCAGCGCATGGCGAACTTCCCGGTGCTGCTTTATCATTATCGGATGTGACTAATGCGGCGTTTAACGCAACCTCGCGTTAGTTGTTATTATAGCCCTTGGCGAACGGGTCCTCCTTCCCTCCCGTCCCTCCTCACGCTTGTTCTCTCTCTTTCCCCCCTCTTCCCTTTCACTACTGAGCGGGCGAAACGCCCTTTCGTGTCCACACATGGTCCCCCATGAGGGCCCCGAGCGCTGGGTTTATTCATCCGATGGACCCGAAATCGGTCGGCAGCTCTCCGTCCATTGTTTCTCCGATTCACACGCGGGCGAGGAAGGAGATTTCTCTTCGACACTAAACACCGGTCGTCGAGTACAGGTCTCTTTTAGAAAGTCTTCTTTTTCAAGGAGGAGACCTCCTTAAAAATTCCAATATTTGCTTTCTTTATATATACATATATATACGAGGTTTCATTATCCTTTCTTTTTAACACTACGAGTCTCGTATTAATAAATAAAAATCCGTACTGACATATATTTATTGGTATATTTTTCAATTCAATTTTACTTTGAATTTATTGATATATGTATAGAGTAAGGATTTAATAAACGTGCAAATTGTTTGATTAAACTTGTGCCATTTGTGCTTGCTCTCACCTATTCGATCGACACGTGCGTATCACGTGGCGTATCTCGTCGCGTCTGCTTCTGTCTCAGCTGATACGCGCGACTCGCAGCGGTCCCGTTTATATTCCGCAGGAAACATCATGGACGTGATTCCTGTTATCGGATGCTGCCCGCTACTGTGTTTATACGTATCTCTCGCTCTCTTATCGCCGCTTTACAGGAACGTACCGCAATATATCGCTACCTCGCGATTAGTTTCAACGAATTCTGATCAGTAACCTTTCGATATCAACGCTCTTGAATGATACTCGTCGTGACCCAGATGATGTGAGATACCGAAACGAACGAAACAGCATCTCCTTCGGTTGAATTTTCGACGAGACACCCGGTATGTCTAAACACGAAGCAGTCTCACACTACCAGGACTGCTAACCCGGATTAATCTCGCTTAATAACAGTCGTGGCGTTCGTGTGTACTTGGTCCCTTTACCGTCGTCCGCTATTATTTGCGCAATTATTTCCGGCTACGCGTCGGATAAACAATATTATTGGTATATTTAACATTAGTGGTAATTGGGCCAAGGTGGTGCTGGTCGACAACGATATATTCTGTCAATCCTAATCGTCCATTTCTTACGTATAATCGAGGAGAGCAGTTTCTCCTGCGCCAAAATATATTTCTCGCACAGAGACGATAAATCAATCTTTCTTTTTATTATCGACGTAAGGAAATTTAATTTTAGACGGTGAGACGTCAACGTGAACATTAATATAAAAAAGACGAGAGCCAAACAGAATAATTAAAGGAGCGAGTCTCCGACGTTTACGATCTGAATGGTACATTTTTACAACGAGCACGCTTTCCACCGACAATAAACCGAAGATTGGTTGGCTTTAACAAACATCGCGTGTACGCGTTGCCATTTACGTATGCGAGACAAGTTAAACGGATACGCTCGGTTGGCCTGTTATCCGGATGGCTTCCAGGCTCGCTGGCCTGTTGGCGAGATAATCGCTTACACGTTGCACGCGTTGGTTAATTCACCGTCGTCTGACAAGCGAGAAAATCCTACCTAGAATTACTCCCGCCGTATACACATAGTACGCTTCGCGAATCGAATTCCATCTTACAAACGCACCTGGGAATGCTAATTTTTCGCCACCTAAATTCTACATACATACTTGTTCGCAGCCCTAAATAGCGTCTTCCTTTTAAACTAAAATATTTAAATAAAGAAATTGCTTGTATTTCTTGTTTATTTAAAGTGCTAATTCGATAAGAAAAATTGTGATTTTATTTTACTTTTTTTTTTTTTGAAGTCGACGATATACAAACTATTCATAAGCACGACGTTTGTCGCGCGATGCTCGCCGGAAATCATTACTCGTCAGCGAGAAAGATTTAATCGCGAAAGATTTCCTCGGCGAAGAATGATCCAACGGGGGGGGGAGGGCATCACGGAAGCTCGGCGCCGACGCACGGAGGGCGGGACAAGGGCGCGGCCCTTCGTTCTCCCAATTTCGCGGGATGCGCCCGGAACGAGGTGCCGTTGCGGCGCAAAAGGACCCCCTCAATTATTGGACGGTGGTGATTTAAGGCGAGCTGCTCTCTTCTCTCTCTCTCTCTCTCTCTCCGTGTAGGAGGGCGATTCCTTCCTCCTCTCCTAGTGCCGTCCGAGTCCGGGCCAATCTCCGGGGCCGCGTGGCGAGTCACGACCGGGCGGTAATCAGAGTGAGAAGATTAACGAGACGTTAAAACGAAGAGCGCGAGTTTACGAATAAATCAATATCGATAAGAGCGCGAGATGCATTATATATACGTATTCGTAATGAGACCCGAGATTTATATCGACCGAGGGACCTCGTTTCGGCGTTATCTCTCCCGGCCCGGGTAATACATCGAATGATAAATCTGCCCGGGGTATGTTTATTACGCCCCGAGAGTCAAAGAGTTTGCCAAGGAGCTGTGCAAGTATAAATATAATAATACAGTGTACGCGATACGAAAAAAAGGCATTCACTTTTTAATTGCATTAAATATAGATTTGCACTTTAATTATTTCATTGTTAATACGAAGATCAATAATAAAATCGACCTGTGTGTTACGAGGGTAAGGCTCGAATTTACCGAGGTGTGTACTATTACGCTATTCCACGACCCGTCTCGCGTTACACCCTTTGCGCGTATGGTATAGCTGGTCTTAGGAACCTCCTTTAGTCTCGACGTTTTTTCTATTTAATTTCGTTTATATATTCTATTATCATTCGCATCGCGCGAGAGAGCACGTGAGAATTTCGTTAATTTTATATAATTATTTAATTCTTCGATGAATATCTCCTCGTTCCCTTTATATTTCTATGTACAAGCATACACGTATGTACATAAATATGTAATTTTCCAAATTTGTTCCCGCTTTTGTTTATACAAGTACATCTCACGTAACAACGGCACGAAACGGAAACGATAAATATACGGACTGCGAAAGGTTCATCACGAGAGAAGAACCTACATACATATAGAGAGGGAGACGCGCTTGTTCGCATTTTTGCCGCTTTCGCTCCTTTAATGGCCTCGGTGCTTCTCGCAATTTGTTCGTATTTCTGGTCTCTCGCGCTCTGTGCCTTATTCTTGCTCACGTTTTCCTCGCTCACGTTTTTGCCGATCGCATCGAAGCACGTGGTCACGTGCGAGTTTCGTAGTCCCATTACGAATTGGACGACTCGAAGGCTCTTGCAACATTTGCCAAAATGTTATATCGATTCAAATCTGTATTTTCTTTTTTCCCGGTGTATACATTTCTCTCATATAATTCTTCATTTCCTCTGAAAGTTTTATCCGCGATTTCCCAAATCTGCGTTCCGCTATTGTCGATGACGATTACGAGATCTTAACGATAATTGCTGAGATTTCCCGCGGGGAGAGATGATGAGGGCAGATCGAAATCAAGCCTCGGTTCCCGCGAAATCAATGGGATTCTCTCCTAATCCGTCGCGACGACAAAAGGTATTCCCCCCGTCTGTGTGAACCCTTAATACGTTAACGACAGGAAACGAGTCGACTACGCCAGCGGGCTCACCGCGCGCGTCCGCTTATGGAGGCGACCGGCAAATTGTCTAAGGAGGGGCTGAGTCCTAAAGAGTTCACGGCTACAAAGGAGCCACGCAACGCGCTCGGCGGGACTTTTTACGGGGGCTTAGCCCACATAAATGCCGAGAATCACCCCGACGCTATTCCTTAATATCCTTAACGCGTCCTCAAACATCTGTCGAAAACAGGGAAAAAAACGAGTCGCGTGTGTTATAATAACATTTGAATTCAATCGCTGCTTTTGATGACGCGCGATCGACTCTGATCATACCTTAGAATGTAGACTCTTTAATATTGCTTACTTTTTCTGGAAAATCAATGTCTCTTATACAGGACCGTTCGTTTGTTCATTCTTCTCGCAGCTTCTCTCCGTGCCAAACTTGGAACAACTTCGTTAAACCTTTCTCGCTGAAAGCTCGCTCGTTAACCGAGTCGTAGCAACGCGGCTCGTCTCCGAATAGCCGTTTCTAGTCTATCTCGAGCACCAGTCTACCTGTCACCATGAAAATTATCCCCTCTGAGATTCCCCCTATTTCTTCCTCGTCACTTAGCGCCGGCGCTAGAAAAGTAACTAATTAATTGGTTTTATGAGACGCGTGAGACGTTATCGCGCGTATCATCATCATCGTCATCTTCGTCGTCGACGACGATGTCGTTGGACGAGAAGGAGGATGAGGAAACAGAGAGGCACGAGGTGGCGATGGCTGATGGTGGTGGAAACAGAGACGAGAAGGAGAAGGCTAAGGTTGTCTCTCTTCTCCTCTTTTCTTCTCTCTTTCTCCTTCTCATGGGATACGCGTGCAACGTTGCCATACCTCGTGCACGCACCAAATATTTGACGCTAACCATCGGTGAAACACACGCTCGAGCTCCCCTCCCGGGTTTACTAGCCGGCTCGAAAACATCGGCGCCTCCTGTTATTTGCATTCCCCTAACCAGCCACCGCGGTGTGTCATTGTCTCTCTTTCTATCCCGCCCTTGCTTCTCTATCTCTTTCTCTCCGCAACTCTGTGTTCCTCTCGCCTCCGGTTCGCTCTCGCGGTTCTCCACGTCGCTCCTTCTCGAGTTCTCTCGTGCGTTTTGCGTGAAAACGCGACGCTCCAGTTTCGAATTTTGCCGATATATCGATCCGTGGATCATCGAATTCGTTTCTTCGACATACGAAGGGGGTTGGGATGTCGGGGGAACGAGAGAAATGTGCGATGCAGGTCGCGCGTATAATTCACGCGGACGAAAAATGACGACGACGCCGTCGTTAAACGTCGAACGAAAAATTTTATGAATTCCCGCCCGTAGTCTCCGGAATTCCGACGCCGTAGGCCGCGATGATGTTCCGACTTTCTTCGTCCGGCAACGAGTTCTTCTGTCGAGATAAAGAGAGAAAGTGAGAAAAGAGCGAGGGAGAGAGAGAGAGAGAGAGAGAGGGAAAAAGAGGATAAAAACGACCCGGGCGATTCCGAGGAGAGAGAGAGAGAGACTACATGCTGATGCACCTTAGGAATTCGTAGTTTGCGTTTTTCGGTGTACGAAACCATACGATGTGCGCGCGCGAGGACGCGTGTATCCTGGGTCCTCTCCGCCGGTGTAGTAATTTACGAGCGATCGTTCGTCGAATTCTGCCGATGATATTCTGCCTCGCGGGCCGGACCCTCTCTTGACCGGTTGCTGCTTTCGCAGCTGCAATGTCGTATATTGCACCTCCGTCGATTTCGACACCTCCTGCGCCGTCGTTGATCTGCCACCGAAAGCATCGAATATTTCTGCGTTAATTACGGCTCGCTCGTAAGTGGTAATCAACAGCTCCCTTCTGCTCTCTTCCCACTCTTATCGGGAAATTAAATGTACCAAAAGAAGTCAAGTCCTGCGTATATACGTATATATGCTAATAGGACGCGCAAAAAGAAAACGAATATGCATTTAATATAAATATCTTTAACATCGACGAGTCGAGAGCTTAATTGGGTGAATAATATTGTATTTTCTCTGCTTCTACGACGCGAATGAAAATGAAGTGCTGTAGGGCTTTCCAATTTTGAGTTTATCAGTATTTTAATAATCAACGTGTCGAACGTCAGTCACGCGAGGCTCGAGGGATTCATTTGATTCGCACGCTATCTATAATACATGGCGAACATGTTGCACGATCCAGGCAACGATAGGATATCGACGACGATCTACCGCGATGCAAATCGAAGACGAGCGCGACGGATAATTCCCGTGCGTCACGATAGATCGATTAATTATAATGCGCCTGCATTCCACGATGCATCCATCCCTTCGGCTAATCTTCTAATCCGTGAAAATGTGATCAACGGTCGCGATCCGAAGGATTATTAGTATCGAGGCAGCTTCGACAGACAGGTGTAGAAAGACGACAGGTGGAGGGAGATACTTTTCGAAAATTGAATCTAACCCCCTTAATGAATCACGCGAAACCGCCAGGCTTATTACCTCAGAAGTTAATTAACCACGCGGGATTAGTCTCTAGACTCTGGCTGTCCTATAAATAATCAACAAGAGTCGAGAAACTTTGAAACGTGGTCGCGGTGGAAATACATAACGACCGGCCGAGAGAGAGAGAGAGAGAGACACGTGAGACACATTAAGTCGCGTTAATCTATCTTATTCTGTCGGAACGAAATCCCCAACGGGGCGTGGATTTCGCGGCCGCAATCGCCCGCGACTTTCATATAGCCGCGGCGGATTTCTTCTCCGCCACTTTACGGCTCGCGTGCATCGTCAGAGAGACACACGTAACGTTCCTCTGCGCGCTTTTTCGCAGGGCTTTATCCCTTTTCATTTTTAAAAACGTTCTCTTCTCGGGAAGAATCTAACCGCCGTCTCTCCTCTCTCGTTTCGAGTAGTAACCGAAGAGTCGAGGATTGTCCACTTGACGGAGTCGTCGGAATGGACAGCACTCGGAATACTACGGCGACACTTGGCGAACGGAAGACAGAGAGTGCGCGAGAGAACGGCGAAGAAAATGACTGTAAGAGAGACCGAGGGGAACAAGGACCGAGAAAGGGATCGCGGTAGCTGGTGCATAGAGAGACGGGGCGGTTGCGTTGGAGCGCGCACAGAGTGTCGCGCATTTAGATAATGCGTATGTTCTCTCTCAGAGCTCTCTTGTGTGTCCTCCCTTCTTGCCTCTCCCTCGCGGGGGTCCATATCTGTCCGCTCGTCGTGTATCCCTATCTCTTTTCGCACTTCACTAGGCGTGTTCGTCCGTAAAAGCTTGAAGCATGCATCCTTTTATCCTCTCGTAACTTTGGTGCCTTCGCGCTCTTTTCGTTATAACCGGCTGGTACGAAACGTACCAGTAGTGACGCGCCGTAACGCTGCGCCATTAACAGGCCGTAATTGCGCGACGCCCGAAACGCCGACGGCTGAAACGCGCGCGCTCGCCGTTACGGTATATATCCGGCTTCCCTGCCCGACGAGAGAAAACGGCTCTCCTCTCGATATACCCGGCGATGCCAACCAAAATAACCGCCGACAGTCGAACGCGATCATTGATGAAATTCAACGGGATATTCTGTAAAGTGGAGAAATATCGATTGTAGCATAGTTTTCTAGACTCTTATTTTTTTATATCATGTTATTGCGAAGATTTAATCGCGGCAATATTATACAAATTGTCTACTTTTTTTTATTAAACATTTTACCATGTATAATGTGGAACGATTAATGGAATAAAGAAAAGACATTTTTTTTTTTCGAAATTTTGTTGACTGCTTCAGAGTTGATTTTTTAATTGTTGAGGATTTAATCCAATGCATGATTACGTGCTGGTTTTTTTTTACATTTTATAACAGAATTATCACACACATGGAATTATTTGCCCGTTAAGAATCAAAGAAACAACAAATGCACCGATCGTGTTCCTTTTTTGATTCTCTGATTCTCAGATTCTCCGTACAATGTACGGCTATTAAATATATTATACGGTTGTACAACTACTTGAGATCGCTTCTCATATTTTATATAGCTTCTGCTGATGGAGTGTCACGATCAACTCTTTAGCCGAGTTTAGTTTCCCTGCGTGCGTTGTCTTCAAAATTGGCCGTTTTGTTACTCTCGAAGGAGCAACCTCGGTGAACGGGGCACGATTTACGACGGGTAATTACCGATGTAGTCGGTAGTCCCCATATTAGGCCCCCGGCTTGTATATCAATGCTGCGAGGCGAGCCCTCCCAGGCGCCTCGATAGTGCAACATTGTTGCTCCTCGTCGCGGTTCGTTTAGAATCGCTGCTCTCCAACTCTTCGATGACGGTTATTCCATTGTTAAGACTCACGACGCGACTCGAAGGTATGCACGCTTTCGTATACATATATATATCCCGGCTCGTGGTTGATCGTTTACCGGCTCCGAAGTAGGTTAAACGAGAAACGTAGTTTGTCACGAGAGATAACGTAGTACTTGTCGAATATTGCGCTGCAACTCGCAGCTCTATTTATCCGAATTAATTTCCTTTTCACCTTTTTTCAAAAAGGTGAATGCTTGTTTCGCCGCATCCGTCATTCATCTAACGTCAAATGAAGTCCGAGCTTATTAATCTACCGCGGGAAACGCACGAATCACGGAATTGAATTACAAGTATACGAGAGAGAACAGTGCAATTACACGTGTTTCCATTATCGTGTCGGCGGCCGCGGCGACGTCAAACAATACGAAAATCGAGTTTCGCCGTTGCAGCGGGGCGCAAACTTGAATGCCCGACTGTTGTAACCCCGCAAGTAGAGTACAACGCCTCGTCGTGGTCGACTCGTGTCGTGGGCGTATTATTGCAGCCCCGGCTTCTGTTGGCTCGTTCGTACGTACAGGAGTGACGACCGACGTCGCGGAATACGCGAGATACGCGCGCGACAACTCGTCGTCGTCCGTTGTGGGTATACACACACTTTCACGTAATTGCATTTCGCGCTCGCCACACCCGGCTTTACCGTAGCCGCTCGTGTCCTCCTAACCTCCCTCGACTTATTTACCTGCGTAGAAAAACTTTCGGAATTCAATTGACATGTAGTAAAATTAGCCAAAAATATCGCGGATTAGATTTCCCTCGTGATTTCTCAACATTCTATTCCATTTAATATTATTTACAGCTCGGCAGAATATTTCAAATGCTTGGCCGTGAAAGTAGAAATTTACAGCGACAATTAGCGTTGGTGTATATTTAATTTTTATCGAAATTAGATTAATTATAAATAAATAGAAGTAAAAAATAAGTTAATTATTCTGAATTCTCTCTATAGAGATAAAATCAGATTTTGACGTGAAAAAAACAATTTTTGTTTCAACGATCAGTACTCGCGTTTTATGTAGGCTTTGTTTTATTTTTTATTCTCTTGAAAGAATGCAACAGCTGATGGAAAAAATGGGATTTTTATTCTATCTATATAAAAGTATATAGATGTTTTTAAATCTTGGGAAATTTTTATACAATTTGGTGAGCCGCTTTTTCATATTATTCCGAACAAAAAAATTATGTGTACACGCGAAAAGATGAAATGTTCTACCGTAGATTTAATTAAACACCTTTGCCAAAGCGTGACACTTATAATCTATTAATTATTAATATATTTTATTTATTTACGTAAGCTATTATATTGATTTAAATACTTGCCAAATATACTGAAATTATTACATAATGCACACCTTTGTACGCTATCGCGTAGCATTATCGAATATATGTTTTTGCATTTTCAAGTTTTTTGCGGCAGACTTTAACTGCGCTTTGTCTCTTTCGAAAAGGCGAGAAAAAAATGTCAATATTACAGTTTCTTTGCATTCATTATCCGTGAATGTTTATTTTGCCAATCCGCAGCATCCGTTGGATTTCGCCTTGTCGTCAATTGTCGTTGACCTTGTCTAGGCACCTGCCTCGCGATTTCTTGTTGCGTAACACGGAAACTGGAGTGGCTAAAGAGGGTAGGAGAGGAAGCGAGGAGAGAAGCTGAGAGAGACGTTGAAGGAAAGAGAGAACACTCTCCTGTTGGTAGCCTCTCTGCTTCTCTGAAGGCGAGTGTAGGTGTCTCGTTGTTTCCATGTGGGTACCGAGTCGACTCCGAGGACTATTATTTGGTCCGAGGGTCGAGGGATTCGCGTTACGAGCGAGAAAGAAGCGAGGAGGGGTCCCGTTAGCGAAGGGTCAAAACTCATCCGCCCCTTTTCGGAGGATACCTCGGCGTTCCTCCTACTTCTCCCCCTACGTGCCCATCGTCGTCCTTGTCCGCGGTACGCGTGGAAGAAGGACCGGGCGAGAGGTCCGTGCTTTCTCATCTTGTTCTCGAAGGCGAAGGCTGAAGGCCCCAAGGCAGGTATAATATAACCTCTTCCCATCGCCTCGGTATATCCCCCTATCTTTCTCTCTCTCTCTCTTTCTCTTTTCTCATTTTAGAATCCGTCCTTCCTTCTCGCACTTTGGCTCGTCTCTTATTCTACTCCCCGTCTCCTCTCCCTCCCCCGTGTCACCCCTCGGCTAGCCGAGAGGTTATTTATTACAGGTTTGGCGTTTATATTGGATTTACACAACTTAAATACCGAGCCCGACGCGCGCGGCATCAACATAAATATTGTATTTCCTGCGTCCACATATGTGTATACACGCACACGCATATATATCTATATGTGTGTGTGTGCACACGGATTGCGCCCGGATCCGCGCCGAGCCAGTTTCACGACGCTTTTTCCCCGAATCCGCGATCGTAATCAGACCCCTCCGTCTCCCAAGACCGGGCCCACCGGTCGCTGAAACGAACATACGATGTCTCCTCGAGAGAGGCTGACGCCTCTTTAAAATCAACTTCCGTCTTCCAGATAATATAAGAGCAATCTTTATTCGCATGATCACCAACAAGATATATCATCGGGACGTTTAGCACCGCTAAGAAGGTGGTCAAAAATTCAAAGAATGATATTCGGATATTATAAAAATATCACTTTTCAAATAAAACGCAAAGGTCGCATAAACGTATGCTAAATACATATCTATTCAGACTCGCATAATAATTTGTTTCGAAATATGCATAACGAGATTTCTCTCTCTCTCTCTTCGAATATATTCGCGTGTTCCTTAAAGGGCCGCCTCATAGTATATTCCACGAGGCGACTCGCGTGGCTGCAAGCCGCCGGATCAGTTTTTGCGATAAGTGGTAACAACAACACCGAGTTGGGAGACGGAAGACGAAGAGCGGGGAATAGGAGAGGAGGAGGAAGAAGATGATGATGAGAGGAGAGATCGCGCTTTCGTTGCCGCGGCAACTGCGCGCTGAGCCGCGTGCCCGTGTTTAGAGCAAAGCGGAGCCGCGCGTATATCGCAATCAGCTCGCCTCCTTATCTAGGCGACGGCTGCGAGCGTGTAGGCATTCATCATCCATCATCCGGTAGCGTGGAAAAGCGCCCGCGCCGTTTCTTGCGCCCCGCCGCACAAGCAGTGCCATTTTCAAGAAACCCATTTATGAGGAACTTTCGCGGTTACTTAGAGACGCATAGTTGATTTTACGCACGTAATAAAAGAGAAAGAAATGTATAACTTACTCTCTATATATCATTCCGAACCTCTTCGCGCTTTCTCTCGCTCGAATACTTCTTCCGGAATACGAGATGCTGAAACGTATTACTTGTTTAAAACTTGGAATTTTTAATAATGACAAGGTTGCGTGGCTGAATGAAGAAAAGTATAGCGAAAGAGATTCAACTGACTTTGTTGCGCGATGACACTTTAATGTGGACATTTTGTATCTTTTGTTAGCGGAAGAAAATCGAACAAGAAATCCCATTTTTATCCCAACTATTGAAATCTCCCAATAGAATACAAGTGTATTCGTTTTTGTTCACTGCACCTTTTCGCATTTAAATTTCTGCAAACTGAATCTGAGGACTGCGAAGAAGCGCAGCTATTCATATATAAAATAAAAAAATATTAATTCGTTCTTCCAATGCTAAAATCTGTTTCCATCTCTGTAGAGAATTCAAACCATTTGACTGATTTCCTGATTCTAAATTTTTGTCTGACGAATGCAGAGTTTCAAATGTCCAAGTCAACTGTATAATGTTGCACGGGAAACCCGACTCTTTCGAAAAATACGAGCAGATTCCAATTAGATCCCAGAAATGGAGGCTGCGCACGCGGACCGCCTTCTCGCTGCGCCCTTCGCCCTTCGCGCAGGACGTTGTGGTATTCTCCCAATTTCGCGCACCCACGCCTCGTCCCTCCTCGTCTCGGCGAAACGTCTCGCGAAGCACCGCATCGTCGACGAAGCCTCTAGCGCGACCCAGTTGAATCCAACAAGAGTTCGATTATAGTAGGTGTCGTGCGAGGAATAGCTTTCTTCTTAGACACTAAACGTCCGAAGCGTCGTGAAATAAAAAAAAAAAAAATGAATGCAACGGAGAAATGCACGCGAATCGAGACGCGACGTATCGACGAGCTCCGGCGAACCCTGGATTTATTTGTCGAGCCGGATAACGCGGTTTCGTGTTTCGATAAACTGTTACGAAGTGGAGAGACGCCCACGTAGAGAGAATCGCGCTTGCATACGTCAAGTCGAGTCTGCTTCAAGACGATGCGGACGAGTGTCTTCGTACCTTTGCATTTCCCGTTCTCCACCGACTATTCAGTGGACCATTAAATTTGGGACATTTTTTTCTTCATTCGCTCGGTCTAATATCTCTTCGCTCGGAGCAGGATGCGCGTACGGAAGGCCGACACGTGATTTCCGCGCACGAGTATCCTCTAACGTCCGTCGCAATCGGATTTTACGCGAAGTGACCAGCGGCGGCTTTCGACAAGAGAGAGAGAGAGAGAGAGAGGGGTGGAAGTGATGCATCTGTCCGCCTGACTGAGCGAATTGAATTAGGTGCGCGCTCGCGCCGCGAATCGAGAGAGAGAAAGAGACAGAGGTGGAGACGGATTCGCGAGGCGCATAACGGGCTGCACACGCCGCATAATACGTCCCTGCGTGCGAAGCCGCAAAGAGAAAGAGAGAGAGAGATCGAACACAGTCGGCGATGATGCCGCATGCACCCGATGCGGCAACATTGTAACTAAGAGAGGAGTATATACGCGGGAGATACGGGAGATGAGCGGCGCGGAGAGAAGAAGAGGAATGGGAGAAAAGGAGAGAGACGGCGCCGGAGAGGAGAATAACGTACAGAGAAATATGGTTAGAGAGACCGCGCGAGGAGAGGACGGTCGGTCAGATTCGCTAGGGAGAAAGAAGGAGAGAAGAAGGATAATGGCCGAGAGAGAAAGAGAAAGAGAGGAGGAGGCGGAAGATAAGAGAGGGAACGTGCATCTCTGCACGTGTTGTGTATACACACACACACACACACACACACATATATATATATATATATCTGTGTGAGTATAGTGGGTGTCGCCTCTGTTGCCGCCGACGTCGCTGCCGTTCCTCGTTACAGACGCTGCTGGTTGCTGAACGCCCTCCACGAGACCAGCCCTCACGACATGATCTATCAGCCTTGTCTACTACTCTGTACCCTCTTTCTCTCCCGTCTCTCTTTGTCCCTCTCATTTCCTTACCCCGACCTGGCGTTCCTCTCTTTGTCTCCGGTTCTCCTCGATCCTCGATCGGCGATGCTGCTCGCGTCTGCCCTGCGCTTCTCTTCTCTTCTCTTTTCTCTTCACTTCACTTCACTTCTCTTCTCTTCTCTCGTCCAGGGACGACCGAGCGCGTATATGTACACGACGGCGTGAGCGAGAACGAGCGCCGGCTGATTCGACGCTAGGGGGAACGGATCTCGCGAGAGAAGATTAATGAGGAGTCGCGTTAGTCTCGCTGAATTATTTCGCGCGATTCGCGTATCCATTTATGAGGGCCGCTCCCGGTGATTTTTGTCCCTCGGAATAGGACGTGCATTCGTTATTATACTCCGGGGGAGGAGGATAAGAATATGAGGTTGAAAAAAAAAAAGACCTCGCTCCTTGTCTCCTTCTTCATGACATCAGTCACTTTCACCGCATCCTCGAACGAGGCGAATTGTAGAATCGACGCATAACGAAGAACCTTGGTTCTCTTCGTCTGTCGTCTGGATTAAAATTGAAATTAATGATGTAACTTTATTTATCTTGCGTTTTCATGCCGATACATTATAACGAGACCTATTCTCATTAATATGACGCGTTTTGATCTAGAGGTGGATTAATCTTTCTCGATCGCAACTCAATCTGTTAATTTCCTCTGTTATTCTCCTTTGAAATGTTGACGATCTGAAAGGCTTTTTCCTTTATGTCTAATATATAGCAACGATCTCGAAAGTCAACTGAAATAAAACTGATGATTGCGGTAAAGGACATATGACTCTTCGGCCTGTAAACAGTCAAATCGTATACGTCTGGTCCATTCGAACTGGGCTCGTAGAAACACGATCACGGTCCTGCGTCGTTCCTCCCCCGCCCTTCCCCGACCCTCCGACCTTCTCCGTCTCCCCTGCCTCCGTCTCCTTCCTCCATCGCCGTCTCCTTCGTCCCTGCGCCGAGAGAGCCGGTCCCCACCGGACGTGCCAACCAGTGGTTCTCATCGCGAGAACGTGCTCTCCTCTCGAATAAAGAAGAGAAACGTGTCTGCAGTCGTCGTCGTCGTCGTCGTCGTCGTCGTCGTCGTCGTCGTCGTCTCGTCGCGTGGCAGAGAGAGGAGATCTCGAGACCACGAGCCTCTCTGCGCTCTCGTGTCACGTGCCGGCACGAACTCGTTAACTGCCCTAACGATCGGGATTCCACGTGGCCGCCGTCGTCGCCGCGTCGTGGTCTCGGCCGATAATTGGCGGCGGGTCGACGTGCCAAATCGCCGCTTTTTCGATATTATATGGGCGCGCCCCTCTCGCGACGCGACGACGCCCCATCGGTATCGAGAGGGCGGATTATCGATGTGCGGGGCAAAAATTAGTGCCCGGTGGCAGATCGATCGCGATGATTTCGGGAGGATCGCGCAAAGTCCGCGATGACGACTCGCGTTGCTCGTCGCTTTGATTTACAGTGGCCCCAATCGAAACTGTTTTCTTGCTCTCGATCGAAATGTTTCATCCAACAGATATGTATACCCCTTTTCTTTCAAACTATTTCAACTATAACCTTGTCGAGAGATACTTTTCTAAATCTCTATGAGAAACTATTTACAATTAAACTTGAACTTCTTTAGATTCTATAAGCTTAAAAATAGGAGCAGAATTTCGACTCTTGTCTGTTCGTATCTGTCATTCTCATTTCTTTTATACAATTTATTTGATACGTATGTGTTTTTAAATTCCTCATAACATATGTTCTCTTGGGCGTAAATTCTTAGCGCATCGCCGTGCGCTGCATATACGCATTCCTAGACGCATAAGCACGCAAACTCTCGCTCGGGAAGCACACGTGCTTATCGCCCACGAATCTGACATGTGAACGCCGGACGTGCCGCATTATTGTCGTATATCGTTTACGCAGCCCGCGATGCGTCTTGAGACGTCGCCCACGTGATATCAAGACGTATTATCGATCGTAGCGACAAGATATCGCGCCTGTGAGATCTCGCGTGACGACACCCGTGGATCCTTGATAACGCAGCATTATCTAATGCAGTGTCTCCCCGCGTCGTAGATCGTCATTATTGGACGTACCCTGGAATATTATGCGGGACGCATAAATTTTGCAGCATGCGAGGTAACGCAGCGATGCGGTGCACGCGTGTTTCCTAAAGTCGCGGGTGCACCGAGTGCAAATTCCTCGCGTGTTTCCTCGTTGCTTTCCGGAAAACGATCAAGCAAACTCGTAGTATTTCGAACGAGTAAAGGGTTTTCTTATCGAACGCATTATTCAATCATTCGGTGGATTTGTCGGAATTTTCGCGTCAGTCTGAGCTTCGTCGGGAATTAAGCACCGTGCGAGAATCCCCCGATCTAAACTTAATACTTGATACGGGTGGCGAGGTGGGAGATGTAGAATAATATAGACTATATAAGGCGCGAGTCTGCGTTAATTCTTAATGTTTAATCAGTACATCTCATCGCGTGTTCTCCCTTTCTCGACACGGCCACTCATTCCTTCTATAGCTCCATCTATCTATCTCTCATCTTTCTCCCTCCTTGCATCATCGCGGGCTGGCAAGCATGCCTTGTAAATAGACAGAAATGCGTTTGCCGCCTATCTGGCATCAAAGACGCCGACGCGCGTTTCGCGATGGTTTTATATACTAAATTTATGAACAATATACAATCTCTCTTTCTCGCGTCGCGGAGACCCACCTAGATTCTGGACGGCCTCCGCTCCCTTCTCCGGACTACCGGGGTTTTTCCTTCTCTTCCACCACCGCTTCTAAATCGTCTTCTCGCTTGCGGCAAACACGCATCTTTATAAACGGCAGGGATCCACGATAAGCGGCTTCGCGTTACCCTTATCAACCGTAGCACCGGTCGACGTTCGCGAGAGCAATTATCCTCCTCCTTCTCTTCTCCTCGCACATTTCTCTTTACGCGTGTCCCCAATTTGATTGCCGTGCTCCGTAATTATGGAGCTCCTGTCGCGCTTTAGTCGCTTTCGCTGTCGTTATTACGTTAGTTCATATTGCGCGAGATATATATATATATATATATATATATCGGCCGCAAACGAGCGGCACTGCTTGCATATACTCTTACAGGACGCCCAAGTACTTCCTCTCCTTTACGACGATAACTTAGTTTTCATCAAGTATCGGCACCCACGCGTTAGCGGATTTTCACTCACCTTTGTATATCGGCGACGTTAAACTCGAGAAAAATAAGGATTGATTGCGAAGGAGATATATAATTAAAGTCATACTATTTTCTAATCATTCGCTTCGACGAAACAGCAATATAAGCTTACTACAAGAGAAATTGTAATATCAATTAGATGCTACTCTGTCCTACTACGGAGGAAGTGGGATTCCCGTTCAATTGTTAAATGTTATTCGTCAGGTGGATTAATTACTCGCTCGTCTCTCTCTATCTCTCCCGTCGAAACGAAAATCAACCGGAAATTAAACTTCCTGCGCGGATCAATTCCCGAGTGCGTTGCCGGTAATTTAAAGGATATATTTCTAAGGATAATTGCTCCACGCGCGCCTGCGCCCTGTTGTTGTTGTTTCCGCGAGGCGGAAAAGCATCCGCGTTCGCTTTCTCGTACAGTATATACGCATATGCCGCTCTCTCGCGCGCCGGCGTGATTTTTTGTCACCAGCTGCTGGACGTTATTGCGCTACTGTTGCGCGCGCGATGTAACGAACGGCAATCGCGTTAAATCGTTACGTTGCCTGCCGGCGCGTTTCCGCGAAAGGACGTCGGCGCTGATTAACGATTCGATCAGCGACACCATTTGGCCGGTGCCCGCGCGTGTTCTCGCTCTCGCTCTCGCTCTCGTTCGCTTCGCCGAAACATCCATGAATTTTTATCTGGCAGAGAGAGGATCCGGCAAACTGCTGCGCTATCTCTCGCTCGCCTCCTCTGAATTCACGCTCGAATCACGGCGAAATCAATTTCGCGGCGTTAATTAGCATCGGCCGATATAACGCGCTCCGCTGCATCGGCTTTAATTGCCGCTCGCATAATTTTTCGAGCCCGGGTAAACGGATTCCACGGTAGCGAGTCGCCTCTCGTTATTAGAAAAAAAAAAAATCCTCTCCCTCGATATCGCGTGGTCCTACGCCGTTGGCTTTTATCGAGGCTAACTGGCGTTTTGGCGCGTTTTATTATATCGTATAATGAGTCTTTGCGTCTCATCTCTCTCTCTCCTTTTCTCTTGTCACGTTGTGCCCCGCATTTTAAAGGGACGCTCCAGCATCAGCTCGTGAAGACGGGGAGAGGCAAGCAGTTCCCTCGTAATGACCGCGATAAAATATGACGCGTCTCGTGCACTCCCGACTCGTTTAGTCCACGGACCTTACGATGTAATTTTTGCGAAACCCATCCACGGGATTCTCTGCGACTGATCCGATAATCGACTTTTTTCTTCATCGCGCACAATTTTATTTAAAATAAAATTTGAAAAATATATGCGAGTGTATAAGGCTCTCTCGCTCGCGTGTAAAAGTAATACGAGCATTTTTGGAAAGAAATTTCCGCATCGAATTTACGACTATTGTCCGTGCGCAATGTTCCGTCATTCCTGCGATTATCCGTATTCCCACGATTAATCTTCGTTTCTTTTTGTTTTCTGTTTCAGGTAAGTCCAGATCACCTTTAGCAACGCTGATCTTGCGAATTCGCCTCCCGTTAAATATAAGTCCCAGAGCACTCTTTAGAGATAAACAAGGTATCGTAGTGAGAAAAAATATATCTTTTAGAATGCATTCATAAGCTTAAAAGATTTCTTTTAAACCTGCGCTTATCGTAATGCTATTAGGTGCGCAACTAAGTTCTCGCTGTTTTTTTTTATGTAAAATGCAACTTTATTGTGAAAAAATGGTTACAAATGAATCATTCAAAGTATTGCCCATCGTTAGCCACAACTTTTTCCCATCTTTCTGGCAGAGCTCGAATACCGTTACGGTAAAAGTATTCGTCTTTTGAGGCTATCCACGAATCAAGCCATTTTTTGATGTCTTCATATGAGCGGAACTGCTGATCAGCCAGACCATGTGCCATCGAACGGAACAAGTAATAATCGGACGGCGCAATATCTGGGGAATATGGCGGGTGGGGTAGGACTTCCCATTTGAGCGTTTCCACGTAAGTTTTAACGGGTTTGGCAACATGAGGCCGAGCGTTGTCATGCAGTAGAATCACTTTTTCGTGCCTCTGCTCGTATTGCTCGCTTGGAAATGGCTTGGCGGGTAACTCCTAATGCTGAAGCAAGCTGTTCTTGCGTTTGGCATGGATCCTCATCGAGCAATGCCTCCAATTCAGCGTCTTCGAAGGTTTTTGGCCTTCCTTCACGCGGACGGTCGTCAACATCGAAATCACCGTCTTTGAAGCGACGGAACCAATCACGGCACGTTGTTTCACTTAGAGCAGCATCTCCGTAAATTTTTGGAGCTCTCGATGCGCTTCAGCCGCCGTTTTCTTCGAATGAAATAAGAAAATCAACACTTCCCGCAAATGACGATTATTTGGTACAAAATCAGACATTTTCACACAACTAAAAGTATATGACGCCAAAACAAAATCATTAACATGTCAAAGCGGTTTGTTTACCATATGTCTAAGCTTGGCTCGTGACGTTTTGGATATGTCAAAATCGACCAGCACTTACTGCTGGAGCCATCTATAGACAAACAGCGGGAACTTAGTTGCGCACCTAATATATATTTATTCGTCTCTCTTTACATTAATTTATCTCCATCTAAATGCGTCATTCGATAAAAAGAAACTGAAAAATCAGTACATTATTCGTATGTAGAGATTTAGAATCGCTCCGAATTGCTTTGTCAGCAATGCAGCAGGAAAAAAGCTGTTTTCCTTTCTCTACACCGGCTATTAAAAGGTATTAGAAGTATAACTGGGCTCGCGGAGGTAATACGGGGCTAGGGGACGGCGGCCTTTGTCCAAGAGTCGATAGACTCTTACTTAGCCCCGACATCGGTTCACCGTGTCGTAATGGGAACGAGAGGCCACTAGAGCCGATCGAATCCGCGCGGCGCTCCCCGAGTGGGGAAGGGTGCATTAGTCTAATCTGACGATCCACTCGTGGGCAGTGAGAAGTATCGCGTATTCGGACCCGAATGAAATCAATCGGCATCACCTAAACCCATCGTCGTCCTCGACGACAACAACAACGCGTACAACGTCCGGCCGCGTGGGTGGTCGTTTTCCCCTTTGGTCCGCGTGTGCAGCAACCTATATAAGTGCAATCTCTGTGCACCACATTTACGAGCTTCTATCCGCTTCGCGGTGCATTCCAGCTGTTGGCTCGCTTAATTTACAGTTGAGCCTTGTCGATGCCTCTCGCGAACTCGAGGACGAAATTCTCGTCGAACGACGCCGCAGACTCTCGGAAATTTTTCACGCTTCTAGCATTTGAGAAACATTGATATTTTTATGTGTACATATATATATATATATATATATATATTGTTACTACCTCTTGTTCGTTTATTTGTGTGCATTTCTTATATATTTCGCCATTTGTATACAAGTTCGCCCTATACGTTTCGCTTATTGCGTTCGCTCTTGACAATTCCACCCGCATCCCGTCGTTTCCGTTTCTCATTCATCCGCCGCAGAGATTTTCACGTGGTACCGCGAGCATTTATAGCCGGGACCGTCCTAATCTGACTAAATCATCCTTCTCCCCCGTATCCGACCGACTGTGAGAAGTATCATGTTCACCCCAATGGGCGGTTAAACGGGCACAATAGGACAGCGATTCGTCGAGGGGGCGCTCGCCTAAGCCACAAGCAGAAATAATAACTCGTGTAATACTCGGCCGCGCGCGAGCCCACCCCACGTATTAAATAAATATATAACGTCCGCGTAATATAGCCGTTATGGAGAAGAGAGAGAAACCGAGAGAGGCCCCGACCGGGGGCGCGGTCGACCCCGTTTGCACCCCATCAATTGCATGCGGTTGTCTATCGCTCATCCCCCTCCCTCCCCCCCGACGCCTCCTACATCCCCTCGAGTCACCGCTTTCACCCCCGCTTATATTCTAGCCGCAATATAAACCACTATCGCACGCGCGGCGGGGATGGATCGTCGTCACGCAGCTGCTGCCATACCTGTGTCTCGTTTAACGCCGAAATAGTGCCGGGCAAATAGTCACGTGCGCCGACTCCAATTGGATTTGTTCCACCTGTTATGCGCCGTGTAGTAGAGTTATTGCTTCTCAAATATTCCATTCGAGGCTCGCTCTTCCTATACGACGGTCAACTACGTAAATGGATACCGCTGCGAGGCCATAGTTGCGAAAAAGTTAATATAGAGACTAAAGAAATTTTCTCGAGCTTTTCAAATTTAAAGAGAAAATATAATCGATAATTTAAATTTTAATTTTTTTTTTCTTTTTTTTTTTACCATTAAAAGAACTCTTAAATTTCTTGCTTATTTCGTTGCTCTTTATGGTACAAACCTTGAATATATTTTAATACACGTGCATCGAAATGACTGATCGACTTTCTTCTTATCCAGGCAATCTTCCCTTGTTTGTCAAAAAAAATGGTAGACGCGTAGATAAGATGATAGGGATGGAAAAAGAGGGGAGGACCCTCGTAGAGACATCTCTCGCTTTTCGTGTTTATTCAGGGTTATCACGAATTACACGTTGGTGAGATGTTCGCACCCCAAGTCATTGACTTCCACTTGATCTCGATCGGGTCTCAAAGAGAGAAAGAAAGCGAACGAAAAGTCACGCCGGAGTTGGGGCGGAAATCGTTGGTATGTCAATGTTGGCCCATTCGTCGGCGGGCTACACATCGCGATTATCCGCCGCGATCCATGATCCATGAATGGGCGCCCCCGATAAATAGACGGTCGGGGTGTCAGACAGACTTGTTTCGCCAGGCGCTGTATGGCCCCCTTCTATCGAGAATATGAATATAATATCGCACCCCGCCGCTCTCTTTCTCTCTCCCTCTCTCACTTTACGAAATGATTTATCAATTGAGCGCCGCCGACCCCGGGGTACTGGTGTTGAAATATTATAACATCATTCCCCACGGCTCACCCTAATATTATCCCCCCCTAGCCGGTCGCCATTAACATAACAATGTCGACCTAATTGCGGCCTAATCGGCGCCACAGGGCGAAACCCGGATAGGCGGTGCAGTGTCGGATTCTCTCGTCGCGCTCTATATATATATATATGTATACATATATCTCGTTTTTTTCTTTTTTGTTTCTGCTCTCCCTCGATCTTATCTCGATATGAAGATTATCCGATTGGACGGAATAATTTCGGCGAGGCGATCTAATTATCGGCGCGAAAATCTCATTCGGCATATAGCGCAATTTCGAATTTAAATTTCTAATTTCGCGCACCTGCTTCGGCTCTCCGTTGCAGCGTCAAATTTAAACGTTTTCCTCGGTCGATTATTTTGCGCAGGACAACGGCAGGACGATGAAAGTTTTAATAATCAATTTCCGTCCGATAGGCTTTGATCCTTTAGCGAGATAAAGCATGCGAAAGTTCGTCCTTGCTTTTCGCATCCTTGCGGCGCTTCTTACCGCTTCGAACCGCGAGGAAGAAGGAAGAAGCACTCTCTGAAATCCGCTCGGAGCGGAGAGAGCATCGAGGCACGAGTTTGCGGTCGCATCTAGCGAGGATCCGCGCCGCGGATTTTTTTCAGCCACTGCGTTCGCTATCTCTCCTTCTCTCTCCCATCTTCGACGCTCATCTTCATTTGCTTCTCTTCCCGGGGAGACCGCAATTCCAGATGCAATCTCCAGATATCGCGGCGTACTTACTTTTTGCAATTCGCGTCGCCAATCGCGATTCCTCGCTGTTTTTCCCATCCAGATGGCACACAATCACCGCCGTATCCTCTTCTACGAGTTCCCACTTGTTTTTCCCACAATTTCTTCTGCGATCAAGTCACTTCTTCGAGATGGATGACGGATCGACGAAGAAGGAGAAGGAGGAAGAAGGGTTACAACGCGCGGCGTTGTGTCTCGGGGGAAAAAAGTTTCCATCGGATTGAAAATTATTCGTGACGTTGCGATAGTGGAATGTATCACGCGTGTGTGTGGTGCGTGCACCAAACCGCATTGTACCGCGTGTTGCGCCGTAAATGTCACTGTGCGCACGTGTGCACGCATGTCTCATAAAACACCGGCGCCGCCGCTGTTTCATTATCGCGTTATTATTTTCTCCCTTGATTAACGGTGCGCGCGAAACAACTAACGTCGCGCCTTATTCTATTCCGTTCTCTCCGACCTATGTCTTTCCGACGACGGTTTTCATCAGAGACCGACTATGCGTCGCGTTTTTCTTCGGCACGTCTCCTAATTTGTAGCTCGGTGATTGTCATCAATAGCCAACAGCTCGTGAGCAAAAATGATAAAGACGGATTAATACTTTGATATGTAATCTCTTTGCGTCAAGCAATAGGAAATGTGACAACAGATCGCGAGTGGCAAGAAAAAGCTTATTAAGGAAGACATTAGAACTTTGTTATTTTGGAGTAGTTAATTTAACATAATGGAATAATGTGAGTGAAACTTATGAAGAATGTTGCATGAAAACTTTTCATGATCAAATCAAGGAAACAATATTAAACAGATTTTAAAAATTGAGATTCATCAGTTATATACAAATTGTATGCACTTCTCAAAATAATTAAGGGATCAAAAAAAAATTGTCCAAAAAAATAAGCAAATTTTAAATAGCTGTAACTTTGTTTCGAGAAATGATAATTTAAATTTTAAAAAAGAGTTTTAAAGCTTGAAATCTCTACTTTTGAAAGGTTATAGCTTTTTTTCATTTTCTTCAATTTTAATATTCTTTACATAGAGAAAACACGAACATAACGAAATGGAAAATTTTTTTCTCACTTTGTAGACATGTCGCATACACAAGTAGATAGAGAAACAATTTTTTGACATTTTCACGTTAAAGTTTGAAGTTTTCCCTACAAAATCATTTTTTAAAATTTAAATTTCGATCTTTTCTTATCAAGTTATCGCAAATTAAAGAGAAAATGTCATTTTCACTTTGATCGTTCATAACTTTGTTAAAAATCATCGTACAGCAATTTTAAGAATGGATTCTTAAAGCTCAATCTTTGCTCTATAGTATGATATAGAGACTGAATTTTTTTAAATTCGTAAACTTGTTACCAATAAGTGAAAATAACAAAGAAATTTGCGAGTTTTCTCCTTTTTGTTTAAACTTTGAAAAACAGTTACGTAAAGTGACCAAAATAATTTTATTGACTAAAATTTTTATGCCTTCTAGTACACCAAACTTGACAAAAAATCACAGACTTGCCGTGATAATTTCTTTATAGTGATCCGTATGTTTAAAATCATCGATGTGTACAATTTGTTAAAAAATCTTTATTTGCTTTGATAAAAAATTTTAAAAAATTCGTGGCAGAACAATCTTTTCTCCACTTTTTAACATAATCTTTTAAGTGCTCCATAAAAAATTTAGAAAATGTAAAATTGCATATTATTTCCAAAATTACCTGTCGACATCAACTTCCACAGCGTACTATACGTGGAGGTTGTACGAATGGATTTGTTCTTTGGGGGAAGCTGATGTTGGCCGGTAATTTTGGAAATGATGTGCAATTTTATATTTTCTAAACTTTATGCTGAGACACTTAAAAGATTATGTTAAAAAATGGAGAAAAGAATGTTCTGCCACGAATTTTACTTTTTTTTTATTTTTTAAATCAAGATTTTTTAACATATTGTACATATCGATCGTTTTAAACATATGGATTACTATAAAGAAATTATCACGGCAAATCTTTGATTTTTTACCAAGTTTGGGGTACTAGAAGGCACAAAAATTTCAGTCGATAAAATTATTTTAATCGCGTTACATAACTGTTTTTTAAAGTTAAACAAAAAGGAGAAAACTTGCAAATTTTTTTTGTTATTTTCACTTACTGGTAACAAGTTTACGAATTTAAAAAAATTTAGTCTCTTATGTCATACTGTAGAGCAAAGATTGGGCTTTAAGAATCCATTCTTAAAATTGCTGTACGATAATTTTTAACGCAAATATGAACGATCAAAGTGAAAATGACATTTTCTCTTCAATTTGCGATAACTTGATAAGGAAAGATCGAAATTTAAATTTTAAAAAATGATTTTGCAGGGAAAACTTCAAGCTTTAATGTGAAAATGTCAAAACATTTTTTCTCATCTACTTGTGTATGCGACATGTCTACAAAGTAAAAAAAAAATTTTCCATTTCGTTATGTTCGTGTTTTCTGTATATAAAGAATATTAGAATTGAAGAAAATGAAAAAAAGCTATGACCTTTCGAAAGTAGAGATTTCAAACTTTAAAACTCTTTTTAAAAATTTAAATTATCATTTCTCGAAACAAAGTTACAGCTATTTAAAATTTGCTCATTTTTCCCTCTTAATTATTTTGAGGAGTGTATAGTAACACATATCTTTTGACGGAAGAAAAGTTCGAATTGAAAACAATTTTTATAATCATTTAAATATTCCAGAATAATAAATTAGGATTATTATTTATTTTATCACACCGTGACCTTACTATGGTGGTTTTACAAAGAGGATATTTTAATTACGTGACGGAGAAATTTAGTATGCAAATGTCTTTGATGCTAAAATCTTGGATCAAGACGAAGAAGAACATATGTAAATCTTATCAACAACTTATATTTTTACTCCGGTGCAGACGGATGGATATTCTACCTCCGCATATTGACAACAACAATACAGCAAGTAAATCAACTATTTTTCACAGCAGAAATGTTACACTTAAATGGCTACATCTCCAGCATCGTAGCAAAATTGCGTTATTAAACTTAGAGATTAAAGATATTAATTGTAAATTACGTGCGTTACGTGTCAATTTGAATCATATCGAAAAGCGATTATTTGATAATTTACCTTTTGAGTTTGTCGTTGGCTTTTTTGATCACAATGGGCATATCATTCATAAATATAATAATAGTGAGAAGCGGCGTCTAAGAAGCAAATTTGAACACATTTGTCGCAAGTATTATGGGGTTCGGAATCCATTGATAAAAATAGATTACCGCAAATGGATTGTAAATATCAGCAATCGTCGCGTTCCGGATTCGGTGATGAGGTTTCTCAGTTTGGGTGATAAGTTTGGCGTACCCATTTGTAGAAGTAATAAAGATGATAGGAAAATTTCTGCATTAGAAAACATAAAGAATATTGAAGTTAATCATAGAAAGTTTCCCAGTGACAACCTGGATAATTTGAGATTTTCGATAGCGAGTTCGGTACACAAGTTTTTGAGTAAACAAAAACATGTATGTTACATCGATAATTACATTTGTAATAGATACTCCGACTGCTCAAAATTTTTGAAATCTAACAAAAATATTTTTGCAACTAAAGCTGATAAAGGTCAGGTTACTGTACTGATGGACCGGACAGACTACGTTGAGAAAATGAATTTTTTATTGAAAGACGATTCTACGTATAGATCACTTAATAGGACTCCGCTGAAGTCACTGAGCACGAGGGTTGCTAATTTATTAAAATCTTGGTTAGATAATAAATTAATAGACGATAACACATACAGACAATTGAGGTGTACGAATGGTAATTTGCCTCGTGCGTATGGTTTACCAAAGATTCATAAGGTAGGTTACCCTCTCCGCGTCATAATTTCAACTGTAGGAAGTCCTATTTACAACATAGCATCCTTTTTGAGTGAGATACTACAAAATGCAGTCAATAAACCTCGATCTCATGTCAAGGATAGTTGGTCCTTTGTGGAGATTATTAAAGACAGAAACATCGACGACAGCCATGTTATGATTTCGTTGGACGTGACTTCACTTTTTACTAACACCCCTTGGGAATTAATTAAAATAGCAATAGAAAACCGATGGGATGACATCTCACAATTTACTTCGTTTAGCCTTGCGCAGTTTTTACACGCCATTGACACGGTTATGCGCTCAACGAGCTTCGTTTTTGACGGAAAATTTTACGAACAGGTTTTCGGTTCTCCGATGGGGTCTCCATTGTCTCCGATTCTTTCTGACATTGTTATGGACGATTTGGAATCATACTGTTTGCGTCAATTGGATTTCGAACCCTATTGTTATTTTAGGTACGTCGATGATATATTTCAATTATTCCGAAAGGAAAAATTGAGGATATGCTTCGTGTGTTCAATGGTTTCCACACTCGACTTAAGTTTACGTTCGAACTAGAGAAAAATTGTTCTCTGAGTTTTTTGGATACGAACGTTATACGTATCGGTGGTAGATTGACGACTAATTGGTACCGAGAGCCTACGTTTTCAGGCCGCTATATTAATTTTCTGTCAAATCATCCTATGAGATATAAAATTAGCGTGATTACAAGCCTAGTTGATAGGGCTATTTTACTCGCTGACCCTATTTTTCATGAAGAAAATATTAATTTAATCAAAAGAATCCTTATTAATAATTGTTACCCGTTAACAATTATTAACAAAAACATCAATAAAAGACTTCGAGCGATTAAATTTGGCAGTAATCTTAACTCGCCCAATCGAAATAAATTTGATACGCGAAATTGCATTGTGTTACCTTACATTAAAGATCTTAGCGAGAATATTACGCGTTGCATCAATAAAAGTGGAATTGATGCTTTGTATACTGTCCCAAAAAAATTGGACACGTTGATAAAAAGAGGTAAAGATGGGATCGAAAACTTAAAAAGAACTGATGTTGTTTATAAAATTGATTGTGCGAATTGCGATTCGGCTTATATAGGACAGACAAAGAGACATTTAGAAACGCGCATTAAAGAACATAGAAATAACATAAAAAAAGACAAGACATTGCATTCTGTCATTAGTTTACATCGGACTTGCAACGATCATGAGTTCCGTTGGGATTCTCCGGTGATTCTGCATGAGGAAAAACAGACAAGAAAAAGAGAAATTGCAGAAATGTTTTACATAAAAAAACAAGGAAAAAGTATTAATTTACAGAAAGATACGGAGAATTTCAGTGGGATTTATGATCGTGTTCTTGACGTTATTTAAGTCGTTTTATATTTATTTTTACTTTTAATTTTATTTTTATTTTTATATCCACCTATTTATTTATTTTTATTTATTTGACTTTATTATGACGATTTAAATTACGAAAGACACATTTAGTTTCGTCTCTATCTTCTTAACGCTTAGTGACTAAGATTCTTGTGAACAGTTAACATCTATTTAATATGTGCTTACTTCTGTCAGTCTTACATTGTTCATCAAAACAAGCGTTAACATTGTCGGTAGTTTGCATAGAAGTTGATTTACTGTTTTTAATTTGGTATGTAACACATTTTTGTATTTAAATGTATAATTAATTGTTGCGAATAAGTGTATTAAATTATAATTATTTTGATTGAACTTTTTATAGATGTACTTGAAAAGGGCTGCAATGACAGCCGAAACGTTGTTGTTGTATTTCAAATAATTATTTATAATAAATTATTGCCAGTCTGGTCGACTTTAAACATTGAGGAGTGGTTTTTTATTCCAGAATAACTTCAGAGATTGTTTAAATGTAACATTGCCAAAAAAATATCTACATTAACAATTGATTATATTGAAACTTTTTTAGAAACCTTTAATTAGTGTATACTAATGTCGATATAAATATTATTTAATAATCTAGATAGATGCAATATTATAAATATAAAAGTAGAAAAATTAGTTGGATTGTTGGTTCTAAAAAAAGTCACCGTCTTCTTTTTCCATCAATTATCTAGAAATGTCTTATGATTTCGCGCGATGTACCCGGCAGCGAGACAAAGCATCGTTGCGCTTTTAGCGTGATGAGAAGCGTTGCGATGCACATACCGGATTCCCTTGAAAGGTGTGTCGTCTTCGAACAATTTATCATTTCCCTATGGGTCTGCCGGCGATATCAACAGTGCAGCAGCATCTACGTGCATACGACGTTTCCACGACATGTTAGGCGATATTTACGACAAGGACGACTGACCGATCGACCGATCCTAGAAACGAACAGAGACGACTAGATGATGATAGGCGACCGAAAGAGGGAGAGGTAGTGGCGCTGCTGCCGAGAGCACGTAGCGTTCGCATGATATGTTCCCGAGTAACGTATGCAGATAATGGATGTAGGGGAATACAGTCGGACGTATAAAGACCCCACGCAGGAGATACGACGGAATGGAGGCCATCTCTTTGTGCTATCTCTCTCTCTCTCTCTCTCTATCTATCTATCTATCTATTTATCTATCTCTCTCTCGCTTCTCGTCGCCCTAACCACCACGTGTACACGGAGGCACGCTTCTTCCCGCTCGCGCACTCGTGTTTATATATAGGAAGCAGAAGATCAAAGAGCGAACCTTCGCTTAGCTTAGCATCAACACCGCGCTCCGCGCGGCCCATCGTCCCCGAGATAGGTCGAGCACTGCGGATGATGATGGTGGTGGTGATGGTGCAGTGATGGTCCTGGATGGTCGCTTGTATTCCGCGTAAAGGGGGGAGGAGAGAGAGTTACCGATATATAAATGTAATGCTCGGAGAGGAAGGAAGGAAGAGAGAGAGAGAGAGAGAGCTAGGCGCAGCAAATGGACGGCGGGACGATTGATCTAACGAGTCGCGCACATCCGTCGCGGAGATGAGTGAGAAAGAGAAAGAGAATCTCGAAATTGAAACGAGCGTCGCGTTTCTTTCCGCTATCGGGGAAGAAATCACGTACGTACGTATAAGCACGACGTGGTATTTCTAATTTTCTACCGCGAGCACGCACACCGGAAACCTCCGACTCGCCTCGTCGATGGGGGTTCGAAGATGGAAGAATCGAAGGAAAACGAGGTGATCTAGCGTGAATTTGCGGTCGCGTTATTATATACCATAGAGAAGTACGTGAGAGACGCGAGAGAGAAGGAGATTCGTCGAAGAACCGCGCGTTTTGCGCGCAAGGATAATGCATTTTTTTGCACGCGATATATACATACTTGCAAATTAGAAATGTCAGATTTTGCTGAAACGTCGTGTCGATGTCTCCGACGATTCGGCGACTTTAATACTGGACTCGAATTCGATTCCAAATCGCGTCTCTAATTATAGCATCAAATATCCATCGAATCGGCAGATAATAGGATTACGGTATCAACGTGCGTTCCTCGCTGTACCTCGTTGCCTGAGCATGAATACTTATTGGTGGATGCGCGCCGATTCGAACTGCGAGATTAATTTATTAGCGAGAGCGAGACTCGCATTGCATTGTCAACGAACTTGTATCGCAGATCGTGATATATCGGCGCAGTGATTACTCCGAGAATCATGTACAAAAAAGACATTTAATCATCCGCGATAATCCGCTTTTTTTTTTATATCGTCGGGCCGCGGCGTTAAATGAAATATAACGCGGGCGAGAGAACTAGAAGGGGTGAGAGAGAGAGCCAGGGGGTGGAGGAGAGAGACCCTCCCGCTAGACGAGGCTACAACGGAACGTAATCGCGTTAACCTTCGAAAATAGAAACACCTCGCGCGTTCTCGGCTGAATAACCGGCCCAACGACATTACAGCGATCGCGCCTGTGATCAGAGGCGCGGCCTGTATCGCCGGGGCAATTAATGTAATCACGCTGAAAAATAACTCGATATCGAATTTGACGCGGCACAAAGAGAGCGAGAGAGGCGCGCGGCGGGCAGCGATGGCGATGGCGATGGCGGGCGATAGAAGGGGAGGGGGATGGGGGTGAACGCGAACCACGAAATACGAAAAGTTCCATTGTGTTGATCGCATCACGGCGTCGGCGGCGGCGGCGGCAGCGGCGACGATGAGCCAGTAATTCGATATCGTTTAAACAATAGCGGTCAAATTTCGCGTTATACATTGTGCGTTATACATCGCGCGCTGGTTATTATTTTGTTTTTTTTTTATTTTTATTTTCTTTTTCTTTTTTTTTTTTTTTTTTCACTCTAATTCCGGCGGCGTCGCGCCTCTCGTGGAACGGGGGATTGGTATCGGCTTTTTGTTAATGTTGTCGAATCGAGCCGGATACCGATCGCATTGTTGTCAGTCACGTGGAGAGTTGCTATAACAAAATCGCTTTTACGATCAATCTCGTCGTCTCTCTCGCTGCGGGATAACTGGGAACACGGTATTTTCATAACTGTTGAACGCATTGAATTTGAAATTAAAATTACGATGTCTGAAATTACGGGATCGATTTAAAAATGCAGAGTTAAAACTCCTCTCATACTACTAACATTCCAACTTCTTTTCAATGAAATTAGTATACTACTGAATAAACGATTCATATTTACCGATGAGATAAATTTATAATTAATATATTTCTTGTTAAAGAAATGTCTGATTTTTTATCAAAGGTTTAGTGCATTTTTGGGGATTTATCGCATCTGAAAAATGTATATATAATTCCAAATTTGAATCGCTTTATTCCAGGTGTTTGATCTCGTACACTATACTTTAATAAATGCGACATTTAGTTTAAGAGAGTAAACGTTACCGCTATCCTTAGCGAATCATTCGTTTACGAGCCCCTATACATATATACACACATGCGCACACATTTATAATGTATATACATAGATATAATCGAGATCGCAACGACGTGCTAATTACACGATGTTTTGTGTAACGAGATGCGGGTCCCGAGGGGGCAGCCCTTTTCGAATTGGATAGGCAGGCCGGGTTGGAAGAAGAAAGACTAGTTCGGATGAACGGCAGAGTTCCTGGTAGTCTCTCTTTTTCGTCGATCGCTTAAATGATATCCTCTCTCAATCTCAACGTATATTTTCTCTCCCCCCGATCGCTCGTTCGCGGCCAAAAATTTCGCGTTTCGAGCCGGCGAAATCATAGGTCTGCACGCGTTTACAGGGCCCCAAAATGCATCGGTCAGTTCAGGTCAACTCTGTCTCTCTTTCTTACTCCGGATCCCACGTCTCTCTCTCTTTCTCTCTTCTCTCGTAGTCGTGTAATTTATAGCGGAAGACAGACTCCTCTTTTTCTATCTCTCGGCTACATCCGTGCGCCACAAAACACACAATTAATGTTCACCTGCGTCACGATTGTCTTCCCGAGACCTGCCAAAACTGCCGGAGATATTTACCGATGCGTAGTCGAGACGAATCTTTTCCCATCGCTGAAAAAAATATTGCTTTCTTTTTATTTACATAATACGGAATATTATATCGGGCCCAGAAGGTTCAAGTACGTCGTTAAGTATACCTTGAAATTATGCTTTCCAAGAGGGGAATCCATACCCTAATAGAAATTTGTCGGTAATGCGAATCTTGGGGAGGAAGGGAGCGTAATACAAATCAGGTGGAATTTGCATGGACGTGTCGATTAATGGGTCCAGCCACGAAGAAGGAGGCGCGTCGGATCGGCGCGATGCTGCCCGAGGCTGATTGCCGTTCGTCCAGGACCCGTTTATACGGCCCTGGGCGCCCTCTTAAGACCGACAAACAACCTGCTGCGGCGGGTGCTACCGCCGGTGATGGTGGCCACGTATTACCCCTCTATTAATATCATAATATAAACATAACTCGCGTGTGCGAGAGTCGGCGAGAGCTAATAACGAGAGCAGAGAGATGCGCGTTATTCCACCGTAGGGTCTGTTCAGGGCCAGTAAGTTTTCTGGGGTCGCTTCGATGTTTCGATACCACGAGGGGGAAGCTCGCGCGGGAGGGGAGCAAGTGGCGCGTGATGAGCAGGGTGTGTTACACGGACATTATGCGAGATCCTGCACTTCTCGCTACCCCGATCCTGCGCGCACCCTCCGCTTCATTCCCATCGCGCTAGATTTTATATAACGAGAGAGGGAGAGAGAGAGAGAACCCCTCGGAGAGAGAATTACACAACTATATATGTATGGTATAGGTATATATATATATATATAATCGAGCCCCCAACTTCTGCGCATACGGGCGTGTACGCACGAATCGCCCGTCAGTTATTGGTCGTCGACTTCCTGCTTCCGAGATGTTATGAAATTTTTCATTGAAACTCGCTTCTTTTTCGATAGACGTTTCAAATATATATCCACTATATATTCCATTTTTTTTCTTGCCGATGACGCTGATTAATATCAGCGTGTCCTCACAATCGTAAATATTTTCTCCCCGCATATATCGTAGGCCTCAAAAGGACTTTTTTTCACCGCAACCAAAAATTTTTTTTTTTTTTTTTTCCGAAGATAAGCGTCAGCGAAGCGAAGCGAAAGGACGTATCGCTGGCTTTCGTGTCGAGACGTATCATTACTGAATTAGCTACTATTACCCAGCCCGAAGTGGTAGTTAGCTCGATAATATTAATGTCAGCATCGGCACGTAGGGTCACATTTAGCAAGGGCGCATTAGCGCACGATAATTATCGTCGTTGGTGATAATTTTACGTCGAGGAGAGCGGAGAGATGGTGTCTGCTCCACCCTCTTTGCCTCCTGTGCGCTGAAGCTTCTTGAAACGATCATTTCCGTACGACATTCGTACATCATCTTCACGACGGAAACATACGCGATCGCTGTTGTTACGCGTAATAATTCCGTTCAACGAAAGGAAGCAGCTTTTTACGAAGACGATTAATAAACGATAATAAACGATTCTTCTATACTTCGAAGAACGGAATGCGAAGCATTATTATTCCCATGCGCGCTCGTAATATATACGTAATAATAAATACAGGTAAAATTGTGTACCGCGAGATATTCGCGCGCTCTTTTCGCCTCTTCCCGGGCGAGACGAGAGCGTTAACATAATTACGGTGCGCATATATCGCGTCTGCTTTTTATTCATTATTACTCTCATCCGAGCGCACGCGAGATGCGATAGAGATACACCTTCCGGCGCGGCGCGGGAAAACGCGCAAACGAAAACGCTCGTTCTCTCGCGCAACGCAAGCAACCGCGCCCCGCAATTTAGCACGTGCGCACCGCGCGGTACACGTGCGCACGCGTGTGTGCGCGTCCCCATATCGCTCTCTCGGCTCGAAATTACGCGCTTTCGCAGCACGTGCTCGATACGAGACTCGCTCTCGTGATTGCGTTCCGCGGTCCATCACCTTAATTCTATATCTCGTCGGAGATTCGACGGAAACCGGAATGTTGCGCAGATTTTTTTTTTTTACATCCTCTCTCGCGCGTTTAAATCTCTTTTATTTACATCCGTGCAAGAAAATTATACGCTCCGATCTGTCATCGTTTGTACGACGAGAAATTTTGTTTTTCTTTTTCCATTGAACGTAGAAAATGTCCCGAAAGATGTGTATTACGGGCTATTTGCGATCGGGAGTCACCCGTTACATGAGCTCGCGCGCGATGGTACACTCGACTGTAGCACGCACTCCACGCACGCAGAGGGGTTGAGAGGGGTCGCATACGTTGCGGTATGGATTAGTTAGGCGGACGCAATAATTTCGCCGGCACGGCCACGGGCAATGTTCTCCCTCCCTCTCTCGTTCCTCCCTCTCGCATCCTCCATTTTCGCTCTCTTCCGGTTCTCTCTCCTCTCTCGCGGTGGTTTCAGGCGCGATCTACTCCGTTCCCTCTTTTCCCGACGACAGGGTGGTTGAAATTTAAAGAACGCGATATAATTCTTGAATATTTTCGGTACGCCGTTCTACGCTCGGTTAGACTTTTTTTTCATCTCGTTATTTTTCTTCCACCTCGTCCCTCTTACACGGTACGAGCACTCTGACAAACGCGAATGTTTAACACCCGTGAAAATATCGATGCACACAGCAGCGACCGCGACGATTTCGCGCACTCGCGTCGCGCGAGCTCGACCAGTTATTCGGCTAATTATCGCCGGGGGTGCGTCCGGTAATTGTCTATGGATGAACGCTCAAGAACAGCAGTCGCCGTAATTAGATAGACTGGCTTTCTCGGAATTCGAGCGAACGCGATTTTATGACGAACGCTCTAACGAGCGTTTTCGGATTTTACGGCGAACGTTAGCGCTTTAGCGACACGGCGGGATTTCGGGAAGTGGCGCGATAAAATTACCGCCCCGTTGGATATAAATTTCACGAGATAACACGCGGCGACACGCGTTTATATTCGTGAAACGCGCCGTTATATACAAATAACTCGCTCTTATCGCGCGCGTTTTGGCGCTAAACTTCTCTCTTTTCTCCTCCCTCCGGTTCAGGAACATTCCTCGAGCTGGCCAAAAATAAAAGTTCTCGGTTACAAGTCCTAGTATCCGCGGCAGCTGGGCGAGAGCGAGAGCGTTCAACACGAGCTTAGACTTCCGCCCGATAATTTTTATTCGCTCGGGTAATATAATATAAAGCGAGCGAATTATTCGTAAAGGATATATTTCTTGTTCTCCAAATATTAATTATTTATATCATTAACTCGATAAAAAATATATAATCTTTATTTTTTCCCTACCAACTCCTCGTGCATAACTCAAAGTTTTCAATCTTCCATTTAGGATATTAATTTCGAAGAACCGATATAATTACATATTACTCTAATATTTATCGGATGCGCTCGGTCTCTCGATACTTTGTCTCGATCGAAGAACCGGCAGTACCGCTATCAGAGAGAGAGAGAGGAGACGACGCGACGGGCCGAAGCGACCAGGGGAGAACCCCTGGCCACCCTTATTAAGATTCCAGCTGTGGAATTCTACCTGCGCCGAGAGCTCGCTACTGGTCTTAAGTAAATAAAACACGACCGGAGCCACGTCGCCTCCGCAACCGACGCACACGGCTTCGCTCCGCTCCGAGACTCTCTCTCCGTTCATTCCGTCAGCCTGGTTTGTCGCTGCCGCTTCCTGTCGCTCGCTCGGGAGCCCTCGGGGCCCTGCGTTCGCCGTGCCCTGCCTTGCCTTGCCTTGCCTTGCCCGCGATGCTCGCCTCCGCGTTCCTCCCTCCCTCTTTCCTCTCGCCCTCCTGTTCTCTTTCTCGCTCTCGAACTCGTCGAGCCGACCCGTCCGCGTCTCGTTTTCTCGTCCATTATTACGACTGCTTTGCCTACGCCTTGCTCGCTCTCATCTCTCTCTCTCTCTCTCTCTCTCTGCGTAAGCGCACCGCGTCGTGAGGGAATTCAGGACCATGCTCTCTCCCGATCGGAGCGTCAAGGACGCGTCCCGGTCTCTCTGTTGCAGTATCAGTCTTTCAGAGGTGCTGTGCACGTTTCTCCGATGGATGTATAAAGATTTTTTTGGTTTTGTTATCGTTAAAAGCGCAGAAATTTTAAACGCCCGCGTTGCGGATGATTTAACGTAATATTCGGGAATGTATTAGGGAGATCGATCGCGTCGTTATAGACAAATATTGCGGACGCACGTGTAATTTTCAGCTTCGTTGCGGTCGCGGCCCGTTAAAACGTACAACGGGCTCCGTTAAATCTCCACTATCGTGTCCACGAAACCGCGACAAAGCGTCGACCGTGAATATTGGGTATATCCGTGATGTATTGAAAAATAAAGGGCGCGCAAACTGTGATTATTCTTCCGTTTTTAATAGCCGTCGCGCGTTTATCTGAAATGAAAAATTTTACACTCGCCTCATTAATTATTTATTATATGTATGAATCTCTTTATCGCAACGCCGCATATATTTTCATTGTATTTATCGCGGTTTTGTTCGGGGGAAAAAAAAATCTCGAAAAGAGTCGGCTTTTGTATCAATGGATGGATTATCGTTGACAGCCGCGTCGCGCGCGAGAGACTCGACGAGTTAAAACCAACGTTTTCTCGCCGTCACGATTGTTCGACAAGGAGACATCCGGTCGATGTAACACGTGTCGCGGCCTCGGGTCCATATCGGGTAGCTTTCTATCGAGCAAATCTGACGTTCCCTTCAGAGATCGACAGAAATCGGGTCCTTCGTCGAAAATACTTTTGCGAGTAGCAACATCCACGTAGTTGACCGAATAAAAAGAAATGGAGAGCAAGTTTATAAAAAAACGTACACTTATACCAAAAGATATGCAAATTTGTATACAGAAAAATTATATATGTATTTTTTTTAATATAAACATATATGTATAATATAAGAATGAAGGAAGAAAGTGTCATGGTACAATCCATCGTTTTCATTCTCCTAAATAGCCCGAGATCTTCAGACTCCTAGTCCTCTCGTATTCTTACGTACACAAATCTTGGAGCAAAATGATGACATACATCCGCGGGGCCTGTTACTCGTCATACTTATACGTATTGGATGCCATCGCGCCTATCCACGGAACGTTTTTAATATTCCCTCGGGCCGACTGTCATCGGACGTTTTCCACAACGGGTTTTTCAGGAAAAGGGGCTGGACGAAGAAGAAAGGAGCGACACATTCTCCGTACACAATGCGCCAGTCCTCGACGATGATGACGACACCGCCGTGTCCTCGTCGCAGTTACATATTTGATGGAGCGCAGAAGGTAGAGAAAAGTCGCCTCGAGTTGTGACAGCCTGGTCGCCGATGCATCTCGTAGGAGAGACCTCTCTCTCTCTCTCTCTCTCTCGCTCGGGGCGATCACCACACGCGTGATTCGTACGCGTTTTCGCACGGTAGGGGTGAGAGATATACCGGGACGGATAAAGAGAAGACTTCCGGGCATAATCCGGAGCGTCGCGAAGAGAGGCGCCAGAACAAATCAAGCTCTTTCATTGTTCCCAGCCCTGAGGCACGCCGTTCTCTTTCTTCTTTCGTCTTCTTCTTCCCTTTTTTTTCCTTTCTTTCTTTCGTCTTCGCTGACGATTGAAAGCAACGCCCAAACAGGCGTCCGCTGCAATCGAGAAGTTTGTCCAAAAAAGGGTATATGGAGAAAAATATGAAATGTATTAATTACACAGGGTGTTCGGAAAGGGACCAAATTGAATTACAGGCTGTTAAAATGCGGAAGAGGAAAATGTCGAAAAAGTTAAAAAATTTATATAAAATATATATATATATATGCGATCGAAACGTTTGTACTGTATTATCTTATATAGAATAAATACTTGGTTTGTATCATCTAATAATGCTCGATTAGTTGGCCTTTTTTTATATACTAAATTTTGTTTTAATCAATAGACGAGCGAATACAGATTTTTAATATTTTATATATATATATTCTGAAAACGTGTTTTTTACTCGAAAAATTATAAAAGATGAAAATTCAAAAACAAAACTGACAATTTTTAGCTCGAATGAATAATTGTGTGTATATACATATTTGTACTTGTATATTTCATACACGTACGCTCGAAATTGCATTCGGTTTTTAAGCGCTGGAGCGAAAAGAAGTGCAGTATTTTGAAGAAGCGAAATACTATACTTTTTTTGCCGAAGTAAGTCTACGAAAACATGCGGAAAATATGCGGCGACGGAAAGGGACTCCTCGGCAAGCCGAGAGAGGAACGGCAGGGTTTCGAAAGCGGAACACGCATTGTATCCCGAGAGCAGGCAGCGGTCGGTGAAGAGAGAGAGAGAGAGAGAGAGAGAGAGAGAGGAGGGAGGAAAGGCCGGTCCTTAAAGGTCCGGGCTTCTAGGAACTCCGACGTTGCATTCGGTCTCGAAACCACCGCGCACGAGTGGAAGTTGTTCACTTGGAGGCCACGACTGGCCGGTGTGTGTGCTACCACATGGGGTTTGCAGTTACCACGAAATATCTGAAGCCACATCGCGCAGTCCGTATCACGTTTCTCGATTCCCCCAGAGTTCCTTCGTCTCAGAAAATGTCGCTTCTCCAATACGGTCAGGTTCATGTTGTCCGCTCGAAACGCAGATGTTTCTTCGCTCCAATTATTTCTACCGTTTGCAAATATTACAACTTTTTTTAACGCAAAATATGGCGAAAATTGTGCTTTTTATTGAAAAAAATGTAGAGAACGAAAGAGAATCTCTCCCATCGGAAATATCAATTTGAAATTTGTTTCACAACAGTTGTGCTTTATTAATAAGCCGTGCGACGAGGAGACGAAATCGACGAAATAACTATAATCTACAATCAGCGCGACCGATAAACCGTGCAATTATGAATTAAGGATGAATCGGAGAAAAATCCGGGTGTAATCCAAGATTAAGAAGTCGTTTCGGATAGGGTGAAGAAAGATTGCTGATTTTTATTGTCTGGCCCCCGTGTACGTACGACGGCATCGATCGAAACACGAGAGAACGAGCTGATTGGGCATCACCTTGCTCGACTTTGAATCGCTGCGTGCCCTGTAATAAATCCCCGGAAATTCTTCGCGTCTTCTCCGTACGCTGTCATCTGCCCCGCACATCCCCATTACGAGAAAATTCCCATAGAGTTATCTGCCTTTCAAATAAAATAAAAAAAAAACGTTCCTTGAAAAACATTCGATCGGATGGTATATTTTATCATAAAGTTATTTTAGATGATTATCATAATCGGTGAAATTATTTTGATATTTTTAAAAATGCGAAAATATGATTAATCTGTCATTCCGAAAGTTTAATTTAGAAAAAATGTTTCAATTGAGAAGATATAGCAACATGCAAAATAATTTAAACGTTTAATACATTTTTTTTTTATTTTTATAGGACGATATATTTTTATTTCCCTCAGAAAGAATTTATTATTTCAGCATTAGACGAAATGTATGAAATTCTTCAACGTATTAAAAAAAAAAAGCAGCGTTTTTACTTTTAAGAATATTAAACGCTATATTTTTACACATATACGTTTTATGTTCACTTTTTTCTAAATATAAAAGAAAGATTAATCCTCTCTCTCTCTATCTACGATATATCAAAGTTAAATTTATTCAGAATCGTCATCGTTGTAGCTTATCGTGAGTTGTGTTTCTACATTATCCGATATCAAACTCTCTGGTGGACTTTTTTTCCTCGTCCCATCATAGATTAGTTTTTTATACATCGAGCAGTTCTAGAAGCTTCTCTCGCTGGCGCGATATGGGTTTACTTCCATCGACGCGATATGACCCCATTTTCCGCAGTATTACACGCGGGAACTTGCGGTGTAGGGTAGCGCTACGTTGGCTGATGTGTACTCAAACGAGAGCGAGTCGGATGGCTGGTTTAGAGGAAACGAGTAGAAGAAGAAGACGAGGACGCGCGCATAACGATGAAGAAGAAGGGTTGGCAGGTCGTTGAACATAAAAGTGGCCACGGTACAAGAGAGAGAGAGAGAGAGAGTCACGTGTGTACCCGCGCGCGCATCGAGACGGATCGACAGGAAAACGTCGTGCTGCGCGGCGTGTTACTTACCAGCGGTAACAGAAGCAGAGAGAAGAGACGCGGCAAGCGCTTCTGCATTAGCTAGCTAGCTAGTAGCTAGCTCGACTGGTTCGCCAGTTGGTCGTCTCCTTCTGTATACCGTGTTCAGACTCTCTCTCTCGCTCTTCTCTCCGTCGTTTCATCACGGTCGCGTTGCGCGCCTCCTCGCGAGCCTCACGACTCCCCCTCCGGGGCTGCGCCACCAGTAATTGCTTCCTTTGAGTAGCTCCGGAGGTGTAATTTAGTCCCCGACCAACAACCTTAACTAATTAACACACCGAGCAGCGAGCGAGTAAGTGAGCGAACGAGTGACGGAGAACGAGCCGCGACGGCTTGACTGACGGACTGGCTGGCTGACTGACTGGCTTGGCTCCTTCCTCATCGTACTCTCTCTCTCTCTCTCTCTCTCTCTCTCTCTCTCGCGCGCGCGTCGATGATCGAACTCGGACGAGCCGCGGGGCGTCCTCCTCTTCTCATCTCGCGCCGAGGCGCCTCGGGCCCGACTACTCACCACCTCCTCTGCAGCCCTCGTCACACGTGACCTCGCGTGTCCGGACGCTCGCGGTAATTCAAGTACTCGAGGAAGCTGATCTCTCTGCCAGCTTCGATCCGATCGGACAAACCGGCAATTAACCGTCGACGGATACCTCCTTCGCGATTTCTCTCCTCTTCTTCGTCTTCTTCTGCGCGCATCAGTCGCGCGCGGGATGCTGCGACTGATTGTCGTTGAAAGTGTGTCGCGTTTCGGTTTTACATCGGTGAACAAGGTGCGAAGGTGTGTAGCGCACTTGGGCGATGTCACGCTACTTTATTCACCGGACGTTGCTGTCAACGTCCATTTAGATTCCCCGTGCCCTCGCTTCCTTCGCTCTCGTTACGTCTCGTCCGAGAGAGAGAGAGAGAGAGCCCGATCGAGGCCGTTTCTCTCGTCGACGACGGTTAACGAGGGACCGTTCCGTTTCTGGCCCACCTGTCGCACGGAGCCCTTCTTAAGGCCCCCTCGTGTCGCGATTACTCTCTGAAAACGCGGAGGCGTTTGACCCGACGTTGAGAGGAAGGTGCGGAAAGAGAAACGACCGACCGAGACGAACCCGGGGGAGAAGGCGAGAGACGAGAAAAGCATCAGCTTCTCTCCCCACTTTTCTCTTCTCAGATATACCTTTCTCGCCAAGTAGAAGGAATACTCTCGAGATGCGCAACGATGCTCGTATTTAACACCTGATTAAAGCGGGAGAGGGGGCAGCGAGCGAGCGTTGGCGTGACCAAAGCGATTGCTGCTGCGAGATGAGGGCCCTCTCTTCCACCTCCCAAGCTCATCTCACACCTCGATCGTCCCGTTCTCGCCGTCGGACCCCTCTTCACGGTTTGAGGACATAAGGTGGCCCGGTCGGTTCTTGCGTGTGTGTGCGTGCATACTCGCCGGTGCCCTCGGATGAGACGGTGGGACCAGGTGAGGAGGGGGGACGTGGCGGCGGGGGAACGGGCCCCGAGCGACAGCGTAATCACCTGGACGAACTACCACACACACTAGCGCGGGCGCAATGGCGTAGAACGAGAGAGAGAGAGAGAGAGAGAGAACGTGTGTCACACGAAAATTGCGCCGTCCTGACCGCGATTTACGACGGGCCCCGGGAATTTTGTTAACGTCCGAGAGAACGATACGAGGGTAGGCTGTGGGGAGGTAACGGACGGGCCGGTCGCGAAGCGCGTGATTCACATGTAAATTGGACACGTCGATCGTCGAGAATCGCGCTCGTGGGCCTCGTTGTGGTATGACATCGATGCCACGTGGATCACGTTTCTCTATACGAAGGTCCCGGCTCGATCGGACCTTCCTCCTTTTGTGTCGCTTCGCGAAATACGCAAACGTGGCTATTTTTTATTTATTTCTTCTTCAATCGACATCCGCGAATCCAACATAACATATCGTATAATGATTCTAAAAGCGCGAAGGGAAACATCCAAACATGTTTTCCGCGCGTGGAAATATATAACTAGGAAAGTTGGAAAATGCATTTTCCTTGAAGATCGTAAACTTTGCTTTTGCACGAACGTGCGAGAACTTGCCTTCGTGTTCAACGAACGCGTGCTTAACGAGATCGTCATCGTCGTCCGCGAGATTTCCGTAAGATTTCCGATTACGGAACGGAATCGAGACGCGAATAAAGCGGCGAACCGTTCGCGAACGCGTTTGCGCGAATTCCATTTCCCTCTCTTTCGCCTTCCTCGGCGTGTAGCCGCACCCAGTCGGTTCCGGGATCCTTTGAAAATGTAATATTCCCTCGTTAATTTCTCGCCGCGAAGGAAGCGAGAAAAGCGTCGCAGGAAAAAATGCGTGAAATAAATGTCGGGACGCGGCGTCAAAGGTGCGCGGAAATTCGTTTGCTTTCAAGTTTTAATTTTTGACGCCGACTTTATCAAGAAGGCAACCTCGTTAATGTCGCGCCGTCCCGTTTCTCCGCTAGATCTCTCATCTCTTTTCCCAACCACGGTTAAAATGTAACATTGCTTTATTGCCAGTTGTTGTTGTATCGTCATTACTCATGACCCAGAATTATCAAAATACGTTCACACTATACCATTTTTTCAAAATGGTTCTTTTTCCTTCAAATTTCCAAGATTGCGCAAACGGTTCTCGTATCGTGCGACTCGCAGTATCGCTTCTTAGCTCATGCTCTTGTAAAGGAGTGGCGACAGCATCCCGAGAAAGAGAGGCCACCTTGTATAACTCAATTATATTATTTATACAGCGAGTTCTGTCCCCTCGGGCTTGGATATTCGTTGAATATTCATGGTTCGCGCGACGCTCTCTCGCGCGTCTCGCAAACGTCATTGTTTCGCGCCGAGATGATTATAGAGGCCCGGATCGATTCGGATCGTGATGAGCTCTCTCTCTCTCTCTGCCTCTCGCTGGCGCGGACCTTGCTCTCGTCCCGAGACAATGACTGTGGACGCAAAGATGAGGCGCGATCGCGCGTCGCGATCATCTCCATTTCATGACTCGGACCGACGCGATGAGGCGCGGCTATTCTCTCTCTTTTTCTTTCTCGAATACCCGGAGAAGCGTCGACCGGTTCAAGACGAAACAATGCCCCGTGCGAGATCTCTCGCGCGCACTCTCTCTCTTTCTTGTCGATCATCGTCGCTAACAGCGAGTAATAACTTCCGAGATTCGATGAATTAAAAAATTTTGTAAATTACGAAACGAATTAAATCTTGATTATTACACACCGTGCGACGAACAGAGAGATACTAGTTACTCGGACAATAGTCGTGAGTTTTTACGATTCCCACAATTATAAACCAACATAAAAGATAAGATCTGAAAGATCTACCGTATACGTAGTAGCGTTTGGCGAGAGATCATTTAATGCCTCGATGCTTGTTAGGCGCGGAACACGGCCTGGAATTTTCGTTGTAACGAAGGTTGCGGCCCATTACACGTCGCGGACCCTCCCAGCGTGTAAATTTTCCTGCCATTCCGTCGCGCGTTACAATGGGTCACGTGAACAGCAGTGACGTCATGCTCGTCACGCCTATGCGGAGGGCACCGAGAGAAACGCCGAGGGGACGCCGTGCGTGGCCTTGAATCACGACACCTTGCTGGATCGTTGCCAATCGACGACGGATGCTGTACGCGCGAAAGGAGAAAGACTTTGACGAAAGAGAAAAATCTCGCAATCGTCGAGAAACGCGCCTTATTGATTTTCGATGATCGTCTCACGTATGGGAACGCGTGCGAGAAAAATACGGCGTGATAGCGCGCGGTATTTTTCAATGATATATAAATATATATATATATATCGTAAAAAAGCTATCCTGTCTTTTTTCGCGTCGTCGATCTCCTCGACATGCCTCGCCTCGTTCCACTGTTTGCTAGTTACAGACTACAATGCGCGCAATCAGCGCGGTATGTAGAGCGATACGTGCGGTGCACGCGCAATTAGCCGGACGCGATGACTGGTCGCGCGATTATTATAGGGAATCGACGCGACCGCGAGAGAGGACTGACGTAATTAAATTTCTTTCCTCCGAGTTGACCGCGCGCCGATGCCCCCCGATGCGTACACCAATGGGCCCCGGGACTCAGCCACCTTGTTCACCGCATTAACAGGCATGACTTGAAAAATGCGGTTCCTAACACCGTCCTGTCGGTCCGTTCGTCGGTCCCGGTGGAATGACCGACGAGATCGTATTATTAATGCGTCTTCTTGCCTCGTTTCGTTGATAGTTTAGGGCTCTCTCCGGGACGCGGAGGGTCGGGGAAGGAAGCCGGGGGAGGCGGAGAGAGGCGGGAGGGGCGCACCGGATGGAAGAAGCAAATTGCAGAATCCAAAATTGGCGGCATTATATGAGCGCATCACGATAGAGCGGTTTCCGCGCCGAGTCTTTTACAACGTGTGTGTATATATATATATATATACACGTGCGTAAACGGCAGAAACACATTTTATTTACGATAAGTAATTAAATAAAACGACTAACAAACGCAATAGAAAAAATAATAATAAATGACAATTAATAAAAAAATTAATAACATTTTGCGGGGGTATTTTCGCAAACGCATTGCGGTGCAAAATTGCACGAGCGAGGATAGAATTAGTCGTTAACGAAGTGCATTTTATCGCGGAGTCGTTACGTTTTATTCTTGGATTATAAAGCGTGATTGGATTAAATTAAATATCATGGGACAGTTTTGCAGTATGTCGAATTTAGTTAAACGTTAAGTGAAACGAAAAATGCCGTTACATGTGCATCAGCAGTTCCCTTTCATGTACTGTACGCTACATTATTTTTTTTTTCCCCCTGGTGCGAATACGATTCGTGGCTTCGGTCGCGCGGTTAAAAAATCGTTTATAAAAATCTGCCGGTTTGTTAAGCGCTTTTTTTATTTTTTTTATTTTTTTTATTTTTTTCCAACTCTTTTTATTTATTTTATTTTTTTCGCGATTCTCTCGTTTTGTCCCGTCTATTGTGGAACGTGTCAGTTCTTAATATAGCCGGCTCGTTATTACGACTTTCGTGCCCAATCATCTCTCGTGCGAATAACCCATGAATTTCCGACGAGATCTGCGGTTTACAAAGATTCCTCTCGGATCACCGGTCAGCACGCAATGCGATACAAAATCGACTTGTGTTTGAGAAATTTCAAATTTTTTCTTTTTCTCTTGTAAATCTGTCACGTCGAAGCAGTTCTGACAACGCCGAATATGCCACATATAGTAGTCGCGAAAGGTTTTGTTCCTGACCTTTCTTCAGCGAAGCGAAGCTCTTAACTTAACGCGCCTCATGAATTTCGTATCGTCGCGAGGACACTTAATCTTCGGCAATTCACGCGAAGAAAAATCGCTTGCATTTATAATGGATATCATCCCGTTGCCGCTTTCTTTCGCGGCTTCTTGACTCGATCCGCTCCGGCTTCTCGAAGGATAAGAAAATTTCTCCCCGATCGAACGTGCTGAATAAAAAATACTCGGATCGGCTCCCGCAACACTTTCTTCCGCACTTTGAAAACTTTAAGCATCTCTTCTAATATATCTCAATCGTATCACAATAGATAAAAGAAGTCAACTCACGCGTCTTGCAAAGATGCCATTAAATATGCGCAACACTGATTTCAGATAAACTTCATAATTTTATTTTTTCTTTGGAAGGAAATTTTAATCGTGCGAATTATAGGTTTACATTATTTTAAATATACATAAATTTATATATATACTTGACAATTTTTATCGCGAATATTGTACATAATTATGAGACGAGACCTTTCGCCGTTATTCAAGTATAATTGAGTTTCCGTAAGTCGTCGACTTTAGCCCGACGATATCATCACGCCCGAAGAGGTCGCGACGCGATATTTCTCAAGGTGAAAACTCGTTTCGAACGAACGGCGTTTTTCGCAGCTGGCATCCCTTGCGAATCACTCGCGATTAGTCACGTGTCGCGAAGTACACGGCTTAAAAAGTTCGTACAACGTTCCGGCCCAGGCCAAGTATTTATCTCGCGTCCCGATATCGTCGCGCGCGGCGACGTGAACACATTTCTCTCTCCGCTTCTTTAACAAAACGCTCGAATCCTAACCGCGTCGACGACATGGAGCGTGATTGATCGCGGTTGGTTGGACGCGCGCAGAGAGAAAGGAGACGCGAAGCCTGGACCGTCCGAGGCATTAAGGCACTGATGGACTAGCAATATGATGCATATTTTACAAAGAGGTTTTTCATTTTTTTCAAGACAAACTATTATTAGCGAAGATTCTATCGACGGATAACTCCGAATGAACGGAACGTGAGGCTTGAATGATCGATGAGATCTTTTTTCCATTAGAATAATATACCATATTGATAAGCTAAATAGTTTTTTACGCGAAATAAATGATTGAAGAAAGATGCGACTCCCGTCTTATAGGAGCTGGCTTTAGACGGCTCTACGTGTGACACATCGCCGATTGCGGTGTGTAATCCAAAGAGGGACATTAATGTTGCATAACGCGAACCTGTCAGATTCGAGCTACAGCATCGCTGAAAGCGCGGCAGCTAAATCGGGCATTATCCGTAGGAGATTCTCCACATCTTTCGATCCGCTTTGAAAATCATTCTCCGTTTCGTAATTTTGTACAAAACGCTAGTCGCCGAATTGATGTTAAAATTAGAATTGAAAATTGAGCCGCGACAAGGTGAGGGAAATTTTAATTCAAGATTCGTCTTGCGTTATTTTGTTTTTTCCGACTTTGCGTATTTCCCGACGACGGAGCAAGTAATAAGGGAGGTGCCGGAGGGTGGGAAGGAAGGAAGAGAAACGCTTTCATCGCCTGCGTTTCACGAGGGCCTCTCTCGCGGGGCAGCTAAGAGCGGAGCTCCGGCCGTTCTATGTAATTTGAGCGATCGCGCGGTCGCACCCGGTAATTCATAAGTACGTGTCCTCTCCACGGTGAAATTTTATAAGGTGAGCAACATTTTATAGGGACGCCGCAGCGTGGTGCCGGGAAGGAAGGGAAAAACGCGAGGGAGAAAATTACATATCGGCCCGTAGGACGACGCAGACCGCCGCGGACTTTCCACCCCCGGGGTGTCGTCCTACGTTCGAAGGGCTCCCCCTCTTCTCTCTTCGCCCTCCGTACCCTCTGCAAACGGAATACTCGATCGCGATTAAACATACATAGACACACCTCCGTCGTTCACCTTTAATTCTCCGTCTTTTGCGACGACGCTTCCGCCACGACGGCGAGCATTTTTTTCACGCTCCTGTCGCCTTCTTCGCCTTTCTGCTACTCTTTGTCTATGACGCGGGGGACAATGCAAGTTTGTGTTGTGGGACGCTTTAATTCTTCAGAATTGTCGAATTAATTCTTATCGATTCCCTCTCGTTCTTTTTAACGCGTCAAACAAATGTCAATTGCAAGCGGACACGTAAACAATGCATAATGGCGAGAAACACGCAGTGTCGCTCGCAAGACGACTGTCTTATGGGGGAGTCTTAAAAAGAGAGCAGCACCGGCTTATATAGCGAGCGGTAGGATACCGAACAAACGGAATTTTTGATGGAGAGATCCGTTATTCACGGGTCTACCGAGTCCATTGTATACGATCGTGGTGCCGGCCCTTGGTCGCCAGGCAAAACTGTCCTCCGGGGCTGATCGATGGTGCCTTCGTAGCATTAAATGGAAGAGGAACGACGGGGGAGAGAGAAATGAAAGAAAACTCTCGCCGACTTTAACCCTAGATATTTCTCATTTTGTTGCGCGACATTTCGATGTCTCGGCGTTAAATGTTTCCCTTCTTCGCGAGAAAAAAGGATACCTGGCGGCATGAAATCTTTCCCGATCGCGAGAAGCGCGAAAGTTTTTAATTATTGCTCGGTCGAAATTTTTCGCGTTCTGCCTCGCTTTACGCTCAACAATGTAACAAGCCCCCGCAACGCATTAAGACGCTTGTTAATTTTTTTACCGGAAAATTATAAAAATTAGAAAATTATGAAAATGCTCTCAGACGCGCAACTTTTTTTCTCAAGACGCTCAAACATTTCATCGCCGTGAAACTTTGTCCGCGCGCGCCGAAGAGTTTATAGTATATACTTTCCTCCACTCTTTAGGATGGAATGCAATATATTGGTTAAAACAAGTTTACAAAGGATCTCCTCGAAGAGTGTTAATCTCACCCGATCGAATCGCTCTCGTTGTCCATTCGGGGCTTGTAAATTGCTCGCTGGACCTTCGTTAGGAGGGAGGAGAGGGATTCTCGAATCACATCCGGTAGTTTTCTGGAAATTATTCGAGGACTCTCCTCTCACGTGGCGTGGAAGAGACCAGGTAGAATATATGCCGCCTATATAGCCTCGGGGACGACGCGCAAAGGAATGGCAGGGAGAACCGCCGTTCGTAGAATATTAATAACGATCAACCGCGCATATACACGGGGACGCACGTTCGCGCATACACACGCTAATCGTCCTCCATCCGGGTCCGGAGATCGCAATCATGGCGTATAATTATTTCAGTGCCCGTGCTATTTTTATCCGCCACCCCAAGTCGTCGCGATGCAGGTAGAAACGCGTACAGCGAAAACTTTTCTTTTTTTTTTTTTTAATTTTATTTTGCCTCGTTAACGCGCTCGCTCTTACTTTTGCCGTATCCTTACTTGCGATATTGACGGCAACGCGACCAAAGTTTAGCACCGTAATTTTCCCTTCTCTCCCGCAAGGATTTCGGCAGGGGGATAAAAAATCTCAACGAATACACGAGACACATATTGAGATAAAAGTTGTTTATAATTGCGGCGATCTCGCGCGCGAAGTGGACGCCATTTTTTTTCCCCGCACGCTAATGCAACACACGGAGCAGCGCCGCCGGATTCCATTAGCATGCACCTCGCGAGATCAAACGGCGCGTTCGCGCTGCTCATCCGAGAAGCGAGCGAGTCGGGAAAAAGTTGAACTCTCCTGTATAAAGACGGGCACGTCGTTGGACGCGCGTTCTTAATATTCTCACGGCAATCCCGCGGGGCTGGTAAACCGCTGCCTGGCGTCGATCGCCGGTAACACGACACGTACGAACGGAAAACGTATAGGGAAAAAAGGGAGGCAGGCAGCAAAGGGAGGATTGATAATGGCTGGACGTCGCGCGCGGATGGAAGAAAAACACGCCGATCGCGAGAGAACAAGAAGAGGCGGTCTACCGTATAGTTAAGTTACGCGTTACAATACTTGCTCGCCGGTTTGTTGTCGTCCGTGTGCAACGTTTTACGAGACGTTCGTATTTCGACCGGAAATGCAGAATGGAACATAATTTCTTGTTTTTTTTCTTTGTTCGTCTTTATTTGTCCGATTCGCGAAACGACTCGTTCATTCAATTTTATCATTTGTTTAGGTAGAGACATACCAACGCGTATGTGTGTTGATTCACGCGTCGTGATTTTTCCGGAAAATAATGCGATCTCTCTGGCGCATTTTTTTCGAGCTACGTCCGACCGTAATGAACATGAAAAATTCTCGGTCAATATTTCGACGCAAGGGACATGGACCGGTCGGTCTCTACGTGACGTTATACGTGACATATATAATATTTTTACCACGAATCATACACAGATAGGAGAGATATATACTCGTTATTCATTATAACTCATCTCGAGGATATTTGATAAAGTCTCCAAATATCGATTTTTTAAAAAAAGAAATCGTTGCGTAAAACAACTTTATCACGGCAAAAAGTGAGAGGAACGAGTTCGATAGTTTCAAAATATCTAAAATGTATGTTTTATATTTGATAGTCTTACGAAAGTACTTGAATTGTTAGCGCTCCTCTCGTGCATCTCTTCCTTTATTATCGATCATAGAATACGAGCGAGTGTTCTCGATGGCAATATCCGCGCACAACACGCGTAGAGATAATTATTGTGAGCCGCGTTCCCGACAAATTCTCCCTTAATTAACGCGAAGAAGCGCACGGAGGCGCCCAGAAACAAACGAGTACACATTACGTACGTACGCTTAGTGGTGCTCGCGCGCACGAGGGCAGCACAGCAACGAGAAGCCTCATTATTTTCTAATGCACTTGTTAATTGACCAATCGCGGAAGGGAAGTTCGCCTCCCACGCCGAGACCGTCTCTTCCTAGTGTTAACCAGAGCCGGAACAATTTAATGATCGAAGCCCCTTTCTCGTCCCAGCCGCACCGCTCGTTCGTGTCGGGGATTATTATGACGCCGCGCTTCGGGAAATCTCTCTTTTTCTCCTCCTCCCACACCCGGCTTTTTCTCTCCTTCGTTCGGGCTCTCAAGGTACGATACCTGGGCGACGAAAAAGGCGAAACGACGAAGGGCACCCGCGCGCGCGCGCGCCCGATATAGAACGGGAGGAAAGGACTTTTTTTGCGGAATCGAGTGTACTCGCGATCGACCGAGTACTCGCACGAGAGGATCGACTCGTTTGGGGATCGCACGGCCGGACGGACGAGAAAAGAATCGCGCCCTCTTCTCGCACCCTGCGCGTCATTTCACTCGAATGGCGGCGAATATTTTCGCTTGCTTAGGATTTCACGAATGAGATAAATCGCGGACGGCCATCGTGTCTTTCACAGACAAGTATTCAAAGGACGCTCCTCTCTCGGTCGGATTGATTTCGGATAAAAATTGTCACGTGTGAAATTTAATTGGATTTAAACGATAATTGAGGAGTTGGAAACAAAAGAGAGAGAGAGTCTCTCGGAAAATGCGAAACACCCACATATACCTATATATACACGTACGAATAATTCTCTCGAATTTTGTAAATTGTATTTTTTTATCACATATACACGAGATATCTGAGAATGTATTATTATTAATTTTATACATTGTAATTCAGTGAGAACATAGAAATTTCGGGGCGCCACTTGATCTGCTGTTCGTTTGATTCTGTGTGCAAAAAAGGACACAACAATGTTTTTCCGCGTTATAGTTGCGCTCATGAAATTTAACGAAGTACAAAGCGCGATGTGTAATTAGAACGAAAATTCCACTTCCGGATGCGCGCCGGCTCTTTGTCGAAAATATATCAAGAATTGCAACGATGTGTTTTTAGTTTTAATTATTTTACGCTGCGGCGCGGCTCGCATATCACCATCGCCACCGGGTCTCTCTCGCAACAGCAGCAACAGCTCGCGAAACGCCAACTTCGCCTCGCGACAATTCGACATTTCGCCCGAGCGACGAAAAAAAAAATATTCGCCGGGGATTTACTAAATTGCCGGTCCGCCAGGCTTACAAATAAAAATGTAATTACTACGTTTATTTATTTCGCTGCGCAATCTATGACAGAATTCATTGACACACAAATCGCAATATACACAACTCGCGGATATAACCGGCGCGTTTAATCCACTTTTTCGACGCACAATTTTGGAATTAATTCAATTGGGTTTTCGTCCGGAGACATAATGTCTAAATAAATCTAACGAATTCTCACTCTCCACCGCTGTTTGTGTCTGTGCTTTTTGTTTTTCGAGATTTTCTCGCATTCCAAGATATCTCGTTCTGATATATATGACGCATCCTATGTTATAAATATACACGGACTCTGGCGCACCTTTATACGAGTCAAATATTTCATACCCCGTTTAGGGTTAACCACGAGACGGTCGATTGCATAAGGCATTCCTAATTCTGCTTCACTCCGCCTTCTGCTCTCGTCGATGACCTGGAACATCCGTGCGAGAGAGAACTCTTCGCCTCTTCTCGAGATCTTCTCGTTCCTTTTTCTCCTTTCTCTCCCTTTCCTCTATATTCTCGTCTTCGCTCTCTTCGGGGAAAGGACGTCGATCGAATGGCCTCGGCTGCCTGGACGGACTTAAGTCAGCGTGGCAGACAGCGGCGGATGGAATAATGACCCGCGTCCCCAAATGACGCGAGGTGCATATTTAATGCTCTCGCCTATACAGTGTCGCGTCTGGTCTGTTTGTGCATGCGTACTTTGGCGCCGCTACGCGTCTTCGGGATAACGAGACGGAGATATTTGATGGGAAGAAGAGAGAGAGAGAGAGAGGGCACGTACATATATAGTTGCACGTGTTGAATTGTCAAAGATCGTTTCGACAAGAATCTTGATAAAATCGAGCTCATTTTTATTGTTGTCTCAAATTCTAAAGTTCTAACTCGAGCCAAGTCAATTAAGATTTGCATATTGCTTTGATGAACTCGTCAGTCTTCCTCGTACGGTTCTTTCGTTTTTTCCTTTTTTTCGGAACAACGTTGTGGGTCGAACACGACGGCGGCATCGAGTGGCCCTAAGTGGTTTATCGCTCCCCCGCCCGTCTTGTTTTTATTGAATGACGAGCCATGATGGGATTTCGTTCGAGCAAATAATCAATCGATTTATCCGAAGACATTAGACCACCGTCTTCCGGTAAATGTCTTTTAATTTCCTCGCCGGGAAAACGAGGGTGAAATCACGGTTATCGTCGCCATTACGTCCGAGTTTGCTTTGCAACGAGACGAAACGAGAAATGAAATGAAATAAAATGCTCCGAAATTTCGACCACCGAATATATCCTCTCAGCGTTGCGTATGATTTGAGTTTGATACGCACTGCTATACTGAAAATTCATCACGCAACCGCGCGTTCTGTTTGAATACCAATTACTCGAGCACGTATTTTGAACACAAAAATGACAAGGGTACCAAAAAAAAAAAAAAAAAAAAAAAAAAACGAAAAAATGGGATAATTAATGAAGATCGTATCTCTGTTTCTTTTTTTTAAATCTCCATATAAGCTTGATAATCTTAATATCGACGACTGATCGCTGATCCGTCACGTTGCTTCTTATACGAAGTCATTATATCGGAATTAATTTCGAAGCGAGATGGGCGAGTTTTTAATGTACAATTTATTGATTCAAGTCCGTCTGTTATGTTTATCGAAAGACAATCGTGGGGAGAAACGACTCAATCGTCATCCGAAAATCAATAGCCGCGAAATACCATGGAGGGTTCCGAACGTGCCGAATGAAAAACGCACCTTGCAATACGATCCGGTTTTTGCCGCATCAGCGGAAACGTCGAATTCACGGCGGGTGGCGCCCGTCGGCCTCGCTCCGAGGATGAGCTGGTTTTATTAATCTGCCTCACAAAGAGGTTTCGCTTTTTCGTAAATACTGCCAATATCGGCGGCTTTCGGTACACGCGGAGACAGAGAGGAAGAAAGGAGAGGATTCCTACGTTGGGTATTGTTGGACGTTGATATTACTCAGGAATAGTATATCCGCCGTTATCCATGACGCAGCGTCGCAAAGGATATAAGAAATATTGCAGTGCTCTCTCTCTTGAAAAACGGATCTCGCGAAATTTCTCATCGCGACCGTCGTTTATAAAGCTATATCAGAATTAATTAAAATAATTAAAATTGCAAAAACTCGTGAAATGAGTACTTATTGTATAGTAAATTTTTCAAACCAAAATTTAATTTATTTTTCATTTCATTGAGACCTAACAACTGATACAAAAATCGGGTAATTTCTCATCCGATTCCCACATAAAAATATAACGATTTTACTTCACTTAATTTTACTTAATTTAATCTGTTAAAAAGAGAAGCGTCGGTATAAAGGAATGTTGAAGTAAACACGCAATTACATTTACAAATCTTCTTGAACGCTTGCCAAAGCATCGCGCCAGCCAGCGCTTTAACCAAGACTCCCGGACTGGATACGCTTCTTCGGGATACTATACACTTCCTCTTCGCGTGTCAAGTCCAAGATTCCCGTTGACAACGAAAGCAGCCGTATGCACCTTCGTTCCCGCCGATGAATATTTGATCGGGCGTATCAGCGTGGCACGATATGTATTCCACCTACAAGATTATGCGGCGGCCGCGCGTCGTTTTCATGCGTGACGAGTCCGCAATTTGCGAAATACCACGTATCAAGGGCGAACGACCGTGCGCCGAAGGGAGATAATGCGCTATTCCGCTGAAAAGGCCGTCGAGTTAATGTCAGCTTTTTTTTCCATCGCGGGGGACGACACTCGCGCGGATTCCGCAAAGGCACGTAGATATATTTATCGACGACATTGTTGCGGATACGCCCCATGAATCTTTGAAAAAAAGAAATCCCTTAACCCACTCGCGGAATAACGAGGCGTGCGTTGTTGCGTACCATTGTAATTTGACATGAAAAATGCAACCTTCTAACTCGAAAAGAATCCTCGGAGAACCTTGCGCGATTTCCATTCAAGAATATAATGTAGGTCTATAGTGGTGAGCGGAAACGCAGGTGTTCTCGCGCGACACAACTTGGTCAAAATTCTTCCTCGAATCGTGAATACGTAGGTATACTCGGGCGGGTCCGAAGAAACGTCTAGGAGAGAGAGGATTTTACGTTCGACTAGTCAGACACAAGGCGCGTTAACGAGCCCTAAGCCATATCCCGATGGAGCGTTTTCGTTAACTTGATCGGCGCGCGCGTCCACGTATTAAGAGGTATAGGTATAGAGATTCGAAGGCGCTGAACGCGGAAAAACGTGTCCGGCGGCGCAACAATGGCCAAAGCAAATTTGAGGTTTCCCGATTTCCAAGCCGATGCGCCCGATGAAGCGCGCCACGATTATTCCGGGATAATAAGCCGTCCCACTCTCTCTCTCTCTATCTTTCTCCTTCTCTCGAGGGTACAAAAGCGGAGAAGGTCCACCGAGGGAATATACATTTCGAGCAAATATTTGGACGTTTGTGACCGCGCGAGGAGAGGGCGATCCAAGAAGGAGCGAGGACGGAAAAACGCTCGACCGAGATTGAGAAAGACGAGAGCCCCGGACCGGGATATTGTGTCCGGCCGCTTAGCGGACCGCGATAACAGAGTTAGCCTCCCCCTTCCCCGTCGTCCATTGTGTTCCTCCCGCATTTTATAAATCGTGTATAGATGGACGAGATAGAGAGAGAAGGAAAGAGCACCGTACAACCCTCGCTGTTATTGTGAGCGCGCATCGATGCGCCTCGACATCTCGCGATCTCCCGGTCGAGATCCAGGCGCGACGAAGCCTCTCACGGGGCTAATCAAGCGTACCTTTAAAAGCGTCCGCATACGAGCTTAACTCATATACATATTATCCTGTTGTAGCCGCTAATTTTCTCGTCGAAAATTTCCCTCGACGCGATAATAATATAATAGTACTTGAGACAGTGTCGCACAAAATAACGATCGGTTGACGTATCCCCGGCGATGTGTGTCACCTGGATAAACATTCGTTCGACGGTAGCGCAGCAGCCCTTTAGAAATAGGTGAGGTCCCTCGCGTCGCAACTTCTTGTAAGAGAGAATCTCTAAGAGAAAGGGGGTGGCCGGAAAATACCGCGGGGCTCGACGTGTGACTGCGTGTGTGACTCGTTGTTTGCTTTAACGTCTCGCTGAATCTCTCGTTCCGAGGTTCCTCCGACTTCTTCTTTGTCCTCTCGCTCTCCTCCTGCCGCGCTCTCGCGTCTAATGTTTGCTCGTGGCACACAACTTGTGTTTTCGCGTGCGTATTAGGCCTGCGGTGGATAGGTAGGTTCTGGGTTTGCGCGACCAGAGGGTTCCCCTTCGACTTTTCGAACCCTTCTCCCGTCGTATGTATGCGCGGAGAGCAGCGCGCGCGATGTCGACGAGGATCGGAGCGAAAAGGTAGCGAGGCGCGCGCGGGAATTTATTTTTACGAACTATGCAGGAGGGATCGAGCAGCCTCGTCTTTGATGTTCGAACCGACGCATAGGCATTAGCGTATAAATATTTAGACCTCCGGCCGTTGCCCGGGATATATGGGCGCCTCGATCGACTATGCTACCGGGCACGATATTACGCCTTTGTCGTACCGCCTTTCGGCAAGTATTTCGAACCGTTGCCGCCGCAACGAACCCCGATGGAAGAGCGATGTAAATTCGCGAGTCGCGGAAAATAGTGTTTTTCATCAACAACGATCCGCGAGTCTTATTAATTATATATCTGTCGTCGCGTGCGTCTAGCTACTGTCGAAGGTGCTTTGAGATCTGCGCATTGACGATTAATAAAAAGAGTTTGCAAAATACTTTACAGAATAACTTTAAATTGTCACCATTTTCACTGCCGAGTTTGATTTATTTTTTAATATTTTTTGAAGAAAATTTTTGAATGAAAATCTGAAATTCTCAAGAATTTTACCCTTTTGCGGAAAGTTGCGGAAGAAAAATTTATCGAAAAATATGAAAAAGCGCGTATAATCGAGGAAGATATTTTAAAAAGATGCATCTAAAAATTTGACATGAAATTTTTTGAATAAAATTATTTGAAAAATCTGGGAAACGTTTTCACAAGATTTCAATAATATGCATTATTTCTACACACATCTACACGCGTCTGTATACGTACATATATCTATATATACGTGCGCGTATAAATCTGATCGCTTTGTGCGAAAAGACTGAAATTTGCGACACGGGAGAAAATGTTGACGAACAATCGTGGCAAACCCCGTTGACGCGTTTGTCCCGTAGTTTACTCCGAGGATGTGCCGTTGGCGCGGAAATTAGAGCGCCGCCCGGTTGGCGGAGGTGACGGAAAAGCGGGGATTGGAAGTGGAGACTTTCGATATAGCGGCGAAAAGGGGTGAAGGGGGATGGAGTCGAAAGAGAACCGAGACGACGTCGACGATGACGACCGGTGGGATCAGCGGGGCGAGGGATAGCAGCTAGGCTAGCGATGATGGAGACGACGGAGGTGGAGGCAGTTGGGGAGGCTGGCTTGAGGTGGTAGGACGGGCCTGGGAGGGTAATTACGAAATATAAAGGGTGGGCTGGGCCGCGCCACCGAGGCAGGCAGCCAGACTGATGAATATTTCACCGTTCTGCATTAGCCGGCGAGAGAGAGAGAGAGGCGCGCTTGTGTGTGTCTCTTTCACTTTCCATACACATCGGCCTTCGCCCCTTCCACCCGCGCAAACACACCCTCGGTATTCTTGTATTCCCGGCAGAAAGATACGTACGCATCGCGGTCCAGCCGACGTACGTATATTCTCGTCGAGGAAAGCACGAGCGCGATCAGCAATAATTCTTTATTTCCAGTCTTTGTTCCAGTCTTTTCCTTTAAAGAAAAAAAAAATACTGACGCGAGCGAACGGGTGAATTATTCAACTTGCGCGTTCCTCTAAATGTGTAGTATTTCTACATCCAGCTCGGACCGAATAGTATTCCAAGTATCGCAGACAAGACTTTGCTCTCGAATCGTCTACGAGATCCTGAAGCGGAAGATTCGCGGAGATATCCGCATCGTCGTCATCGTCGTTGTCGTCGTTTCGACGTCAGCCAGCCGAGAGCTGCGTTCGAGCAGCAAATTTGAATAACTCCTAAGGGAGGACGAAAATTCCGACGCGCCAAGAGCGAAGGAATGCGGGGATCGGCGCAGTCGTTTCGTTTCATCCCCTTCTTCTCTTTTTCCGCGCGTTGTCGGACAAGAAGCGCGAATAAAGATCGGGGGTGGTTGACAGAGGAGCAACGCAGTTACGGTTTCTTGGCGCAGAGAGAGAGAGAGAAGGAGACCGTATCGTATTCTTTCTTTCTTCCTCCGACTATAGACCTACGTGCAAGTGTGTGTCTCGCATATTTCCAAACACACGTATATACGGGGAGAAACGTCGTGCCCCGTCAACGCACCACATCGCGCTGTCACCCTTCGGCGGCAGGACCCTACCAGACCGACCAGGGCGAACCTATCGACGGCGAACGGACTACCACTTCAACGTCTGGCGACCCTTTCGCCGTGCTCATTCGAATTTATTGGCGCGTGTTCGAATATTCATAAAAAAGAGACCTCGTTGGCGGAGCCCGGCTCGTTTTCCCTTCTCGTCGTCCTGTTCTCCCCCTTCGTTTCTCTCTCGATCTCTCCGGCATCACAGTCGTCCTCCCTCCCTTCTCGAGCTGCGACGAATTATTATACGGATTTTTAAGTGGCGAGGCGGAGCGAGGGGCAATCGACTCCGAAACCGGTATATAATATACCCGGTGCGGTTATGATCGAGAAATCGATTGTTCGCGTAAACAAAGTGCTCACTGACTTTATATGCGGGGAGAGAAAGAAAGAAGAGAGAGAGAGAGAGAGAGAGATCTCTTGTGTTCATTTCGAAACAAATATGGTGGCAACCTGCGCCAACATCGACCATAAACATCGACTACGGCATCATCGTTTTAATCTGTCACGAGATAATCATTTTGACAAATGAACGAGAAACGTTGACAACAAATTACACAATACGGTCGACAAGTTATGTAATTTTTGCATTTTTCAGATCTTTACGCATACACAAACACACACGTGCATACATGCGCATTATATGTATGCTTCATTTATTCGATTCGAAAAATCACCCCGTGACATTGCGCAGCAAACACGAAAATTAACTCTTTTTTTCTTTTTTTTTTTAGTTACGCGCAATGATGCGTGTCTGTGTATTTTGCGCCGGTCAATCCTTCGGGGCTCCTGTGCAGTTGAAAATAATTAACGGATTCGCGAATTGAACGGCAGTTATTAATCCATTATCAATTTTTCCTTTTTTTTTTTTCCAACCGCTCGCGCACATCCACCCACCCATCCATCCAGACTTGCGCGTCGCGTTATACGGCCGAATTGAATAGCACGGATTGGAAATTGATGCCGAATGTATTTTGACGAGATGCCCGGACTTGCTTTGTGTTGCCTGTTTGCCTGCAAATTTACCGACTGATTTTTCTCTACCACCAGACACGTCAAACTCGCGGATTTTTATGTTGACGCGCTACAAATGGAACGTTTATCCGGCTTCGGGGCGCGTGTTTGTTTAAAAGCACAATCGTCGTCTTTTCGCCACGCGAGATATGTTGTTTAAATAATTATTTACTCCGGTAAAAGTAACGCGTGTGTGTGACGTATCGCGCGATATTTAGACGCGACTCTTATTAGTAGAACGGAAATCGCCTTTGACCGCGGAAGAAAGACCGAACGTAGACTGAAAATTTCTGCTTAGGATCACAAGTGTGCGCATCCTTCTGCGGTTTTACAAATCGGCGTACACATCCGGTGTAGACGTGTGTTTATTAAACCCCGCGCGCGCTCTCTCGTCGACGAGACTCAGCTGTGTATACACGTGTGTGACTACTTACACGTACACGTAAATAAAAAGCGCTCTCTGTATACACATACACGGGAAATGTCGCGCGTGTGCGGTCGTGTCTCCTCATGCGTACCCTCCACCGTGTGTATATATATATATATATATATATATATATATACGTATATATGTATATACGTACAACATATACGTACCCCGGTGACTCACCTAGCGCCCGTATTTTGCCAGCGGAATTCAAAGGCGGGCCGGGTATTGTTTTTGGCAAAGATCAATGTGATCGGTTCGCTGGTCTTCCGCATGGAAGGCCCGGCTGGGCTCTCCCTGCTGCATTATTTGCTCCGATAAACCTAAAGAGGTCCATCCTAGCCCGACTCCTCCTCTATATTCCGCATCCTCTCTCTTTCTCTTTCTTTCCGTGTGTCTCTCTTTTTCCGTCTCGGTCTCATCCCGTCTTCACGAATTAACCCGTCTCGGAGCTTTTTGTCCACGCTCCGCTCGCCGATTAGCGCGATTACGACAAGAAGATAATAGAAGGGCCCTTCGCGAAAACTTTCACGAGACGCGCAGCGTTTCTTTCCGCACCGTGAAAAGTTGAAAATCATTTCCGGGGATTTACGTGACGAAATTCCACAACCGCGCTTTGCTCCAATTAATTAAGAAGTTGTATACATTTCGAGAACTTTGATAAACTACACGCGTGAAATTAAAAGCGTTAAATTAGAGAGGCCGTTGTTCCCTTGAAATGTATTCCGCAAAGATACGATATTTTTTATCTCGTGTTTTCTCGATGCAAAACACATCGTTGATTGGATTTTATGCTACATTGTTAAGACATTTGCAGATCATTATCGAACTCATTATAGTATCATATACATGTCGGTGAATGGAGTAAGCGCGAACACGTAACCGGAAGCGTGCATTTCGAAGTACGCGATAGTGCATTAGCCTGGAAAATCGTCGATCTGCATCGGTTAAATACACGATCTTTTATGCGATAAATCATCAAACACGTTAACGTTACACGAGAGTGTACGAGATGTGCGCGGAATACAGGATGATAAGATAACATCCGAGAAACTGCACCTCTAGGCACAAATTGAAAATACAGTGCGATCCGATTCGTATGTAAAATGCATTTTTTCGTATAATATCGTCGCTGATAAAGAAAAGAGATTCTCAAAAAATTTTTTTAACAAAGTAATTTAAATAATTTAATAATTTTTAATAATTTAATGAAAAATACATTGAAACACAGAGAAGGATTTTGTTGTTTTTAATACGCGATTAAATAATTAATTGTTCGATCGAGGAAGGAAACGAAATCGCAGGAAATTACCGAGATTTTATTAAGCACCAGAAAAGATGTATTCTTCAGGATGCCGCGCTCTCTTCCTTTTCCTGCGGTGTGTCAGGTGCTAGAGCCGTTCCGGATGTTCCGGCGGAGAAGCGGCGAATTTCGCGGCGTTAATATAGCGAACGGCGAACCGAGAGAGAGAGAGAGAGAGAGCGAGAGCGAGAGAGAGAGAGCCGCGCCGAGCTCTTTGCCACTCCACCGAGCGGAAATTGATAGGATAAATTCCGGGTCTGAATTGGCTCCGTCGAGCTGGAAACCTTCCCCTTTCCTCCCCTCGTTTCTCCTCTCCTATCGTCGCTCTCCACCATCGCCGGCGCGCCATTTCCTTTCCTCCCTCTCGACTCCTACCACCCTCTCCTGCCAACCCTCTCCTTGCCATGCCGCTCATAGTCGGGGCACGGTCGTCTCTCTCTCTCTCTCTCTTGGTTCCACTTCTCTGTCCCATCAATGTTCCTCTTAAATTCCCGACGTCGAAGAGAGCCGTCGATTGCGGTGAGAGAGCATCGTTAGAGCGAATTTAAAAAAAAAAAATAATGAGACGTCGGAAGATGAAGCGTTAATTTCTCGCTACGATAGAGACGTTTCGCGCAACCTCGTAGGAATAAAGTATATATAGATATATATAAACGAGAGACGAGAGATACTTATTCGCGAGATAATATCGCAGGAACGCGGACAGATATTCCGTTAACGAGACGAGTGACCGGGTTGAGAACGGCGACGCAGATATACATATTACCGCCGCGATTTATCCTCCTTTCGCCTCGGCGCGAATATAGAGTCGCGTAAATTGATCCGTGACTTGTCTCTATATCTTTCTCGAAATTGCGCCTCGCTCGCCGTTTTCCGCTTCGCGCGCGCCTTCCTCTCGACACGCGGGATAGAGGATTGATTGATCGGCCGGCTTCGGCTATCTGATAAGCGCCGCGGAATGTTGAAGAAACGCGTGCACGTACGTCGACACGACAGCTGTTCTCCGAGGAAGAGAGATCCACTTACTTCGTGCAAACAAGTTGTTAGTACCTGTTACAACGAGAGACGCGTATCGCGCCGAGCGAATCTCTGTCCGAGAGATGCGACGCGCGCTTCATTGCATCCTCGCGCGAGCGTAAATCAGCCAAGAGGATGGTTATGGAATACATCCTCGACTGCGATATCGAGCGTGGGTCTATTTATGACGGTGAGGTAACGCGGTGTCGCACGTTCGAATGCAAACGTCGAGATTTGTTTACGAAAAAAAAGAGGGATCTAGTTTGAGAGCGGTTGATCGGTTAATTTGGCTGTTGAACGGTTGCGTCGAAAGTAAGCTCTCGAGATATAGAGTCGCTTCGGGAGGGAAATGGTACGTCGGATACTTTACGTCGACGGACAATACGCACAACTGTCGGATCTATTATGCCCACTTAATTAGGCTATAGCGTGTCGTGCAAGGGGCTCGACACACGGACGCGAGAGGGTGGCGCACAACGACTACGGGGTAGTCAATAGTCGGACAAGATACACCGTGCGTGTACACAAGACGGGGTGAGAGAGAGAGAAGGCTAACATCCGAGAACCAGGGGAACGGTGCCCACCTCCTCCCGGGGGGTAGACGAGATTATAATCTGTCCCATTATTGTGCCATCGACGTCCCGGGGGGGATTTTTCCATTTGACAATGCAGTTACACATTTGTGCATTTAACATCCCGCGCGCATCCCGCAGCCACGCAGGTTTGCAGAAGAAGGGGGACCATCGAGAAGGGTAGCTCATCCCTCTAAACCGAAAAAAGGGGTCCTCGGCTATAATCCTACCTGCATATGATGTCCTCGGCTTTGTTTGTCTCTGCGACATACTGAACGCGCGACGAGGGGCACGGAAGGAAAAAGGGAGGGAGAAGAGTTTCGTACACGTTGACAAAATGTGCTTAAAACGATGGTGGCTATATAGACATTTCTATTAAGGAAAGATCGGCAAAAGGTAGAAAACCGCGGTATTTTTATTTCTTACGAAACGCCATATGTAATGCTCGCGTATCTCGGAAGTTGCGTTTCCGTTTCGCTCCGGCAAATGCGCGCGAGCGCGTTGTATTTTTTTTTCTTTTTTGAAACAGTCTTTCCACGGAATACATACATCGTGACCTTTTATATTCGTGCCTCTCCTTTGTTTAATGCACTCTCTTTGTCCGAAAAAATTCCGTTTTGTATACCCGGGGCTGAATGGCTTCGCGGCTAGGGAACATTACCCGTGAGAAAGTCCCGCTCGCAAATGAGGGAACTCTACTAATTGCAATTTTCGAACAATAAAATCCTACGCACGTATATATCCCGAGTAGGGGGAACCAGTTTCTTCGGCCCGGGCCGAAACAAAAAGGGCATATGCGTATATATCCTCGCGCTATCATCCGTCATTTCGCGGAGTTTCCTGCCGCTTTCATTCACATTCCCTCTCGACCGCGATCGGCCAGTTTGTTGCACACCGGCGAAAAGTACAGGTTCGTCCGCCCGACTGTCCGCCCTCGGTCATCTGTCGTCACGTCTCGCCACCGAGGATATTCATTAAACTGTCGAACCGCCCGACCCTGAACGCGCCGCGCTCTTTGCGATTTACATGCGATGTATCGCGCAATATGTCGTCTGCCGGCGACGGCTGTATCGATCATAAACACCTGTTCCGCGACAGTGATTCATAGATCGTTGCCCTTCTCTTTGGCGCTTGTCAAAGAATTCCGAGAATGAATGCGGGGATAATCACGTTCTCTCTCTCTCTCTTTCTCTCTCGTAAATTTGATCTCTGTCAATTAATCGATTCACGTATCTTTTTTTTTCTTTTTTTTGTATAAAAGAACCTTGCATTCACGGTAAACGATCGTAGTAATGTATGCTTCCGGTGGGAGGGACTCGCGTTAGTTGTATATCATTATATTGCGTTCTCATATGTGCGCGAGAGATTTACGTTCGTTTGCTTTTCCCATACACATGCTTGTGTGAACTCTATTACACGTCTTTTTTTTTCTTGACGTGACATCTAAAAGTATCTAAACAAAAATTTGAGATTGAAAATCCACCAAAGAAAAAAAGCAAGTTATGGCTCTGTGTTGCACGAGCGCGCAATTTGTCTGTATAATTAATCGAATTTGCATCTTAATCGAATCTTCTTCACTCATTTGGAATCACCTTCGATCTGCATACGATTCAGACGATAAGAACGCAAATGATCGAAAATGCAAAAAAAAAAAAAAAAAAAACAGCACTCGATATTACATATATATTCCTTCGTGAATTGAAGATTCGCGTAAGCTATTTCGCTGTAAATAAAAATGACACATAGAATGTCGTCAGCCTGGCTATCCCGATAACGAAAGAGCTCATCGAACAGGTTCGGACTTTTTCGATCGATCGCTACCGGATGAACGAAACGGGATCGATCTCGATATACGACGAGCGCCCTGAGCATCCCGACGACGGACAAACATCCGGCGCGAGTCCTGTCTACGGGAACGTGGACAGGATTGTGCGGACGCGGTGCCGGCGGTAATGCGGAGGGTAAATCCCGGCCCCGGCGTGCGTATCTAATGACCGTTATTATGCGTGCGCGTATGTTGACAGTGGTAATACGGCGTGTAATAGGCCGCCGGTGTATAACCGCGCGCGTAGAGCTCCCAATATCGTCGCGCCCGCTTATCATCGGCTGTTATGACCAAGGTACACACGACGGAGAGAGAGAGAGAGAGTGAGAGCGCACGTCCTGATCATCCATTCTGGGTGGTACTGTTATCTGTGTGGAGGATTATAATATGCGGCTACCTGATATCGATATCTGTATCGAAGAGTATCTGCGCGCGGCAGAAAGGTAGTCTTTGATTGAGACATTTATACGCGCTTTTATATCTTTAGAGGATCTTACGGCAAAATCAAGATTTCGTTAACCCGCGGCATCTCACCACACGAGAAATCAAATTTCGCGAATGTGTGGCATGATCAAGTTGCTAATTTGTTCCGATCGATATTATCGATTAGCGAAAAATTGATATTAAAAATAACGTTGCTAATTGATTTTTCTGGGACCTTTTTCCAAATTAAACGATGAGCGATAAATTCGGTATTAACGTATCTCGAGAGCCAAATAATTTGAGAAACATTTTAATACCAAAAACAAAGCAACTCAATTAATTGCATTGTCATAATTTGCTCTTATAACGATGTTGAAAAGTTTTTATTACTTTTTAAACTTAATTCACGAACAATAAACTCGAAACCAGAATATTTCGCAATTTAACAATTAATTTGAAACATCTTGATATCAAGCTGATATTATTAACTTCTTATTTTTTTATCGCTTTATCGTTATATAATTATATTTCGTGTTGATGCATTAAAAATTTAATGTTTTTGAAATCTGTTTGCAATATCTCTTTAATGAACAATAAATTCTGATATATCGTTTTTGTCGAATATCAATTTCCTACTGATTTATAAATTCGATTAAATATGTTGTACATCAGACATTTATTTCCTGTGGTGATTACCGCAGATTCTATTGATTCAAATTTTCGAGCGCAGTAATCTTTTTTAAATGCGAGCAAAAATTGAAAATTATTAATTCTATAATAAAGTGCAGGGTTTAATTCCTGCGAGATAAATAAATCGATTTTCTGATAGACGCATCATATTTTCTCTCTTTTTTTTCTTCTTGTTATAATACATTATGAAGACGAAGAGGATGCTGTTTAATCAATCCCAAAGAAAGGAACATTTTTTATGCGCGTGCCGATATACTCCCTGCTCGCGCGCGTGTTGTGCATCATCGTTTCGTGTGCGATCGTCTCTAGCGCGTGTAAACGCGTCCACGACGAGCAAATATATAAACGATTCGTCAAGCTCGTGAGGCCGAAGCATAGTGCGCCTGTCAACATGGGAACTGCAAACACACGTATCGAAACAGATAGCATTGCGGCCGAGCAAATAGTTAGGGCCCTTTCCTTCGGCTACGCGTGTTACGTAAGCCTAGGCACGCTGAACGTTACATGGAGTATCCATCTCTCTCTTTCTCCCTTTGGGCAAACAATCGTATCGTTGTTACCCTTTTCAATGTCTGGTCTGACAGGGATGAGTCGGCGGAACATTGTCAGATGTTTGAAAAATTCGGACCGAGGGGGAGAAGTGAAGCTGGGTTTAAAAATCATTGCGAGAAAATAATAAATAATGACATATATCATCGTTGAAAGATGTGTAATTCTTGTTGATGAAGCTTGGAATAGAGTTTGTAGATATATCTATCGCGCATAATTCTAGTGGTGACCAATGACTTTTTTTCTCCACTTACTCTCTGTATTTTTATGCATCGATTATAATTAATTCGCGGTTCTTTTTCTGTTTCAGGTAAGTGCAGCGACTACAACTCATGTGTGTGTGTGTGCGAGGCGCCGTCGTATCAGAATAATCCGATTACGGTGCCGCTGCTGATGCTGTTGCTGCCGTGTGTAAAGCGTTAAAAGCACGAAGGGCCGAAAAACTTGGTAGTAAGAGAGTCCACTTTATACGTAGTGTCGCCTTGTCTGGCTCGCCGTCTGGTTAGGGCGTTCTCTCGAGCCGATGACGTTTCCAACGCGCTCGTTTGGTTTTACGGTCGCGCTTTAAAAGCGCTTCGCACGTCGATTTCATTAGGTCGAACTTGGACTCTTGGCACGTCCGCCGGACGTAGCTCCGATATACCGAGGCACGCATAGTGTAATATATTTAACGTGTTCCCTACGTAAAAGATAGAAACTCGAGAGAAATTACTATATAATACGATCCACTAAAAATAATAATACAAGAAAAAATATTTTTTCTATAGTTATTTTGTGTTAAATACAATTCTGACTTTCAATCTATCACACGTCACAATTTTGAAAAAAGAACTTTTTTGCAAAGTTCAAAATCGTGACATGAAATTTGGAAAATTATTTTTTGTCGAATATAATTAATCGAGACAATCATAAATTCTCAAGGGAGAAAATATTTATGAATATTCCTGCCTAGAATTAGATTCCTTTACCTAATATAAAGTTGAGAACGGACAATCCTCAGTCAAAGTAGCGATAATATTAGAAGTAATGGTAGAAGTAGTAATAGCAGACGTACCACTAGCACGATAATGGGCTAATAAGCGGTGTCTGGCGTTTCGCGTCGCGATTTCTGCGGACGAGGACACTCGTTGAGGCTCGTTAACGTCGCCGTTCACGTAAGACGTTCATGGCCACGGCTATGTCGTCCCTCGAATGGACCTCCCATCGAGACAGATGCCGTCATGGATCTGGAAAAGACGAAAGCGTCTTATAATTGATTTCGTCAAATTAAATTCATCGACAGAAAAGGAAAATGAACAAAGATCGATTCGCGAATATAAATTCGACAGGGGGACCTGTTCTCGAGCGAGTGTTGCGACTTTTTTTAAAAAACCATTTTAACACCCATACGAAAGGGGGAGGGAACAGTCGGTTCCTTCGACGATGCTAATCGGGAGGCAGACTCTCGGGGAGAAGAAACCATAAAGTTTCTCTCCTCGTTCCGATCCGAGTTCTCACGCAACTCTCGAACGCGAGCTTCTTGCCCCGCGGTGATCACGAAAGGGGGAGAGGAGGTTCACGTCTGTCCGACGCGAACGAGCAAGTGTTCGCCACGCGTTGCGCGGAACCTCTCCTCGTAAACACGATCCGGCGAAACTCGCCGCGCGAGCGGAGCAGCCCGTCTTTGCTCCTTTTGCGACGCGTCTCGTCGTAAATTTCTCCGACACCCCCCGAAGCCCCGGGGCATTTAATCGCGAATATTAACCGCATCGTACTCGACATCGAGTTTTGAGTAGTAGTTAAACGGCGCAGCGGGATTCGCGAAACGCCGAATTACGAGGTAAGACTTAATTAACGTCGGAAATGAATAATTATACGATTCGTAAAATTGTATCTCTTTAATCAAGTTGAGCCTTACGCCATATTCGCGCAAAAGACGTTAAAAAGTAAAAATTCAGTTTTTTTTCTGTCGCGGTTTACGCAAAAACTCTCGAAGGAGGATCTTTCGAGGAGGACACGTTGTTGCAAAGGATCGGACGTTTCTGTAGTATCGTAAACGCTCTAAGAAGAGGATCTCTCCCCCAGGGGTATATAGAAGGCAGAGGGGAGGAGAGGAGAAAGACCCCTCTCGGGTTCTCCTCAGGTGCGTAACTCCCGTCCACCGTTATTAAACGCCCATTAATCCGCGTCGCCGCGAAACGAGCAACAAGAAGGACGGTCGCTCTCGCTCGGACGTCCCTCTCTCATCCTCACGTGTTTCTTCACTTGATAATAACTAGCTCGATTGACCCAGATGTTCGTCCTCGGGCGGGTCTCTCCCTTCTGGTTCCGGCAAGGAGAGACCGATCGCTCTTCCTTTCGCCTCCACCATCGGGACTCGTGGGTGGGCCCCTTTCCTCCCTCCTCTCGCCTTCCCCGTAATTATAGGTTCTTTATTTACCGCCTGTTACACACTTCGTTAGCACGTCACTTATATAAAGCATTCGCATACCATTTTAGTAGGATATGTGTAGCTCTCTTTCATCCGCTCGAAACATCTCGAGCCCTCGAGATTCTACTCTTGGCATAGTCTTCTTCCACCTTTTGCTATCCTGCATATTCTTGCCCTCGTCAATAATGAGCACTATTTTTTTCTTGGATATCTTTTACAGAAATAGCAAATTTAATTAATCTTCTTTGATGTTTTACATATAGTATACATATCTCATTGAAAGATGTTATTTTATCTCGCTCGAGATGAATGAAAATCTGAGACGCAATCTCCGCGAGAAATCAGAGGGAATAAATAACACCTCAATATAATGACAATAATAATAAATAATTACGCTGCTTCGTTAACGTCAGACAGTCTCGGCGCGCAACACGTTATCTCGCAAGCACCACTTCCATTCGGACGCTAATCATCTCGCGTGATTTGAAGGGAAGGAACGAGATCATCGTTTGCGGTTCTGGTCGATCGCCGCGCTCTATACGACGACGGAGTCGAGCGTTTTATGAATGAATCGCGTGCGTGCCGACCGTCCTATTAGCGGTAGGCCCCTGCCAACGGTAGCCAAGTTGTGTTCGAACACGAGAATGTTTCTCAATTACCTCGCAAAGCCGCTCTCTCTCTCTCTCTCTCTCTCTCTCTCTGTCTCCCTTGGTAGGTTGCTGCGCACCTACCGCCGTGATTATTACCGAGCCGTGATGTGTCGGTTGCTTTACGAAGGTCTCGGCCAAGGCGTTACCATCACAACCCGGTTAATGCCGTGCTTCGTCTACCTGGACGATAAGTACACGCCGCGTGACATGTTGCCGACAATCTTGAACGCTCCGAGTAAAACCGCTCCAGGAGAATTGTGTCAACTTCAACGGATTGACAGATGGAGAGAAAAAAATTGGAGTCGAGTGAATTGAAAAAAACGTGACGTGAAGTATTTCAATTTTTTGGTTAAGATATAATGCGTTAAAATACGATTCCTTGTACGTGTTGTCTGTTATAAAATGATAAATAACACGAGCGATGACTTTCGCGCTACGCGAGTTCCTCGGGAAAGTTTGCGCTTCTCGAAGCGGCCAGGAAAGGAGGCAAATCCTTAGAAACCAGAGAAACACTTTATCACCCTTGGATATCTTTTTCAGAAAACACTCGATTCCATCTAGCCGGAGCAATTTCCCATTTCCGTCTTCGTCGCCCGCTGTAATGAGGTTTCAGGAAGCACGTGGCGCGCAAAAAAAAAAAAAAAAAAAAGATACCATCGAAGTGATTACACAGAGCGAATCACGCAGTCATCTATATAGCTATATATAGATAGATCCTTCGCAAAATCTATACGACAAGAACATTCATATGCTAAACATTAAGATTACGAAGACGTCGATACTTTCGACAGCAGGAAACGCGCGCATCGAGGTATAGATTCTCATCTCTCGTTCTCGCGACGAAAGCTGTCGAGCGCTCGTTAGAATCGCGAAACTTGTTTTTTTCGGGAGGGGAAGAGGCGATAATTGCGATTGTAATTAAAATTCTCAGCGCGAGAGGGGGAGATTCCGCGCTCGCGCTCGCGCGTACGATATCCGCGGAGAAATGAGCAAGCGAGGAGAGAACCAGGAGAGAAACATGGGAAGAACGAAGAGGGGTTAGAGCAGGCGGACGGCCTCGAGAGGGGGACGCAGCGAGTGGAAGCAGCTCGGCAAGGCGGAGTGCCATAATTGGAGCGGTCGCGTGCGCCCGCCGCAGGACAATAGACTCGTCCGAGTGCAAATTATTAACGCGGGGTTCTCTTCTCTCGCTCTCTCTCCTCCCTTTCTTCACCCCATACCACCTCTCTTCCATCTCTCGCTTCTTCCTTCCTTACCCGGCTATTGTCCGAGATACCCGGCCCTCGAGACAGTCTCGTGTTCTTCTTCCTCGAGTGCGAGTTCTTCCTCGCGAAAATCAGCGATTGCGAAAGAATTGATTAAGAGATTTTATATATAGATGTAAGCATGATTTTTTTTTCCAGACAGCACGACTAAATAATAAATTGTCTCGTATCGGCAATCTCATCTCGTCTGCGATCTTCGCCGACACGCAGCGTTATCGCGCAGCATCCGGAGATGTAATGTACGCGTTTATCCGTCCGTAAGAAGCCCAAGCCGAAAAGAGAGAGGAAATTAGTAGGAGGAAAAAAAACTCACGGTTTCGTACTCGGCAGAAAATACGCCGAGGATCCTGAAGCATGGCCGATGGCCTTTTGTTTAGCGAGGATCGAGGGCGGAGATGATGGAAAAGAGAGAATGAAAAGAGGCAAAACTGGCAAGAAGGTGGGAGGGAAAGGGCGGCAGGTGCGCAGAGAGGGATAACCATTCGAGATCAAATTCGCGCTAAGTGCAAAATTATTCTGACCTCTCTGTCCCACCCTTCCTCTCGTTCTCTCTTCATCTCTCCCGGATGCATGAATGGCTCGGTCGGTCGAAGATTGAGAGGAACGCGAAGAAGCGAAATTACGCCAAGTCTAGGTTGCCGGATGCGGATGGCCAATCAGGGGTGAGCTCCGTTTAAACCGCGGCGGGTTCTCCGCGCCGCGACTGAAAGGCATTTAACCGATCCAAAAGACCACCCCGTCCCAACGTTCCTCTCCCTCGCTTTCATTAGACGTCGTACTTTGTCTCTCCCGCGCCAAGGTTTATATTTTAAATGCTAATTGCAAGTTTTTAATGGGCCGTGCCGCGAGCCTCTGGCTTCTCTTATTGTACGAGTCGCGCGTCAAAAGCTGTAAAAGAGGAGAGCTATGTAAAGGGATGGAAAGGATGGAAAAAAAAAACGGAGGACGGGAAGAGAGAGCACTCGGTGATATGAATCGTAGTATAGAATAAAGGAAGAGATAGAGGCTGTTTATATACGAAATAGCTCGGAATAAATATTTCGGTTATGAAAATTTCGCGAAACGAGAAAAAAGGGAAAAAGGAAAAACTATATATGTGCGTATAAATGCGGCAACAACGTTGTGTAATTTCACGGTGCGTGTTTCCGGGATGAAATCAAAGTGAGCTTTGAATAAAATAAAAAACTCGAAATATATAATAAAGAGCGTATATATATATAAAACATGCTCGCGTGGGACGAGGAGCAGTCACTTCGCTCCAGCTCGCCCCCTCCTCCCTCTTCCTCCCTTCAGATGCATCCACCGCCACCGGTATTTCTTCCGCTGAGTATAATGAAAAAATTACGGCTTTTGCCGGCAATTATGTTACGTACGAAGGTGCCGTGTGCGCGCGCACGTTGATCACGCACGCATGCACGCACATATATATATATATATATACACACATATACACATGCGTAACCGTGCGGTTATAATTTCTCTCTCTAGTTCCCGCGCATACCCCGCAACCCCCCGAATCCCCCTTCCTTCGTCACCCCGTCTCGCCTCGTCTTCTCTCGTTCTCGCGATTAAATCGCACAGGCAAACACTGTAAGATCCTCTCGCTCCTGTTACCGACAATTACCGGCGCTCTTCGTTTAATCCTCGTCTTCTTTTTCCCGGACAACTCCCCCAGAGTTATGTTAAATAGATCGAGCGAAAACAATTACGCCGTTCTACGCGCGCGATATACTTATTAAAGCTCGCCACGGGACGCTGCTTCGGTGCTAGGCGATTCTCGATGAGAATTCTCGACTCGAAAAGGGTTAACGAAATTGGCTTGTTCGCGCCGCTTTTTTTAACGAGAAAATTACTTCGAATTGGTATAACGATGGCCGGGAACGGAAACGTCGAACGGAAGGACAAACGCGCGGCATAATACACTCCACTCTGGATTTATCGTGCCGTTTTCTACTCGCGATGTTTAGAAGAAAGTTCGCAGCAACTCGCAAATTTAAAGAAAATTAAACGTGACTTTAAGATCTTTATAGTTTTTTTTTCACACAAAGTTAATATATATATATATATCTAAATAACTTTTCTTTCTCATATGTTTGGCTACTTTGATCGATACCCTTTTTGCTGAATAAGTCCTCTTAATTATGGTTCGAGTAAAGTCAACTTTTTTCGACGGCTTCGAATGCGGTTGGAAATAGTTTTTAGAGGGTGAAGAAGCACTTTGGGGATCGAATCAATTTTCAAATTATTTATTATCTGGAATCAGTTTATTAGTTCCGAAGATGCAAAATTGCCGAGATGTAAGATATAAGACGGAACGAAGTTGGCTCGAAGAAAAAACGAGCAGCGAGGTAAATGGGCTTATCGAGGAAGTTGCAAGCAGCTCGAGGGAAAATAAGGCAAGAATGAGAGAAGGGGAGAGAGGTAGAGCGGCCATCGCGGCTCATATTATTATTAGCACACCGAATGCTCGGAAACTTTACACGGAAGAAGGGGTGCATTCATGCTCTCTTCGTTCTGAATAGCATTTTCGCGGGGACACTCGCAGGCGCGACGATAACGAGGTTTTCTCCAATATAAGACATGCCAGAAGATACCACGGGAGGGTTGTATTAAAACGAGAGACAGAGAGAGATAGATACACCTCTTCGGGGATGCGCGCTCTGCTGAAAAGGACAAGTCGAGCCAATGGACCGAGGGAAATGACGAAGAAGAATACCGCGGATTGAAAGACCCCGATTATCTTCCGCTGCTCGTCGCGGTAATCAGCGAATTAAAGCGAGCCCCGCGGGCAAGCATCCTCCCCTTGGTCGACTCTCTTTCTTCCGCCCTCGTTTTTTCTTCTCCGCAAGCACCTTCTCCAGATCCCTTTTCGTTCATCCGCGAAAAGGAAGCCGATTGTGCCGACTTTCGCGACTACAAGAGAGCACGAGAAGAAGAGGCTCGCGAAAAGTTTTACCGGGTGACCATTATGACTTTACGAACGGCCGCACCCTAATTTCCTTCTGTCGGCTTCTTCGACGGACCCTTTGTTCGCTGCACGAACTTCCTTTTGAGGGAAGGAGGATGGAGGAAGGGGTGCTAATTTGTTCGGAAGGACGCGTCGCGTAGATGATATCGCTCGCAATAGATCCTATTTGCTTTGGGAAACTCTCGACTAGCAGATCTGGTAATGCTGTTTGTAACTTGTTGCACACCAGTAAGGAGAACAGTTTAGATACGAGCTTATCGTAGAACTTATTATCGTTACAGTCGCGAAAATAAAGTGCGTGCGATTATCTCAATTCTCTGTTGATTGTTTTCACAAGTATCGTTATGCGTCTTTGAAGCAGAATCGAACATAAAATAGCGTTTCAAATATTTTAATGAAACAACTGTTTCTTTTATTCCGAATAGTGAAATATATCTAAATATTTTTCTTTCATTATTTATTTCTCTCTTACGGCAAAAGTGTCTTCTTATGTTTATGTTTTATTTAAATATAATTATATCAATTATTTAAGTTGCAACGAATTGAAAAGAGCTATCACCCGCCGATTCATGACAAATAACACGAATAAGCTTTATATCCATCTGATGCGACTTTCGCATAATAATAGGTTTTAAACTCCCGCAAGATATACTACTCTAAATCCAGTTTCCGTAAGTTTCGGGTTGCAGCGCGAGTTAATATTATATATCAGTCATTCTCCCGAGTTAACGAACGGGAATAATCGGTGCGATTATATACGATTTATACCGCGGAATTATTTGGCAAACATAGCGCGGGTTTTTCGCGATCGAAAACGCGCCTGGTCGCCGCGATGCGATGGGTATATGGGCACTCGTGTTTAATGCAAATTCGCAAATTGGAGAGACCACGGTAATCAACTAACCGCCAACGAGTAACTACCGTAAACTCATTGAAATAGTTCATAACTTCGGGCGCTAGTTTGAGTTTTGGAGGGAGCGCGGGAGAGGGAGGGAGGGGGCAGGGAAGACCTCCCCCTCAACTTCCATGGAATTTCCCACATCATACCGGCCGACCGACTGCCCCGGCGCATTGTTAGGTCTTTCCTGATAACTTCTCTCTGTACGGCGTTTTATCCCGTGTCGCGAGCCGAATGGCGAGTTTCAATGTTGCGGAGTTTGCGAATTTAAGATCCGGAGTCGCGTGAATAATCTTAATGCACAGAAAAAATTCCATCGATATTTCACCGGAAAACGAACCGATTCCTCGTCGTGCAAAAAGAGATGTAGAGATATCCCGAAGAGAGAAATCTCGACAGAGAGTTAAGGAAGATAAAGGGGCGAGCATCTCATCGGATTAAAAACTTTCACGGATGTAAATAAATGAGCCGCCGGGCACACAATGGAACGACAACGTTCAGCGGGGGACAAAAGGGGGAAGAAGGAGCTATCGGTAGCAGCGATGAAGGTAGAAGTGCAACTCGGAACGACAGACAGCAATACCGAACAGCCGAGGGAGAAAAGGGAACTGGCCGGTGACACTGTGTGGCTTTGCGTATCCGCTCTTTAGTATATTGGAACGGGAGTCTCTCTCTCTCTCTTGGTTCCCTCTTTTTGCCTCCTCTTTCCTTCTACTCGGAATTCATACTATCGTCGTCGTCATTCGTTTTTCCGCTCTCCTTTCACCCTCCCTCGCGCATAGCTTTTCGTCGTTCTTCCTTCGACTCAATCCTCCCGGCCGAACAAACTCGTCTCTCGCAACCCCCTCCCTCCCTCTCACGATTTCATCTCCCTTCGCTCTCTCTCTCTCTCTCTCTTTCTCTCTCCTCCGATGTTCCCTAGCTATCTGTCTCCGCTCCTCTGCCATTGCGCTGTCCGCCACGTAGACCCTCGATCGCGTACACAAAGCCCACCGGCTTTTATTACGAGATACGAGATAGCCCGTCCAGGTTTACCCCATACCTATCTGCTCCCTTCCCTTGCTCTTCGGACACGACGCCGTTGCGATATATATTGGCAAACTTTGCGAATGTCGGATCATGCCGGATTACGCATCTCAGGCAATATCGTCGTCCTTTCTTGCGAGCACGGCGAGCCGTGCAGGGATAACCCTCGTATCGAGAGAGAGAGAAAATATATACACATTCCTATTACTTTTCGTGTTCTTATCGCAATGAAAAAGTTGAGCAGAAATTCTTACTCCATTACGAAGATTCTACGTACAAGGCACATCTCGAAATTATCGGACGTTCTTTCTCAGATTCTTTCATCAATTTGCAATCGATTTTGTTTTTGCAAACACGTCGAGACAATGATTGGATTTTAATTTAAAAATAAAAAAAAGAGCGATTTGATCTTATCGCACGAGAAGATGAAAGTTTGACGTAAGAAAAACCATCCAAGTATATCTTGCAAATGCGTACCATCTCGAACTCGGTGAAAAACATCGTCCTATTACGATTAAGCGAAATCTGCGTCGATCGCTTCCAATCTTTGGCCGAAAGACGAAGCTCGGCCTCGCTCCCGTCATTCCGAAGCGGAATAACGGCACGCGCGCGCACTCGCCGGCAAAGGCGGACTTAAATCGATTAGAGGACGGCCCGTGAGATGGAATCATCGGGTATGGGAAACTGATAGAGCAACGAGATTGGACAGAATGGGAAGCCCCGCAAAGTGGATGAGAGAGCACTATCGTCCCCCTACCTTCCTCGCCCTTCCGCGAGCAAGGCCTGGTCTGGTCTGGCTGCGCGAACTTGCCCAAGTAAATTGCACTTCCTTTTTTCGTGCCGCGCGCCCCTCGCGAAGCGTATCGCTCCCCCTCTCCACCCTTTGCCGCGCGATCGATTTTTCTGGGGAAAAATCCGTCGAAAATTCAATCATGCGCTTTCAGAGCTAGCGAGCGAGAGCGTACATATCTATTACCGGCGCATTATGCAAAGATACCTTCCACGGACGCATTAACGCCGAAAATGTCGATCTATCTCTTCTCCGCTGAAAATTTAATGGCACGCGTAAAATCAGATTACTATTGCGTCTCGTATAAAATCTCACGCGTCTATCCCGCGTGGCTTTCAATTTATTCGCGCGTTCGAGTCAAGAAAATTTCAACTTTAGCTTCTCGATTTTAGCAGCTCGCGATCTTATTAATATTATTATTATTATTATTTTTAATCTCATCTCGTTCGATGATCACTTCTAATCTGACGATGACTTGCACGTCGATTCGACTCGCTGGGTTTTTTTTTCTTTTTTTTTTTTTATCGCGGACCACTCGATCGACTGACAAAAGTGACACCGGACAAAATGCGATATGCGGTTTTCGAAAGTTCGTCGTTCGCAATTTTGCTGGCACGAGTGGCACAGGAGGGAGGGGAGGAAACGTTTAAGGGGGGGTGGAGGCGGCTGCAGGCGTGAACAGGTCGGACGATACACACAGGATGGACAGCAGGCAGGGATGATGGCGAAACGGATAGAGCGCGCTCTGCGCGGAGGAGGGACACGACACACCGGGCGTGGGTCCGTCGGGTGCGAAAGCCAAAACCGCAGAATGGAATTACTCCTGCTCAATCGTTTATAACGGCGGGATAAACGGATTAAACCGTCGACGCGCGGCGCGCAGTTTATTTGTCATTCGCGCAGAGAGGCGCGCGTGTTTGCGCGCGCCGAAAGTCGCGCGCGAAATCTCGGCGTGTCGGGGAATGAGGAAATCCAGAAATCGCGGTTCCTTCCTCGTGTGCCGTTTCTATACTTCGACGAAATATAATCGCGTGGTCCAAAGAAAAAGGTACCATTTCGTGTGCAGCCGCAGCAGTTTGTTCGCAGCGAAGCAGATGAACCTGCAACTAGTTGATTCTGATTACAGGGTGTCTAGCGGTCAGGGAAATCTGGAAAACCGGGCATTGTCGGGGAAAAAGTCAGGAAATTTTACTATTTATCTGGATTTTTTCACATTATTCTACATTTGTCTCAATAATTTGAAATTTTTTATTAAATGAATATAAACTTTTCCTCGATTCCCAGCACGCCAATTTTCTGTGTTGTTAAAAATCGATTCATCTCCAGCGTGTTTATTAATTTATATTTTCATCGTCGTGTTATTTTATTTCAAAGTGTTTAATAGAGATAAAACTAGAAAATTTGATATAGTGCATAATGCATATTGTAGAAGTGATTTAAATTTTTATTTTTTTAACTTTCGAATCTGTTTATTGTTGACAAAAATATCTCAAGAATTTTATGATTTAACATTTAATTGATTTATCATATAGATGTATGCAAATTATATATTTGGAAAAAATAAAAAGTCAGGGAAAAAATTAATTTCTGGTCTTGGAAAGTTTGAAAAAGTCGGGGAATTTTTTTCATCCAGTCTGCTGGATATCCTGAATTATTATTATTATTATATTAATTAAATAATGACTTTTTAAAGAATAAAACAGATTATTATGAGAATATAAGAGCAAAGTCGGAATTTTTAATGTTGAAATAATAAAAGAACAAAGAAATATGCTCTAATAAATTTTGATCGCACGTGACTGATTTGCTGCTGCAGCATCCTGCGTATGAAAAGGCACCTAAAGGATGTGATTAATCTATTGCTTCTATTCGCGACGAGATACGCGTAACGTGGAAAATTACGGAAACGAATGCGGGGAGGAAGATGTGCTGGGAACGAATCCACGTATCGAAGTGAAATGTCAAAACGCACCTTTCGCAGCAGCGGCAGTAGGGAGAGCTTTTTCGCAAAGGAGAGTCTTCGCGTTTGGCCCCCAGCTCACTTAAATAGCGAATCTAGAAGGGAAGGATGGATATACGTTACTTTGTCCCTTCCCTGTCTTTCTCTCTTTCCCTCAAAGAAAGAGTCGAACGTTCGATAACGAAACCGCGACGAAACGGTATGTTGTCTAATGCAAACCGCGGTTTCTTTTCTCTTCGCTTCGTCGTGTAACATCATTACGGGCAAGGAAGGCAAGACGGTTGTTCTGGTCTTTTCTATTCTTCTCTTGGTTCTTGTAAAGAACGGAACGGGATCTAAGTTTGTTTAAACAGTATAATCATTACGACTTACAACGTGAGAGGCTTTGTGTGTTCCGTCTATAAAATTTGCCCTTATATAGAGACTACAATCGCGTTGCCGTGTTCCCACGGGGAAATATTGCTCGCGATAGCCGGGGCCGAGCGTCGAAGAAAAATCCCACCCCCTCATGTTACCTACCCTTACCCTCTCGCGAGTCGGTCTCTGGTAACGACGGGCGGCGGCGACGGCGGCGGCGGCGACGACGGTAATGAAAAACTCCGGCAAGGGCCGGCTGCCTGATACGAGAAGGTAGATAGAGGCCGCCGTGAGGGTTGTAGGCGTTCGCGTCATGCGTGCGTGTGCGAAGGGTGTGTCGCGGAAGGGTGCGAGAGTAGCCCGGGCATTGTTTGAAACGCGAACGCTTAGTAAAGTTGAACGGTGAAAGAGGAAAAGAAAAGTAGACTGCCGTCTTCTCTTCTCGGCTGGAAATGCGAGAAAAAAAAGTAAAATGTATAAAATGAAGCACAAGATGTGCATAATGAATGGATACTTATCGCCAACCGAGTGACCTCGCTATAAGGAGAGGTTGCGGCTTGAGCGAACAGCGAATTATTTTACGCTGCGCTAACGAAAACGTGCGCAATACTTGTGTGTTGACAGAAAATTTTTTTTATTTGAATCTCGAGTTTTGATATAAAATTATTTGTTCTTATTCGGCCTTTATATTTTGAAAAAAAATTTTATAAAGAGCTATTGAACCTCTCAATAATAGAAAATAATCAGTTCTAAGCATCTTCCCAAAAATATTGTAGAAATAATATTAATGACATGCGCATTACGAGTACATTGTTCACAAAATGCAATCAATACAATAATGATATTTTCTTAACTTCCTATCAAATTCAATTTTGACTGTGCGTTAAATCGGCCAAAAACCAGATTCACTTTATCAACTGAACTCGGAAGTCTCTCGGAAAACCCAAGTTTGCTTCTTATTGATTAAACTTTCATTTCGATTATTGGTGAAGCTTTTTAATCAAAAGTGGCGGAATCAAATAGAAATACCTCTCAAATAATTCGGCTTCGTATAACTAATCTGCAAACTATATAGAGTATACACTTGTGACTATTCGGTTGCCATTTTTGACCAAAATCACAGGCATTATCCAGACTCTAATTTGAGAGTCCCTAGGAATAGTAATATCATATTTCAAACAAGGGTTGTCGGTCGATGCTGATGGTGGTTGAGCACCGGCCGGCAAGGATGGCGACTGTATCGAGCAGGAAGGGTGTCTGGAAAGTCTCGTTCATTAAGGACACAATACGGCTGTTTCATTTCCCACTGGCAACAACTTCAGTGAATCTCACAGAGATCTCAATTATTCACTGATTTCAGAAAATATGTGTAAAAAAAATAATCTTACTATTATTATTTTTCATCGATTGAATCATTATTAGAACATTCTGTTTGATTAATATTTAAATAACTTTGCATCTATATTTTAGAGCAAATTAAAGATTCAAGTACAAACAAAAGAATCCGCAATCCAGACAATTGAGTCCTGATAACAGCAAATTACTTATCCCGAGTGTTTCTTTTCTTTTTTTTTTTTTCATCGACGTGACTCTAACGAAGCATCTTATTTAAAAAGCAAATGCCACATCAAAGCACACGATCGGTAGTTCTCGCTAATTGGAACGAGAGAACCGACAATGTGCCGTTCTTTTAGTCTAGCTATTTTCGCGATGAGCGTTCTCGACGTTGCTAAAAGATTTCCTTAATCCGTCGGCCATCGCGCGCAATCTGTAAATGCAACAATTTAATTGCACCGAATGTGTCAATGCCACGAGCAGCTTGCTCTAGGCTCTCTTCTCTCTCGTAAAAAATGAGTCAAAAGCCGCAACGGGTGTGAAAGAGAAAGAGAGAGAGAGAGAGAGAGAGAGAGAGAGACATTCAATTCTGTTTTCCGACTCGTAAACGAGAAGCGCTCACAATTTGCGCCGACAATTAAAGAAATTACACACGTAATATTTGACACTTTAATAATGCGTCGCGGATGCGCCGCCGGCGGCAACGCGACGCGATTTAATCGCCAGCGATAATAATTGCGCGCGCTCAAAGCAAACAGCTTCTGTGAGAGAAACGCGCAAACGACGCGTTGTCAAATGTAAAACAAATGTAAGCATGCAGATTCTCCGCGAGGAAATCTGCGATATTTTTAAAATATATATAATATACAATAGCTGCGAATCCACACCCCGCCCGGCATATTTGCCTTGCCGCCGCGTTACGTATTTCCTCTATATATGAATATTCCATTATCGTTATCGATTAATAATATACGCAATACGTATTTATAATTAAAATATCGAACACATTGGGTGAGCTCGTGAAATTTTATTTCGCGCATTTAAATCGCCCGATAAATCTGTTGCATAACAGATGTATATGCGTTGTCCTTTTTCTAACGAAAATCCGTCGTGTCGCTCTTAAACCGGAAGGAGGACACTCGGTCATCTCTCGAACTCGGCCGAACGTTTAATTGAATTTTCGCTCGTTTCGTCGATCCAGGGTGCTTTTGAAGTTCTTCACCGGCAGCAATACTTTCGCGGCAGACATCTTAAATCCCGAGGAAGGAGATCAAAACAAATCGGCTTTGCCTAGGCTTCCTTCCGGGAGGCTCGGGGAAAGGAAGGATGGATCGCCGTGTGTTCTGCGCGAGGGGTTATTCTTAATATTTGTACGGTTTTCATCTTGCCAGGGGAGGACGAGAAAGCCGGATGAGGGGGAGGGAAAAGGAACACCCTCCGGCATCGCGGAGATAACGCAAATCGCGGATTAGAAACGTAGAGCGAAAATGTCGGCTTATCTCTTTTTCGCTGACGAAAATCTGCGCGCTGGCAGTTTTTTGGAGCACATTGAGAGAAAAATAGCGCGACAAAGTATTATATTTTCTCTACACAAGAGATATTCTGCATTTCAAAAATATATCGAATTTTATCGATACAATTACGATTAATTGAATTACACTCGAATGTTATTTGCTAAATTGTGTGAAATTCTCCGATGTTGCGAAGAGATTACCCGGTTGTATATCGCAGATAGATTAGCTAGATTAGCGGGGATGACTGTTCGTTTCTAGTCTGACAGGCGAGATAACGCTGCGATAGTGAATCAATTTCTTTGAAATATATGTTGCGAACGATTACGCGTATCTTGCACGTTAATGACTGACAGCGCATAATCCGCCGACAATCATAAAATTAACTCGTCAGTTCTCCTTCCTTCAATGAAAAGATGATGACACTGCGGGGAGAGATCTCGCTTGTAATATCATTAATATTCATCACACATTGACTCAGAGTATCACAATAACGCGTCATCCGAGTTGAAGTGCTCTTCACGGGTTTTTGTATATTTATCGCGGAACGAATTTACGGTTTAACAAGGACAATGTCCGATGTCATTACTCTTTAAGCACTAAAGAAATTGAAAAAGTATAAGTATATATATTTATATTTATAAAAAATGATTGAACAATTGTTACGAAAATTATAATAAATATCAAATCAAGAAACGATATCGAAATCTCGCCAAATTAATTCTAATTATTATAAAACATTAATAAAAAAACGGAAATACTATATATCGATCAGTTGATTGAATTTATTGCAGAAATTGATTTTTCCGTCAGTCGTGCGGTTTTCGAATCAAGTGACCCTAGTTTAGTTTACTGCGGCTGTCACTTTCCGTCCGTCAATCTCAGAGGCATCGAAATTGTTCGCAAATCACCCTCTGTCGTCGATTATTCCGTATACGGGAATTTAATCGTGTTTAGCGCGACGATGACGTTTTACGTTTGAACAGAACAGCGAATTTTCGGGGCAGAGAGAGAGAGAGAGAGAGAGAGCCGGACGAGAACTTTCATCGCCGCGGCGAATCCGGTGGAATGGCGCGGCAACGATTTTCCGCGGAGGATCGCCGGAAATTTCGTGGACGGGGCGACAGCTTTGTGGAGGGAGACCGCCAAGCGTCTCCGCGAAACGTGACAAATGGAAACCGGTGGCTGCTGGCAGCTCGTTGGTTTGGAACACGCCACCTACGTTATATACGGGGATGACGACGACGCCGGTGCCTCGTGATACCAACGCCCGCGTCGTTGTTGTTGCCGCTTGTCGTTGTTGTATATCGTTGTTGGTGTTTGGCGTGTATAGCCCCCGTGAGGTTTAGGCTGCCCTGGGCTTGCTAGCTATGCGCGCACAGGGCTCACGGCTACGTAGCTAATTACCTGATCCTACCGTGAACAACTGAGCGCGTTTATTGGAACGAAAGAGGGTTGGGGGATGTGAGGAGGGGTCGGGGGGGAGAGGAAACGATGGCGCGGGGGTTGCGCCACCGCCACCGCCGCTGCTACTGCTGCTGCTGCTGCTGCTGCTGCTGCTGCTGCTGCTGACACCAAAGACTTCTCAACATCCAACCGGGGCTCGACTCGGTGGCAGCCATAATACAACTTCGTCCGGTTATACGAATATTTCGCCGTAAACTGGAGGCCAACGTCGAGAACCGCCGCCGGCATTCGGTTTCAATGGCCAGCAGCAGCCGGCTTGGGCAGCAGCCCTTTCTCTCTCTCTCTCTCTCTGATTTCGCTGAAAAAGGGAAATTCTACTACCGCGAACCTGTAACGGCGAATAATGGCGAGTTTATGGAACGAGACAGAGAAAGAAGTAAGTGCGAGCAAAAAAATACGCGCAGTGTATTTTTGCTGGTAATTCACTATGCTTTCGCAAAGAGGATCGAAGCTTGTCGAAAGTTTCCTGAAAGATTCTTCTCTCTGGTGTAAGTAATTGATACCTGTGTTGTATAGTTTCGTTAATTTATCGTCTTTTATCGGAATCCGTGCCGTCCTTTCGAATTATTGCGAGGATGCATATGAAGCTGACGCGCGCGAGCATACGTATATAATACCGAATAGTAATTCGCGAGAGCTTTCATCCCTTAAAGGACCGGTACTCTTTCTCCGTAAGATCTTTAGGAAATGCAATCTCATTCTCGTGAACGTCACAGGATGAGAACTGTTCTTCTGACAGAGGATTTGGAACGCGCGAGCCTACCGTGTTACTTTCTCAAACAGAAAGTTTGCCATTGTTGTTCGGATTAATGCATCTCCTCGAGAAATAGATCTTTCTCGTTCGTATACGTCGAATCATATTTGAGAGAATATTAACTCTAAAATGGTGGGAGAATAAACTCATTAATTTCTCGCGATAATAACAGAACTGAGCTGGAACATACATATATATATATATACGCGTGGTCCAAAATTTAGATTGCGATTAGCGAGCGATTTTTAAGCGCGCAATTTTCCCGATGACCGAATGCATCTTCAAAGCCCCCTAATAAAACGGGAATTCTTTTTCCGCAATATGGACTCCCCCGTCCCTCTGTTCCGGGACTGATGAAAAGCGGCGAGCGGATTCTCTTTGGACGGGGACGCATCGAGGTGGATGGGACTCCTCGGTGGTGAGACCGCGGACTGACGTGTGATATTGACCTGTGTGTCGGGATATGATAGGAAGGTATTTATACCGGAGCGGCGGCGAGCCGGACGGTAGTAGAAGCCGCGGCGAATAGGAGGCAAAATCCCCGGATGTAGGAGATGGTCGAGAGAACGAACGACAGGGCGAAACGCGGAGAGGGTGGATGAGGCAGGGTGGAAAAGGGACGGGAAGAGGAGGGAGGGGATCGATCCGATTTTCCAATCTCGGGCGGCCGACTGTATTTGAATTCCGGCACAAGCCGCTGGTTCCGTGCCGCGCGTCTGTAGCGCGTCTGATCTCTAACCGTTATACGGCCCCGTGGTATCCGCTGCATCTATACATATATCGCTCTCCGTTCCCGATTGATAGCGGAGACCCCGGGATGGAACAACAACAACGATCGGCGGGTTAGGTAACATAGCGCGCACGGCAAATGTTAACAATTGCTCGTTGTCGTTTGACGAACGCGCGAGTTTCCTTAGTTGCGATAATGTTGTTGTCCGCCCGCGTCTGATTACGGGATTTAATCCCTGTGTCGACGACTTTATCAACGGTATTTGTACGAAGCGCTTTAGACTCGTGTTTTTAAGCTTCGGTCAAACTTTTGATCTTCTTGGCGAGTAAACGAAAAATAAAATTGTATATAGTATTCGAAATAATTGCATACCTCTGTTTTATTTCTTTTCCTATTATTTTTTTCTATTTTTCGTATATTTAATTGTCGCAAATTATGAAACGAGAAGATTGAACGCCATGTGAATGTGACTAGAAAAGTCAAAAGGCGCAAGAATCAGGAATAGAGATAACTTTTCCGAGTACACTCCGCCAACTAACTGGTTCGACGAGTTAACTCCTATTGGAAGTCGGCACCCGATAAAGTTTCCATTCGCGATTAATTACGAAGTTATATCGGCACCGCGACAGAGATCTGCAATTTCGCTTCTCTTCGTTGCTCCGAGTGACGAACGAATGTGAGATGGAATTATGACAAGAAAAGAGGAATAAGAAGGAGGATAGCGAGCGGATTTTTCAATCTCTATAAAGACCCACCCTCGCGTTATCGTATTCGAATTCCAGCATTTATACATACGTACTATGTCGGGCTGTAAGCGGTACCTTTTGCTTTCTTATCGTACAGCGTAAAAATGGCCGCCCGAGCATATCCATTCGCGAATCGGAATATTCGAACAATCACGTTGAATAAAAAAAAAAACCGCATCCCCGTTAATCTATTTATTATTTTAATAATTCTAATAAAATTTCAAAGTTTTTTTTATCTCTTAATAAATATAATTTCACGGCGCGTAACATTTTGAATCAACGACGTCGATTCTCCCGTAGCTTTGTGACGTTCGAGCAGTCGCGCAGAATTCTTATCGTTGCGCGTTCTTGCGCGTCTCTTCGTCGTCCGTTTCCAGCCGCGAAAGGAAAGTCGAGGGACGGATAAGGGCGGAAAGAAACGAAAAGAAGGAGGGAAGGAGAAAGAGGAGAGAAGGTTGACGACGACGACGACGACGACGACGATGAAACGGCGGGTGGGCGAACGCGACGGGTGGATCGATCGTATTTTCCAATCTCGACGGAAACCCGTCCACCGCCGGCAACTCCCGCGTCGTTCTCTCCCTCCCCCCCTTTCACCCCCGTCATCCCCTTTCGGCTATCCCCCTCGCCTCCTCCTCCCCCCGTAACTGTATTTGAATTCCAGCGCGTGCAGCTCGCTCGGACGCGAACCGAACGAGAGCGCGTGGAGCAGTATATACGGAACCCGGGGCTTCTGTGCTACTGCTTTCGCCGTCCCGGGGGACGGTAGTAGCGTGTCAGGCCTGCCAGAGGCTATATCCCGGTGGCTGCGATAGCCGCGCACACCGCACACAACACTACACCACGCCCCGAGCTTTCTCTCTGCCGCGAACCTCGCGATCCTCTCGGTATCCTCTCTCGGCTCTCCTAGCATTCTCTCGTCCCTTCCTCCGTGACTCTCTCTCTCTCTCCCTCTGTCTATCTAGCTACCTAGCTATCTATCTATCTATTCACCTATCTCTATCTATCTCTATCTCCATGTTGGTAGTTGCGGCCGGTGCTGCGATTGAATGCTAGGAATTTCATCATGAGTTGAGTCGTGGAGACGGCAGCGGGGCTCGATCCAGGGGGACCTGGCGCGATGAAGAACGGGGGGAGGGGGGACGAGGGAAGAGAAACCCGGGGATGGTGGAGAACCGCCCCCGGTTCGCCCTCACGGACACGCTGTGCGAGCTAACCGGGTCCAGGGAGCTCTCCGCTGCCTTGCTTAGCAGCCGGCCGTTCCAATCATGATTCCACGCTCCCACCGTTTGAAGTCTCTCGATTGAAAAGGGGCGGAGGTTTGACTAAAGAACGAGCGTGCCCCGGCTATCGGCTATCGCTCTGCGCCCGATGCGCGCACATGTGTGCGGATCGTTCGACGATCACATGCGCGCCGCGTGTACAGAGCGTACCAAATTCGCCGGCGACCAGGATGCTGCGAGATCATCGGACGACCGGTGAAAAGTATTGGAAATTTCGCGAATTACCATGGCGATAGCATTTGCCTTCCGAGGAAAAGAGGGGCGATCATTCTTGAAACGATTTGCACGCGTATGGATGTAGTTGATTTTAAAACAGCCGATACGTGTACTTTGTGTATAAAGATTGTTAAAGAAAAAGGGGTGGTTGATAGTAAGACCGAAATTTGTTATTTATGGAACGAGTCTTTTAGGACCTGAGATATGAAGACTTTCGAGATTAATCCCAAGTGCGTCAGAAATTAATTCCCGGGGATATTCTTTTATTTGTCTTTCTCATCAATCCGCAAAAGTCAATGTGGGGCAGACTTTTAAAGCGAGAATACAAGACACCGCGATTCTTCCGCTTGACCCTCCGTTAGAGAAAAAAAAAGAAAGAGAGAGATTGGGAGACTCCTTATTAGCGAAATGGGTCCGGCTGGCTCGTACTTAGGGTCCTTAAAAAGGGGGCTCTTCTATGGTATTGCACGCATATCGGGAGCTCCATTATATATCATTGTGCCGGATCTCATCACAAAGAGTAGCGATAGCATCGGCTCTCCTGTCGATCACCACTCTTACTCTCTCCCCCTTTTCTTCCCTCTTTATTTCTTCCTTGATTTATCAGTTTTTCTTCCCTTCCCGTCGCTGGACATGAAGCTGTCACGATTTGGTGCGCTTGTGTGCGCGTACATATATATATATATATGTGTCGATGTATTTGGTTATACAAGACCGGGAGGGAGACGGTAATCCGTAGGAAATTACATATTATTATGACGTGTTATTAAACGCGCAATAACGGGGCGATGGTGTGCGCCAGGTGGCCTGGAAACGGCGATCTTGATGGATCTGTTACGGGACGATAAAAATCAGCGACATCGGTTACACGCTCCCGATCAAAGGAGCTCTCTCGCGCTCCCGTTTCCTCTCCCCCTTGTCCCGTCGTCTCGTCGAGGCTTGAATGACGGTGCATTGCATTATGTATTTAAGCGTGTCGTCGGACAACCGACGTGTGGCACTCGAGAAAGAGAAGAGAGAGAAAGACGACTCGTGACAGAGATCTCGATTGCAAAAAAAATATATATATCGGCGTCTATCTTAGAATGCGCGGTCCAACTTTTTTATCTCGTCGAAAAAATATAATTTCGAATGTCTAAAATTAAAAAGAAATATCTATTATAGAGAGCTTGACCAAACAATTTTTTTCGCTCTACATATATAAAATTATAGTATATATTTTTTTATAGATACATTTTTAATGTGTTATCGAGATTATATACAAATCCATATGTCTAACCAATTAGTACCGTATATCTCAATGGTCTCTGATAGCGACAGGCGTGATTATAAAATTGTTCGAACGCGTTCTGTGAATAATCTACGCTCCCATGGCATCGAATTTGCACATTGCGCGGTGCGTTCTACTCGATACAAAATACCTCGTTCGCTCGAAAATCTCTATTTTCGTGGAGTGGAACGCGGGAATAGCCGCAGATCTATTTCGGATACATATACGGAATTTGGAAAAAAAAAGCGAGCATTTCCGACGAGCATTAACGTCCGCATAGCGGACGTGTCGCAATTTTCGGTTTAACTTCGAAGTAATTAACACTTTTTCTTCTGTTTCCTTTTGGCCCGTCTCGCGAAGAAAAGATGAGCAAATAAGCCCTCTCGCTTCTCTCTGCCCGTCTCTCTTTCTCTTTCGCTTTCAAAGGTAGGCAAGGAACGTAGGAACAGAAAAGACGGAGGGATAGGAAGCGTGGCGTACAAAGTGTCGAGCTAGTTTGCGCTATAATCTACTATCTCGTCGTTTGCAATTAACTTCTCTTGATGATGTCACGTTTCGTTCGCGCCTCATTTCCAGCCGCGCCGTATAACAATCTGCCGGAACTGGCCCGCCCTCTTCTGCTGGGACGATCCTTTTAACGCTCGCCTCTAAATTTCGTAATCAAGTTTTTCCTCGCCGAGGAAATTTGCGAATCTCCCTCTTTCGGAGCGCGCCGTTTCCCTCTCTCTCTCTCTCTCTCTCTCTTTCTCCCTCGTTCGCGAGCGCCAAACACTCCTCACACTTTGATGTCAAGCCTTGAACGTCACCAGCCGACCGTTTAATTTACCGGTCAATGTGTTTGATAGGCCCCCTCTTTTTAGCGCCTACGAAACGCTCGCTCTTTGTCGCGCGAATATCGTGCGGGTTTCGTGCCATTCTCGTTTCGTATACATACTCGGCTACTCGTTTTCTCCTCCTTTTTCACGGTGACAGTGTTCCGCGATGCCGTAAACTGACGCGAGTCAATTCAATCTCAAGCTCATATATTTACGCTCCGCACGCGTGCGACAAAAATTATTAAAATATTATTGAAACACTGAAACGAGAATGCAGTATCTTTAACTAATCTCGGATCAAGAATTACTTCAAGATGCGATGAAGGATATATGATTGCAATTAAATTAAGGATATACGTATAAAATAGAATTGCAGTTTGTTGTCGCTCTGCAAAGGAATTGTAATAATAAAATACTTTCAAAATATATATCGATACCTATATATTAAAAAACTTTACTAATGTCGTAACGTTTTATAGAAGGTATATACCTCTCATCTCTATATATCTTTGTAATTATTTATAACGCTTTACTCCCTGCATATTTCTAGCAAAGTTTCGCGGAATTCGCCTCTTTTTATCGTGTTCCACAAAATATCAACGCTGCGTTATAGACTCCGCAGAAGTTGTTGGACGACCATTCACCGATCGAGTCGCTTATGCAGTGTTGTAAAGTGGCATGCCTACATATACTAGTCGTTACATCCGGTATTCGGGCACACAAGTTGGAGGAAGCGATATAGCCTCATAAACTTTTCAATGTCGCAAGATCGTTATGTCGTCCAAAGCGGTTGTTACGCGAATCGATAAGAGCTTTTAGGACACGAGCCACCTGACGTGGCTTAATCGAATGGCAGATGCTATTCGATGCTAATGCACTTATAAGATACATTTTGTGTAGAGGATGTTAAAGGCAAAAGTACGCTAATATCTTTAATTATTCATCTTGCAAAAATCGCATGACGGTTAAACTTTTTCGCGTTCATTAATTTCCCGTTTATATATATATTTAATTGCAAACCTTTTTCGACGAAACTTTGCCAGAGTCTGTTAAGAGACGCGACAAGTATCCCCAATAATATATGCGAGCACGAAATACGCGAAAGTCGAAGAAATATCGAAGCGCGATGATGGGGTCCGAACGGGATGCGCGAGATAAAGAGCGCGTCGCGAGAATTATGCGTGAGGGTACGTAACGCGTACGGTCAGAAGAGGGCGAGGGTGTAGGAGGGAAGGATAGATGGGATTCGAAGGGTAGAAGAGGCAGAGGCATAGCAAGTGGAGCGAAAATCAGATTTGCTCGTTGTCGCCTCCACCCATCGTAGCATCGCCACCCACCTTCTACCCTCCGGCCCCGTCGGCTCCATTCGAGCCACCCCGAACGCGGCATCCCCGCTTCTTCCACCACCGCCCGCGTGGACCGCTGCTTTCTCTCTCTTCCTCTTTCTGTTCTCCCTCGCAGCGCCCTCTATCCCCCGAGCGCCACCGTCCCTCGAAAGCTCGAATGAGCACCGCCCTTTGATCCTGCCGACAGCCACCCTCCGAGCCACCCAACCGCCATCCACCCATCCGTCGACCTAACTCCATCCCCTATGGCCTCCAGGTCGTCGTACCCCTCTTCTCCCCCTTCCACCCCCCGATCTCTACCGAACTCTCACCCACCTTCTGTGCTCGCTGTCTCTTTTTCCGCCACACGTTACGACATTTTTATCCTCGCGCCTAGTCCGCCTCTCTATCCTTGTCGATCACCCTTTCTCCGGATTTGCCTTCCTCTTTTTTTCTCCCGAATCGCCGTTCTCTTTCTCGCACGCTACTTTGAGGACACCGAGCGATAAATATGCTACCGGTGGGCCACGCGACTACCGACGCACGTGCGTGGCCACGAGGCTTGGAATGAGAGCTCTCTTTCCAAGCTTTGAATTTGACGTTCTCGTTCGTCTAGGATTAAGTGAGCCTCGTCGATCGCGCGACTCGACGTTAACGTGGCGTAAAATGCAGTAGAATACGGTATCAAGAGATACCTTTTCATTGTTACAAGTTTCATTCTCATGTATAAGTCAAAATCGAAAAGGACAAATCGTCCGTGAAATTATATATTTCTCACATGCTTGGCAGAGAAGAGATGATAACGTCAACAGAAATTTTCTAAAGCTATATTCCTTTGCAATTAAGCGCTGCACTTTATTAGAGTTGATGTAAACTTGATCCGCTTACTTCATTTACTCATGAGAAACACATACTTAGTGTATTTGTGGCCTGTTTATATGCTTGATTGAAAGTTCTCTAAAAGTTTGGAAACTTTCTTCTTGTAAGTTTCTTTATGGCAAATTTATATAATCTTTTTATTGTAGATTGACTGGAAAGAACTAATTTTTTTTCTACTTCAAAAAAATTATCCATTTACTCGAAAGTTCGAAACAATATTATCTTAATAGTTATATCACATTTTAATAGAGAGAAGGAAGAGTTTCTAATAAATATGAATATAAATTTGTGTTAAAAATTTTTCGTTAAGAGTATAAAAACAAAATAGTTGATTTTACTTATTTTTTCTGTCTATTAACTTATGACATTAAATTAACCGACTGCTTGAATCTGTGAAATAACGTTATTCGCAGGTCTTTTCAACTTGGAGATCTTTGCAAATACGTTCGCGTGTATGTAAAAATCCTATCCAACATTATCTGTCTATACTCGCTCGCGCCTTGATTTGGGTCAACAGAGCGGGCCTATCTTTTTTTTCGCCCTAAAATAGCTCGAGTGTGAAACGTTTAGCGCGTCGCAGTTTTTTTAGTTTATCGCAAAGTTCCGATTCGCGAACGTCGAAGGATAATTGAATTCCCCTTGGAAGGGTAGCTTTTAATACTGGCGGTGACCGGTTTTTAAACGTGCCGGCGCAGTCAACAATGACATTTTCCGGTGAAAATGCGCGCGAAAAAAGGGGGAGGCCAGTCCCGGTATTTAAATGGCCATTGGCAGATTACCAATATCGGCGTACTGCTTAGTTAAACGAGTTACCGCGAAAACTCAATACGGCTTGTGCAGAGAGGACGACAGAGATGAGAGAGAGGGACAGAAAGATGCGTGCAGACGGAGAGAGAGAGAGAGAGAGAGGGGTGGGTGATCTATGCGTTGGAATTACATAGCGCCGTTACAAAACCGCATCGAATGCATGCATATATGTCCGTTCGAAAGGGTCACAAAATGGCGATTCATAGGTACGAGATAAACGAAAGAACATCAGATTACGCGTGTCGCCGGCGCCGCGCCGGGAGGATTCGGTTTTAATTCGCAAAATTGCATTGGCGTCAAGCTAATTGCAGTTTAATCCCGCGTTAGGAACTAATTACCAGAGCGTGCAGCCGTATATTTGCGTTTACGACGAGGCTCGTTAATTCTGTACCGAAACTTCACGTTTTCGAGAAAGATATATATATATATAATATATATATAGATATATGTAGTGTCTCGCAATCTCTGTACAATATTTTAATATATTTTTTGTAGATAAATTAGAGTCAAAAATTTTAATGCAAAAATATCGAGGCTGTAATAGTTTTCGAGTTACAAGTTAAAGTTGATTAAAGTTTGAATGAGATATTGCGTAGACTCGTAATTACACTTACACGCGTATCGATCTATCATTTGATCATGATTTTCACACATAATAAAAATTAATTTCTACAAATATTTTTTTTAATAAAAAATGAAAAAGACTTGTTTCTTAAATGTGTGAAAATTGGATTTATAATTTTATATTTTGATGTAATAATTAATCAACTAGTGATGGAACTTAATCCGACTCGTAGAATCCTTAAAACAGTTCTTTCAAATCAGGATCACACAAGAGACATCGGGATGGATAGAGAAAGAATTGGTTTGTTTCGCATTTTGAATGGACTTTTTCCATACGTATCCTCGTAACGAGATCGATTAAAAATAAACTTGTAATTGATTTGTATGCATGATTTCGTTTGCACTTTTTCATAAAACGTTTGCCTTTGCGACAAACACTTTGGCCGAAAAATATTTTTTTTCTCGCGAAAGAAACGCGACGGCGAATGAAATCGGCAAATAAAATCGCGTATTATACCAGAGGCACATCGATCGGCCGCGACAAATAATTGAAGCTCACGCTATTTAACCATTAGCCGACTGAAATATTTTAATAACATCCGCCGCAATGTGTGTGTCCAGCAGGCACGTATCGGATATATTGGCAGTTAACATTACGAATTATTCATTTTCGAACGCGATACGAATTCTCAAACAAAGCGACGGCCAAAGCGAGAAGGAGAGAGATAGAGAGTGAGAGAGCGTATATAATCCACCCGGGTCTTTGACACGGTTACGCACTCGAGAAATTCGATTTAACGAACTCGTCGAATCTCGCAATTTTATATAATCTTCTTGATATCGCGCTTTTATTTTAACTCGCTCGATTATCTAACCGCGATAAAACGATTATCATCAAACACTTTTTTTTAAAATACATTTGAACGACGTTACATGCGAGATGTTATTTATACAAGTTAAAAGAATAAGGGTCAAATGTCGAACAAGTTTGTTTATAGAATAATGACTTTTCATCTTGTAACGACTTTAACACACTAACATAAACAATAAAATTATCATTTCGATCACTGTTTCGTTCTCTCCGGCGACTACCGCGATATGAATAAAATGTGAACATTTGTTCACAGGCCTATTGTACTTTTGCCAAATCATGTAGTTATTTATAATTAACAGCGTCATTTCTTTGTTTTATATTTTTAATTTATAATTTGTGTAGAAAATAATTTGCCTATAGATACTGAAGATAGTCCAAATTTTGTCGGACCGAAACGTACAAATAAATTAATTGCTTTATCAGTTATCACTGTATATTAGCGTATTAATTACTACGCCTGGCTCTTATTTGGTCCTTAACTTATATTTATTATCAGAGCCTTAAATTAATATATATTATTTATAGGCGTTTAGATTATGTTTAGCTAATTATTTGTATATTCGATATGTGTGTACTATAAAAATCATGTAACTCTGTGGACGTAATTTCTAATTGTCATGTGTGTAGCACGCGCTGTCATTCATCGAGCATAAAAATCGTGGGTAAAAATCGTCGCCGAAGAATCGCCGAAAGAGCAGCATCGCCGTACAAAGAGGGGCACCGTTTAAACAGAGACGTTTCCCTCATTATTCGCCGTGTTCCGGCGCGCAAAAAGTCTCCGCTCGAAATATTTTCGCTCGCGTGAACTCGAGTCGAGCTGAACAGGTGCTTTGCCCGTCTCCTTTTCATTCCCTTCTTGTCACCCTTCCCTTTTTCTCTCTTTCCCTTTTCTCTCCCGGTAAACCCTTTTCGCGTACATATGTGTGCCGTCGTCACCGGAGCTCCTTCGTTTCGCGCAAAAACGGAATCTGTACGGAACCTCGTTTGCGATTTTCGCAGATCAAACGCAACACGCGAACGTCGCTTGATTGCACACAACGGCGTCGTTCGAGCGCATAGGACCAACCTCGACCTTTGCATCTAAGATATAAGACACGTGTAGGGTGTCTTGCTAAATCGCGCGCGCACTTTGTTGAACTAAAGATTTCATTGAGCAAAGACGTTTCGTTTGACTGCGAAATGAATTGCCCCCACAATCGTATGTTTAAATTAAATTTAAAAATTATTCGATAGGAAAGGTTAAGTATGTAATGTGATTAGTAAAATGATTTTTTTTCTCTTGTTCGCGTAAAAGTCACCGGTATTTTTTATGAAAAGAAAGAAATAGACTTTGCGGATTTATTGAAGAATCTGACTGGGAAATTAAGATGGCAGATTTCATCGAGTATACCCGGTATACGATGAATGGTGTACGCAGCCAAGTATAACGTTGGGCTGTTTATAAAACAAAGGACGTTTTGGCGCTGAACTCTCGCGTTTAAGGAACCGAGTAAGAGCGCTTTACGCGCTCTCGTCTAACGTTCCGTGCTTCCAAAGTGGCACCTCTCGCACTTTTCCTTTTTCTCTGCGAAGCTTGACGCGAGAAAAGGACGGTTCGATGCAAAAGGCATTTTCCTTCCTTTCATCGTTTTGTTCCATTTGTCGCTCTTTCTTTCTCTTTCTCTCTTGTCGCCTTTTCGCATTCAACATTTTCTTTTCTCGATGCGTTTTTAACGCACGCGAGTTTGTCTCCGCGAGGGAAAACTGTCGATGCAACATTCCGTTCTTTACCGTTTTATTCCTTATTCATCTTGATTTTTGCTACGCTTGAGTCGATCTATAATACGCGGAGAGAAAATGGAAGAAAATTTTCGGATATATAGATTTTCCAGTAGCTTTAAGAATTGATTGTCCGTGAAATAATAGAAAAATTCAATTCGTGGAGCACGTATTTGAAGAAAAAAAAAACCTAGATGGACAACCGATTTTCGCGATTTTGTTATTTAAAGAATCGAAATATGAAACACGAGAGAAAATAGAAAGCTGCGATGGCGGGAGGAAAATGGGAGAAAAGGGAAATGATTGCGGAGGCGACGGCGAGAATGTGGCCTTTGATCCTATTCCTGTTCATCAGTGCCTTTGCTTATCGTTCTCTCCCTTCCATCGCGCGCGCAAATGGGTTCTTCGGATTAAATAAATTGTTTGCGCTCGCCCCCTCCGAATGGGGCGGGTTCTCGTTTTCGCTTTTCCTCGCTTGACTGATATGGATTCGGGAAAGTTTTCCACGAAAACTTTCCCGCGAACATTAACAATTCTCCGACGAATCTGCATGTCGACGATGGCATGTTCAAGGTTAAAGAGTTATTCCTCGAGTTGCGCGATCTCGGTTCGCGCGCTTGTTTCTCTTTAGATAGCAGTTTATCGATTCTCGGCGGAAGCGGCCGATAGTTGAGGAAAGTTTCGGCGGGGCGTGAGTCCGGCGAAAACTTTTCGCTCTATGGAATAAGATACAAACTTATCCGGGGGATTCAGAAATGTAAAGGGTTGAAACCGGGGAAACAAGGTGAAAGTGAAGAACGGCGGCGGCCTTGCTCGAAAGTTTCTGTTTGCCGACGAGGGAAAAAGTATTTCCTCCTCCGCGAGACTTTTCACAATTTCACCATTCCGTAACCATCTCTCGGCCGATGTTTTCCGTGTTACGAGAGATTCTCTTCTGGTATCAAATGTTTCTTCGTTTCAAATTTCAAATCAACGAGCGGTAGATTCATCGGCAAACGTACTTCAAAGCTTATGCTGTATATATAAACGCGCACGTTATATTTATAGATACTTTCTACAAAATCTGAAATTCTCCAAGATTTTCTTTTTACTTTCAAAAAAGATTTCGCGTAGAATCTTATTGGGAGAATTTTTTTTTGAAACCCTGTCGGCAAAGTCAAGTTTAAGTAACAATATTCTTCCTATAGATATTATTTAAATTGATTTCACGAAATTTTAATAAATTGACAATTAAAAAATGTGCCTTGGATTATGTTTTTTATATCTTATCCGCAAGAATAAATATTTTAAAATATATTTATAAAAATTATTAATTATGTATCAAATATATATAATTCACGATCACCTCCCAAGTATATTTTAAAATAAACATCTGCATTTTTGCATGTTGTGAATTTCCTGCGGACATCGCTGTAATCGCTACCGACTGTTTCCGAGATTGTTTGGAGAAAACACGCGAGCCATTCGAGAACAATAACGGCGAATAACGCGATAATGCAATCGTCGAAAGCGCGTGTCGCTCTTGTAAAAATGAAAATCACAGGTTCTACAAACGATCAACTTCCTAGACTAAGAAACGGTATGGGGTAGCCTGTGCGTAGCCTTTCTGCCCTTGCATTTCTACGAAATATATAATTACATAATGCCAGGTCGAGGAGAGATTTAGGGGGTAAGAGCCCTTCTCTCTATCTCGCTCTCTCCCAAAGTGAGTTAGACGAGGTTATTCCCTCCTCGGGCAACCTTGCGAACCCTAAACGCCAACATTACATAATGGTGAATTTGCTCCTGAAAGGAACAAAAATCTCATTCAAGCATAGGGAGACGACGTTATCCGAGCTTTGTATCGGTCGCTCGTAATGTACATGTGTCATTAAGTAATTTCAGCTCTCTCGAAAAAATGACTCGATGGCATAAAGTCGAGCATAAAATAAGGTGAACGTGATGCTCCATTAAGATAGAGCGGATTGTTCGAGTTGAGAATGAAGGAAAAAAAGTACAGACTCGCAGAAATTTGCATAGCCTCGCGCCGAGTTTCGATCGTTCGCGCTACTTTGCAGACGGCTGCTTTTAAATCGCATTGTTTCGAGAGATGCGTGTCTTGCGCGACTTAACGAAAGAATTAGGCGCGGTTCTCCGCAAATTGCCCGGCATCGTTTAAGCGGCCGGTGCTTCCTCGGTGCTTCTCTGAAGTGCGCCCTTTTGTTCTCTGTGTTCTTCGCGCGCGCTTCAAAGGGGGTGTCGCAAAAAGAAAAAAAAAATAACACGACACAGACCACACGACGTCGAAGGCGAGGAGAAAAACCTCCGAGGTGTGCATCGCGAGGAAAAGCAACAGTTAGCGGCCGCGCGCGTGGTTTTAAGTTGGTCGTCATTGCACAAAAGTGGGTTAAACAAAAGTTCCACGTGTGAGGGTGAGACGATGTCATTCCCCACGTTGATCTCGTTTTATGACGCGATGTCTTTTCGAGAGAGAGAGAGATTACTGACGTACCTATGTGCTTTTAGATGAAAATATCGAATAGATTTAATCATGAGCTTGCTGGAAAAAAGTGCAATTATAACATAATGTTTAAGGGAATCGAAAAATCTTTGCGTTTACGCGAGAAATCGAAAGATTCGATAGATAGAAGGAAACGAAAAGGCGAGACACGATTGGATCCCGGTATACAGCTCGGTCGCCGGTATAAGCAGCGTGGTTAACGTTCTAAGGGCTAAGTTCGTAACAGTTGCAGCGGAAAGTGGGTTAAAGGAGGAACTCGCCTACACATAAGTCTTGGGCGTCCCGGCATCGTCGGCTAACCGGAAGGGGGCAAGCAAGAACGCGAGTAAGTACGTACGAACGCGAAAAGGGGGATGATCCTGGCGTCGCGCAACACGCGTACAACCTCGCGCGCGCGCGCGCGTGTTCGTGAGAGCGAGACGTGTGTATATATACATATATACGTATACGTGTGTGTGTGTGTATTCCGGCAAGCAAGTCTGCGTGCAAGCCGGTGGACGCAGGCGCCGGTAGCCATGGCGACGATTCCTTCGGATTGGCCGCAGCTTCCACTTGAATCCCCGCCGCCCACACCCTCGGTCGGGGGTGCCCTGCTATCCGCCACCATCGATAACCCCTCCGGCACTCGCGTAGTCGTGTTCAACCCCGTCGTCGCCGACCTACCTACCTACCTATCTACACCCTTCCCGTTCACCCCCCGTCTCGCCGCGTTCTCTTCGTTTCTCTCCGCTTTCCCACCTTCTTTCCTTCCCGTTCTCTCTTCCCTTCCAACCTCCGCGGCCTCCTTCCACCCTCTGTCCTCTCCCACCCTCCGTTTTCCCGTCGGTCGGTCGGTCGGAGGCGGCCTGACCACCCGACACGGTCGTCCACCATTCTTACCCTGCGCGCTCGTTCCTTCATCACGAATGTCGAACGCAGGTATACGCTTTGGTCGTCGCTTTGGTTTTCTTGGTGTTGCTCGCGGTGGCGTTTGAGGAGAGAAAGGGAGAGAGAGAGAGAGAGAGAGAGAGCCTGTTGGGATAAACGGAAATTAACCCTGCGATTTATAACTACCTAAACGTGCGTTGTAATAATTTCAGCGACAGTTTAGACTCCCTCTGTCTAACGATATCCTAAAATTTGATAAACCTGGTGGGAAAAATCGCGGAAATTTTTAGTAAATATTTTTGAAAACTAATACAAATGATATATGATTTTCAGTAGGGAAGCGCGATCTCGCTCATAGATTTCGATCGACGTTTGAAAATCGTATTAAATGCAATACCCACAACACAGTTGAAATAATAACCAGAAGAGCAACATATTCGCGTGTGAGCCGCTCGGTAGACTTGGTATTCGCGATTAATTAACTCCAATACATCGCCGGCGTTATTAGCGTAGGTATGCTACGCGTCCGGAGACGAGAGATGCCGCGTGTAATATACACGCGTGTGTACGTGTATGCATATACGCTCTCGCCGACTCACGCGTGCGCATGCACGCATGTGCGGATAGGATAGGTGAAACGCCGCACACTCGGCCAATTATCATCCTATTTAACACGAAGAACTAACCGGCGCGCTGCCGCCTCCGGGCAATTGTTGTCTCGCGCGCGTGTATTAATCTCACGATTTATATTATACACGCATCGACACTGTGCACCTATAACTCACGCGTGTAAAATCCGTAATGCTTAGAGAATGCAAATAGTTTTTGATCAGGAATAACGAATATTTCATTTCGAAATCGAGTAAAGTGGACTATCGAAGCTGTATCGAAAAAAAAAGGAAAAATGATTCCGATAGAATATTTCGAAAAACGACATTATTCAATTAAAAAAATACTCGAGGGAAGCAAAATCATTGCATGAGATTTTTTATATCAAATATTGATTTGACCTTAAAACTGCTTCAGCACGTCAAGACTATTTTAATAGTTTTTTATCTGATTATTTTTAACTTCGAAGACAGTTTTTTTATCACAACATATTTAATTTTCAATTAGAATAAAATTTATACGACACGTTGTAACTGTAGCGTAATAATCTTTCTTTGCACGATTTTAATTTTAATTTTTTTTTCTAAATTATGACAAAGTATTTGGAAATTTTACGGGAATGATTTTCAACGCAAGAAAACGACGAGAAATGTTTGTTAAAGTTAAAGAAAGAGATAGTTTCTATCCAGTTTATGTATGTGTGAAATAAATTTTTAAATTATAATTTTTCTAAGAAATAGAGGTGAAGCGGTATAAAAATGTCAAGATATGCGTCTCACAGCTGGCAACAATGATAAAGCTGAAATTCGACGAAAATATACAATATATCTTGCAGATTGTTTACGTCGCGCCACGAGAACAACGTGTTATTGTGGTTCAGCGAGCGCGACGAGCTTACGTGTGTAATTGCGACAGCGGCGCATATCATGACACGGTTTAAAAAACAGTACAAAGACGAGCAAGAAGGGACACACACGAGGTATAATGATTACGTCCTCTCACCACCGTCTTCCTGACGACGGCGGGCATGCGCGCGATACGACGGGAGACGCACCTACACAACCGCGCGCGATGAATATTCAGCCCTCTCTTGCGCAACCAACCCTCTGTATGGATCACTTCTGGAACAACTCGGGTCTCGCTCGATTACGCGTACTTCCGCCGAGCCGTATTATAATCCGTCCAAACGCACCTCGCCGCGCACGATATTGCCGACTCCTTTCTCGAACGTCAATAAACCACCCCGCGAACAAAACTATGTCGTTATGCGTCGCAAAGATGGGAAAACCAAATCTTTTAGCTGTATATGCGATATTTCAATCCGATTCGTGAACTTGGAAAGTTCCACTTTGTTGGAGCTTTCAAATATGACTGATGATACAATTTTAACGTAGAAAGATTAATAAAGATGCTTTATTATATATATATATATATATATATTCTACGAACCACTTGAAATTGAATTTGTGAAACTTTAAGAATGAGAAAAAGTTTCGTTGAAATATTCATCACGTTTTTGCAAGACATAATTTTGTTGACACGAAAAATTTAATAGCAGAGAAGAAAGAATTACTCTTATTATATAAGAAATAGACTAAAAAATCATATACATATATATTAATTAATTGAATATATTAATATGATATATCAATTTAATTAAACATATTAAAAGTGTTGATAATAAAAAAAGCTTGTGTAATTTTTTGATCAAAGTGACGGTTGTAAAGAAACGCGAGAGTGATTAGTATATTTTGGGGAAGAATGCAGAGAGCGATAATAATCACCCCAACTTAAAGTGCTCTGCGCGCAGAGAGTGTGAGTATACACGTGTATTCTGCCACAAGGTAACAATTACGTTCATGTTCGCGCTGTCATGTTCCCTGCGCATCATGTTGACTAGATAATTCTAGCGTCTCTCGTTTAATTATGCACGTACGGTTTCGCTTATTGCATCAATCTGTCAAATTCATACCGCCTTTACGAGTAATTGCGTGTAACGTTCGATCTACGTTCCGACGAACGTGCGTCTACGCATGTTGTCATTACGCCTATAATTAGGACGCGTTAACGATCTTCTTAACAAGTTCTACAGATGCAAGAAATTTAATCATTTGATCGAGCGAAGAGACGCAATTAAATCCGTAAACTGTGAAAGCTATATAATTGTGATACCTTTCATATAATCTTCGACAAATCTTTCATTATCCAACTATTCGATATACCTCACGGCACATTTTCGCTAAAATCTAAGTCTAAGGATAAGTTGCGAATAACCGACGGAGAATTCCATAATCCGCACGCGGTAACTCGACCTGTTTAGGAATAAATACAGGAACGGAGGGTGCGCGAAGAGGGGACCTTTCTCGTCACCCTTCCTCTCTCGCTCTCCCTCGCTGTCGGTCGTACTTGGACGTCCGTCGGTCGTCGGCGTTGGAGCCAGAGCTCTCCCCATTCCCAACCCTACCACTCTGCTGAACCCGGCGGTATCGCCATCCCTCACCTACCCCTCGGTCGTCGTAGAGCCCCCGCGACCCCCCGCGGCAGCCCCGGTCGAACGAGCGAGGGAAACCCTTCCTCCCTGTCCCCAGAGCGCCTACGCCTCCCGCGTTGCCCCGGCAACCTCAGCTTGGGGTTGGCCACCACCGCCTCCGTGTTCCGCGGCTCCATTCACCGCGTCACCCCCTCTTCGCTCCTTCTCCTCCGACGCGTCCTCCGCCCTCTTCTTCCCGCCGTCGTTCCTCATCCCTGTCTTCAGCCTCTTCCATTTCCCCGCGCACCCCAACCCCTTCTCTGTCTTTCTCCCTCGCTCGCTCGACGTTGTTGCTTCGCCTCGGTCCAACCCTCGTCGGTCTTTACCCTTCTACCCTGGTTTCGACCTCGTCTCGTCTGGAGTCTGCGAGAGAGAGAGAGAGAGAGAGGGAATGGAAGGTTGGTCCAGGTGGAAAAGAAACGAGGAGAAGAACGGCACAGCAACGACGGCGGCTTCTCTGGAAGCCAACCGGATTAACGTATTTCGAATAATTCATGCATATTTTCGTGCCACGCGAGGAAACGTGCCAGACCGGGCCAATTTCAGCAATAATGATTGTAAAAAGAAAAAGCAGACGCGGAAATCCAATTTATAGACATTTGGAAACTATAGCTTTTTATACTAACGACGTGCGTCCAAAGTAAACGACTTGTATGTGCAAATATGACGTATCGATTGTTTTAAAGAACGATAACTGTCTTAAAATTTATTTATACGTACAATCATCTCTAGAATAAACGTAAGTTGTTCGCGTAAAGTTGTTTGCGCGGCGAGGTGCGGTGCAATTTCAAGCAGAAACATCGCCCTTGACGAGCAGGCGCCGCGCGTCGCTTCCCGACGTGAATCTGTAAGCGACGCGACCCTCTTCCGGAGGGGGTTCTGACGTCGTCAACGACGAGTTGAACTTGTTACGACGTTACGCGATTCCTCCGTCGAGAGGGAGAGTTCTCTCTCCGCTCGTGTCTGACACTTTTTCGCCGCTAGTGTAGGGTGAATCAAATTGTCACCGCGTTGAAGACGATGAAGGAAAAGGGACTATTCGATCTTCCAAATGGAAGACTCGTATGGCCGTGTTGTTGCACGCGAGAGAGAGAAGGGGGTTAAATCGATGATAAACTCTCTCTCTTTCTCTCTTCACTGGTCGATAGAGGGGAGAGAAAGACCAGGTTGCTCTTCACGAACTCCAGCTCTGCCGCAACACACCGGGAGAGCGAACACCCGAAACTTCGAATCGGTCTCCGATCCCCTTCTCTCGCAAATTCGCCCAGGTAATTCGATTATATCCGCGTCGCTCGTCCTACGAGGCGAGTCGCGATCGATAATACCCGGCGTTTCACGTCCGATCCGATTCTCGCGGTCGAAAGGTATCGACTTTCGTTGCGCGTATCTCGGAGAGGAAGACCGGGTTGCGAAGAAATCCGCGGCCCCACCAGCGGCTGTCAAAATCAGCTGATCGTAACCGTACTAACTATTCGTAGCAAGTTGGATGCGCGATAAACGTGTTATTTTCCGCAACGTGACGATTAACGAAATAAATATTCTATTGAATATCTTGGAGAGAAATTTCACGCAATTTAATCGCCTTATCTCTCTACTCTTTGATCTCGCACAAAATATATAGACACACACGTACACTCTCTCATATAAATTCTACGCGTTTCTCCAATTCTCTAAAGTTACAGCACGAAAATATCTTATCGCGCGATAATTCGATTACACGGAAGTGACAACGAGTGTTAAACAGAGATAAAGGAGCGAGATTCGAGCCCGGTTCGCGACGACAAACAACGCAAGAAAAAAGATACGCTCGTGTATGCGTACTTACATATGTGGTCGCATGCTATCTTTGAAATATGTTTCATCCGGGTCGCGCCGGTGTTACATGGAAACGCGCTATATCGGCTGCGTTCCGGGACAGATAACCCAATTAAAAGCTACACACATACACAAAGATAGGGTTCGGTTCTCGCATGCCGTATTCGTAGTCGTAGAAAGGCGGACCCGTATCCGATGTAAAGGCAGATACGATGACAGATATACGCAAGCGTCGGCCACGTTCTAAAATCGTTAATCGGGAACGCGAGCCGGAGGCTAGTTTCCATTCTAGGCGTTAATTGATACGACGCGGAATTGCTATGTACTTTTTCGAATTCGCTCCGCCAGACTCGTGATAAAAAGGCGCGAAACGTGCACACGCAGTCGCACGGCTACGAAAAATCCTGTCGAATATGAAATAAATAAACGAACGTGTTTGTGTGTATTACATAAATCTGTGTAAAAATAAACTACTACTCTATAATTACATTATTGATCATTTTTATCATATTCGTTATTTTTGACATCCGACGAGCAGCTGGAAAAAATATCGACCAAACAGTATTCAAGTTGAAATATGTTAAGAATATCTAATTATTAGTCGTTACTATCCCTGTCTCGCGTAAATCGACGTCGGGAATTAATTAAAACGCGAAACACGTCGCATTTGGAATTTCGAATTTTCGGGACGTTTCGGTCCCTCTTTCTCGCGTCTCGCGAGATTAAATCCGGATCAATTCCCGCGGATCAATCGTGACGGCGCGATAGATCACAACTGTTTGCGCGCGCGTGAAAAGTCCGGGGGCGTGTAGTTAACCCGCGACGTACCTGAAAGAGTAATCACGCATACAGTACACTAGCCTATCTACCTATCTACCTACCTGGCTGCCGCTGGCATGGCCGATCGATTACCGTATAGCCGCGCGGTGCGGTGCACGGTGTGCCTGCCGCCACGTACCGCAACTACGTGACAAATATTATCGCGATCGACCGACCTGCGCCGCGTTTGATGTGGACGCGTTTATGAAATGCCGACACGCCGATAATCATGCGCGCGGCCGGCGCCCCAAGGCTAAATCCGATTTGTAATATTAATCCCCAGCGCCTCGACGCGATCTCTTTTTCTCATCTCTCCTCCCTCTGTACACGTGTATGGATGGGTGTGTGTGTTTTCGTCTCTATCTGCTCTTTCTCTTCTTTGAACCCCTCAACCAAGAGGAAAACACTCCGAGAACGCATTTGAATGAGGAAACGAGCGTCAAAAAATTTCTCCAAGGATATTATATTTATTACCTCTATATATATATTTCATTCGTATTATATATAATTATCATTTAATTCAATTATCTAACAATTTTCCGTAAAAATTGTAGGCGCAAGTTTTGCTTCACACGGCAGCATCGATAAATTGTGTCGCGATTGTTTTTTCTCTCTTTTCTTTTTTTCTTTTTTTTTTTTTTAATTATCTCGACGCGCAAACGAAAATTCAGTTAAACTCCTAAATCGCAATTAAAATGTTAGTTAAAACGAAATATGTCGGCGCGCGTCAACAGTAACCCACGTTATACATATATCGGCAGTGTAAGCGTTCCAGCTACAAAGTTTATTTTCGCTTTGCTTTGTATAAAATTAGTCGTGCGACGGGAGCGATTTTATATGATTAATTGCGGATATAATTCATTCCGCGTTGTTTTTCCCGATTGAGATTGTTCTGATTACGGCGTTGCAGCCAGGGATCGGGTGTCAACGATCTGCGTTCGACGCTCGCGATAAACAGCCTGAACAAACACCGGGGCGGAAAAGCCTCCCTCTCACTCCCCTCCCCCCCGCGCAATGCTTTTAACTACGGAACACAAATCTGCGTGCCACTCTTTGTGGACTAACTTGCCTCTCGCGCGCTTCTACTGGCAGAGAGGCAAGTTCTCCAAACACGTCCGGGCGCCATTACGCGGCCAAATGGATCGGTATATATTTATAGTTGACTTTGGCCCGTACTCAGATCTCTCGCGAGATCTCCAGCAGCTGGTGCGCGAATTTGCCCGGCGAGACATTTGGCGTATGCTCGCTAATTGTCTCACTCGCCATCTTTTCCTCCGAACGTCGCGACATTAGAGAATATATTATTCGATACAGCGTTAGCGGAATTAGAATCGACCCGGTGAGGGAGATAAGCGTTTGTAATTTTCGCAAGACGTTTCGTCGACGGTCCCCTCCCTCTGGAAATTTGCGTACGGCTCGAGCAGAGACGGAAATCCTTATCTGTCCTCGGTACAGTCCTCGAAGCACGCGAACGTCTCGTTGATGAGACAGGCAAAAGCAAGCAAGCAAGCAGGCAGGCATGCACGCGTGGACGCTCGAACAGGGAGGTGACTGTACGTGTCTCTCGTCTCGTCGTTGCCCCCCTTTCGTTCTCTCGCTCCAACCACCCCCGACGCCTCCTCCCCCCGCGCCCCGTCCTCCCCCGCGCATACCGTGCCAGCCAACGAGCCGGGGCCGCTTTCGCTTTGTGCGCGCCGGGGCGGCGGTACATCAAAGCCTTCTAGTTCCCGCTCCGGCCTTTGACGGTCGCGTCGCGGCCGCTCGCTCAGTCATCGCTCGGTTGTAGGCGATGTCGGCGCGCCGTAGATGAGCGACTCGCGCGCGCGCGCTCGCACGAGGAGCGCGGGCTCCTCGTCACGAGTGATCTGCGGGAAAGTTTCGCGAGACGAGAAGGAACGGGGATTCCTCGCCTACGTCGTTCGCCAGGGTGTTTACATGTCCGTGCGAGACTTTGAGGCGTGATAGGCGAAGGGGTGAGAACGCGATTGGGGAGAGAAGATGTCGCCTCGCGGTGGCAAGTGCGCGCGTGTCAGCAAGGTGGCGACCACCGCCAAGGGGCGCCAAGCGCGCACCCAACACGTCTCCTCGGGTCTTACGGAAGCTGAAGAAACAACAACAACAACGTCGACGGTGGTGGCGACTACCGCGACGACGACGACGACGACGACGACGACGACGACGTTAACGGCGACGGTGACGTCAAACGGAACGGCGATCGCGACGACGAGAATGGACAAGCCCGCGGTGGTGCACACGACGGCGTGCAACGCCGAGGGTCGATCGCAGTGGAGCGGGCGCATGCGCCAATCCCTGGAGAGCAGCTCCGAGCCAGCCCGTGAAAACGGCGCCCCGTTGCCGCGTTGTTATCCGGAGAGGCAACGACGACGAGAGAGACACGTCGCCGCGGGGAGGAAGCATCGACCGGCGAGGTGCGCCGAGAACGCCACCGTCGTCGCCGGCTCCTCGTGCTCGTCGACGTCGTTGTCGTCGCCGCCGCCGGCCCTATCCTCGCCCGCGTCCTCCTGCGCGTCCTCGCGCCGCTCGACCTCGCCGCCCTCGAGCGCCTCGTCGCCGGCGCGTTCCTCCACTTCGTCGTCGGTCACGAGCGATCCGCTTGCGATCAAGCCAGCGGCCGGGAAGCGGAAGCGGAACAACGACACCGGCGCGGCGACTCATGGAGCGACGACGATCACCTCCTCGACCACTGTGTCCACCACGTCACCGTTCCCCTCCCCCGTGTCCACGTCTTCGGCGTCCTGCCGGACGACGACGACCACCCCGCGCGGCGTCGCGCCATCGTCCTCGTCCGCTCTCGAGAGGCTAAGAAGTGTCCTTGAAAATTACGATCGCAGTCGAATCTATCTCGCCCACGTTTGCTACCTGGACTGGCGGGATCTGCCGGGTAAACGGCGCGGAAGTCGCGGCGACTCTACGAAGGGTGGTACCACCGAACGGGTGTGGGTGGTGGGGGCGGCGGATCACGAGGGTCATCATCGGACACGGTTGTTGGTGGCCGGCCGTCACTGGCGACCACGTTGTCTACGCAGGGTCAACATGCTGACGCAGCCGGTGGTGTACGCGGGCGGTGGCAGGGGTTCCTTAACCGCCGATCTCTTTCTCTGGTGGTTCCATCACGAGTTTGCCGTCACGGCAATGGCGATGCATCCGGATGGCGCCGTGCTGGTGGCCGAGAGCGCCGATTACCTACCATCGGAGGGTGACTGCGTCGCCGCGGACGGTCTGGTGCGGCTATTTATCGTTCCCAAGGACTGTATGGAGACGCGGCTGGTGATCCGAGAGCTTAGAGTGCGACTGGCTACCGGATTACTGTCGAAAGCACGCTGCGGCGTTTACCGCGACAAGGTCTTCTCGAACTCGAGCGAGGAAGGGACGGATCACCGATTGGACGCGTACCTGAAATGGTTCACGCTGAAAGAGGCATTCGCGGATTTGCATCGCGCCTGGCTCAGCGTTCGGTCGGACACCTTTGCTCGCAGCTGGACGTTGCCGCGCGATCGCGATGATTCGCTGGCGGGACGTATCGGCGCCATATTGCCGTCCAGAATCCACGCGGTGGACCAGGAGGAGGATAGAATGCTGCTGGTCGAGCTGCAGAATCTTGCCAGGGAAGCCGGACTGGAAGTCGACGACGACGAGCTCGGCAGGTGGATCGTGGACGAGGAGAGCGCTTTGGCACGCGTTGTCAGGAAACGAGAGCCAGAAGAGCCAGAGCAGGTAGGATGTCGGGTGAAGATCGAAGCGGAGGACAAATGGTCGGAACGTAATGGCGACGAAGATGAAGACGGAAACGACGGCGTCGAGGAAGATGACGATGAGGACGAGCCGACTGCCGAGGAGGCTGTCGGGCTTCTCTCGAGGGTACTGACCTGGATGGAGAGGGAACCCCTCGATCCAGGACTCTTGCTGGCGGTCAGATCGATGCGCGATACCGCTGCACTTATGGTAAGCGGCTGATGAGAGACAGCCCGCTCGAGAGCTTCTATATCGATCCTCTGCGAGACAAGAGAGAGAGAGGAGGAAAGAATCGCGCGCAATCCTTCGAGCAGATTGAACTAATTTCATCGACTGTCACGTGACAAAGAGCGACCGGAGGGTTAAAGAAGTAGTGGGCGGATTACACTGCTATGCCTCGATAAGGGCACTCGAATTCGACGATACGCGAACGGAAAGGTCGGACGAACCCTGAAGTACATTCCTCCCTCTACGTTCCGTCTTTGCAAATTAACGCTCGAGCCGGCCCTCGATAAGCATTCCCCCTCGAGGCGAATCGAATTGATGAATATCGCGTTTCTTTTGAGAATCGTGAACTGTAAATCCTCGGTGTTATCCTTGCGCCTTTCACGCCGTTAACGTTATCGCGGTGTACCTAAACACGCGATAGATATTCTCGAACCTATATATACATATAGTGTACATTATAGCACGCATGCGTCACGTGCAGATATCACGATAAAGCAGCGTAGGATAAACAAGCGATTACTATCGGTATAAAGATAACGATTCATGCCAGCGACAAAAATCGTTTTGACTGATACGTCGTATTATTATATATACTTATCACATTATATATATATATATCTTATTATTTATGCGCCTATAATTTTATAATGTATTGGTAAATGTGCATATTTTTATCGCATTCAATTTTCTTAATTAATTTTTCTGAATCATTCGATGATATCTTCTCTTTGATTTCCGCAATGAAACCACGCACTAATATTAATATGTCACAAGTTCTTTTTATTAAAAATTTGGGTTTTTTGGGGCTCTACAGAAATTTGTTTTAGAAATAGACTAATTTTATAAAAACAAAGAATTAGCAAAACAAACAGAAAAACATACAAGGCGAGATATATATTCAGCGCATTAACATTTGCTTATTTTGTTATCTTACAGGCGGGCAAAATGGCAGGCTTGGCGGGGACGCATCCGGGCGGGTTGCCCTTCTTTTGCCCGAATGGAGAACATCTGACGCAACCACCTCCTGCCCATATGGGCATACCACCCTACGGAGCACTGGACGCTGGCAAAGCGGCTGCCGCGGCCGGTAAGTACTGTTGATCATCATCCACTTATCTCTAAAAACACTTGCCGCAACAAGCTTGGATCTCTATCTCATTTTATCGATAATTTTTTCCGCGCAATAATCGGTTGTTGCTTTTCATGATCCGTTTGACAATTAGGTAAATTTTTCCGTGCCCCATAATTGATAATTTAAAAAATAATAATACAATAAATAATATAATTTTTAATTTAATAATTGATGATTTTCGTGATATAATTTCTAATTTAATTATGAATATTGAATATAATATTGTTATGTCGAATTTATACAAGTTACTAAAAAGATAACGTGTCTTTGCAAAAAATTAATAAATTGCGTTATGTCGGATTCGGTATACCTATTCTCTTGTCGTATTTTACAAATTTGATAAAATCTTAGCGGCGCAGCAGGGAAATTGCATTTGGAGTCTACTAGGGGTTGTACGTCTCGTAGATGTAAGATAAAAGCTTTCACTTATCTGTTTGAAAGATTAAAATTAAGTATCTCAGGATTGATATATCGGATCATATCAGAATTGATATGCATGTCTTTTAATTATCGCAATTTTAATATTTTTATCATTAATCGAATAAAAATTAATGAATGATTATTCTGTCAAATTATTATTAGAAGTCGCTTTTACGAAACTAATGCGAAGCCAATATAGTCACAAATTGAAGCTTTGAACGATAATGTATCCTCGTTTACGTATCATCTTTTGCAGAATCGCAAATATACAGCCGCTAATAATATAATAAAACTTCATTCGATGCACGCAGTTTCGACGTGAACTTTGAACTACCGCTGTTATATCACCCCCCTGATGATCCCCCTCCCTCTCCACGCGTATCGGTTGAATCAACAATTCTTTCACGAAGTTAATCCGGTATTGTCCGGCCAAATATTGACGTTCCTCTCCAATTGTAATTGATGGAATACTTTTCGTCTCGTTCGCGCGTAATCGACACGTTTCGCTTGCAAGCGTGAGAGAGTTAGAGAGAGAGAGAGAGAGAAGGCCGTTTTATATATATAATTTTATTGTATCGAGCTGCGCAAATATTAACGTAACCGTTGTAATCCGCCGCCAAGCGAATCCGGCCTTTGCGCAAACCACGTTTGCGACCGTTAACGTGCGTTGACGCACGTTAATCTTCGTTAGAGGAATTTGATAGACAAAATAGCAAATTACGATTAACGAGCGTTATGAATAAATTTACAGTGAACAAAGCGATTTATATATAGGTATATCAGATAGGTATTACTCCGGATATATTAAGTATTCAAATCTCCGAATACACTGACAGATACAGAACGGTGGCGCGGAAACATGGAAATATCGCGTTTGATCCTCTTTCTCTTTTGGTTTCGTCGCAAGCGCATTCTCGATTAGGCTGCTCTCGAGTTAAATGGTCGCCGATAGATGTGCAAGCGTCGATACTCCTAATTGAAGGAATATTTCTTATCAAGTCAAGAGTCGTAGGGACTGAGAAGAGGGCGATGCAAAAAAATTCAACCCCTGAACCCTCCTTCTCTCCCGAAAAGAGGGAAACAGGTATGTTGTGAGAGATCAGACGAAGAAAGAGAGAAAGGGAGGGAGATAGAGAGAGAGAGAGAGAGAGAGAGACAGAGAAATCGCGAATTGGCGTCAAGTACGAGAATAAGAGGAGAACCTCACCATTAGGCTAATCAGCCGAGCATGCGACTCCCTTCTAGCGCTGGGTCAAGAGGGTTTCCACTCGTCCTCGCTGCTTCTGTACAGCTTCTCCCGCTTCCATCTGCTCTGCCCTCGACTCTCTCCTCTCTCGCTTTCTCCCTTCCGTCAACTTGGAATCATCGCGAAGATTCTACGTGACCTTGAGGAGAAGTTTCAAAGCAGCGTCAACCCCCGGAGAGCTCGACGCGTTTCGCTCCCGCAAACTATAAACTTTTCTCACGACGTGATTTTTATCGTACCGTTTTCCGCAGCGCGTTTTTTCGAAATTTTATCGATTTGTTCTCGTTTCTCTCCGCGCACCATTCAGGGGATATTTTTTTCCCCCTTTAGAGACCTCGAAGTATGTAAATGATGTTGATAACGTTTATGCACACGACTATACAACGCGGCGGCTCTGGTTCTTTGTCTTGCAAACGAGGGTAGCGGTTCGTCTCTTGGAGTGAATTGAGACTCCGCTTCGCGTCCCCTCTTCGCAATGATCCTTCCCTTCTTCCCCTCTTCACTTCTGAGATCTTGAACCACGCATTCTCCTACGGTTTCGTAGCCCTGAATCGAATGCCTCGACAGCTTCAAGTTTTATTTCTTCCCGTTCGTCTTCTTTTGCTCCGTTCCTCATCTTGTCCGCTATCCTTCATTCTCTTCTCGCTATTCATCCTTTCTCTCCCTGTCGCGTTCTCTTGCTCCTGATATATTCTAATTAGCTTTGCTTTTCGATCTCGCCGTATTTATTTCAAAACTCCACGGTAAAGAACGAACGAAAGAGGTGGCGGATAGGTGAGAGGGAAGAATGGCAGGGGAAATGGTGATGGAGATGGAGAGGCGGGAAGAGAGCGAAATGTAAAGAGGGTGGAGAGATGGCTGCCGACGCGACCACGTCCCGACGTTTCGTTTCACCAGGGCTTCGCCATTGATCCGCTTAATTTCTCTCTTCTCTCCCTTCTTCATCCGCCTTCTACTCTCGCTTCGGCTCTTCCCGTTCCTAGTTCTGTCTTCCGCATCGCGGAACTCTTTCCGCGCGAAGCTCAGCGTTTCTCTTCTCTCGAGAATCGATTCGCTTCCTCATTTCCGTGCAGTGCTTCTAGAATAATTTTGACTCCATTTGCGAAAATTCTTTCTCTGGCGGTAATTTACGATTGATGATGTATAGTCATGTATCTTGCGAGAAGCACATTAATAACATCCGGGGGCAACGTGTTTCTAATGAAAGTCAAACAACAGTATCGACTAATTAGCCAGTTATGATTTAATTAACACACCGTGTCGGATAGCGTTATGTGTCTCGAGGAAAATCGATATCGCGAGAAAGGGTAGGATTGTCGGTTTTGAACTAAACAACCGCAACAACACGTACCACCTTGCACCGTCTGCACTTGTACGAGCTTCCTGCTAAGCCCCTTGTCGACGACCCCACCTATTCCTCGTCATTGCCAGCTGCGACGTTTTAGGCCGTGTAATCCTTCGCGAGAGGATTGTTCTATTTTTTTTTCTTTGAGGAGTTAATATTCGATTTTAAAATTTTAATATTATAATTTATATTTCCATTATATTTTTGCATATTTTGAAAACTGATAATATTTTTGTTTTAATCGAACTTTTGAATTATAATGCTTTTTGATAATAAAATAAAACATTAGAATTGTTACAATTCCATATTTCTTATTTCTTATAACTTTATCAACGTTGCAATTTTAATTTTTATTTAATCAACTGAGTCATCACTCTTCAGAAATAGAAATAAGCAAAGACAGAAAAGAGAGATCAGAGCGTGTACGTGTGTTGCGTTGTTAAAATCTTTTCTTTTTAAATTTATTAATAAATAAAATTTCGTTTCCGCCTTAACTCTTTCCACGCTCGTTCGCCATTTCCGTTCTCATTCCCGCTCTGTTCATCCAGTTTTCGAGCCCGTACTACCGGTTTCCGGGAGCCGGATGGACAGAATTCACGACAGTAAGATCTAATAGAACGAAATAGGCGAGCTGGATTGGGCGAAGCTACGAGATGTAGTCGAAAAAAAGAACTCGCGAGCGCACCGGCCGAGTTAAAATTGACTTCTCTGGGCGGAGGCAGGAAAAAAGAGTGAAACGAAAATGGGAAGAAGAAGAAGAAGTAAAAAGAGAGAGAGAGAAAGAGAAAGAACGAACATCGCGGTACATCGGGAGCCTGAGTTGTTCGAGAATAAAAGAGTAATTTTCCGGGTGGTGAGACGCCGATAATGGGGTTGCAGACTGCCGAGTCGACTGGAAAGTGATTAAGCACACATGACGGAACCCGCGGACTCGCCAGGATATTACGAAGCACCCCTTTCCTACCCGCCGTTCTCCTCCCTTTTTCGCTCGCGTTTCCTTGGCGCTTCTCTTCCTGTTCTCCACCCCGTTTCCCTCTCTCTCTTTCTCTCTGCACTTGCTCTCTTTCGTAAATCGTACTCCCAATTTCTGGTACCTTCTCGAGCATCGCATTTAGACGCATAGCGAAGCATTCCGATTCCATCGGATGCGCGTGTTTTCGACCCAGCCAACGGGCTCATCTTCGTCCCCTTTTCGTCGTATCGTTAACCGAGATTAAGCCCGGCCACGTTCGCTCGATTTTAATCCCGTCTGTCCTCGACCGATTGCTCGATAATTCACTGAATACTAGAATTTTTGAAACTTTGATCTTGTCCTCGCGTTTAATTTTTTCTTTTTTTCATCGTCTCATCGTACGACGAGTTAAACCTTGAGCTTTCTCGTAATTAGAATAACGAAAATCAAAAGAGCGGCGGGCAAATGAGTGAGAGAAGCCATAGAGATAGCTGTAACTTTTGCAACATTCAAATATCAGAGCGCTTGGCATAATGTGTAATTTGCGCTTACGATTGTTGTACCTGAAACGACGTAGGCGGGTATATATCGTGTTGCACACGGTACATCTACATACATACAAATTCATGCGCAAGATAAAATATCGGATTATTACTTTTACGTGGGATTAAATTTCGTTTCGGTCGCCATTGTTTTCACGGGCTCGAGTGTGCTTCGTTATTCAAATGAGATTAAAAGCCCCGGGCTGAGTGGTAGCCCGGTCTCGTTACAGTCGAGTGGCTAATCGTCGTTCTGCGAAGATCGAAAGTAGCTTCATCGTACAAAAAAAGCCCCGACATCCACGCGTTTTGCGCACTCCGTCGAATCGTTTTATTCTTTTCCGCCTGTATTACGCAAATAACGCCGGAAAATGAAAATAACGTATTCGCTTTCCAGAGAGGATAACAACTCTAATTTTTACCGTGAGATGATGAAACGAAATAAAGATATATATATATATAGAAGTGATACGTAAAACTGGTACCTTTCTTTGTTTTATTTTGCCGCTTTATATATTGTAATCTATAGTTAAAAACATAAAAAGTCATACTCGCAGATGCATATCTAGTTCCTATTGAATTGTATCATAATTTCGATATAATGAAACTCTTCATTTCGCTTACGAGGGGAGGCGACAAAATAGCGAGATGAGTTTAGAATCCCAATTGTTATCGTCGAATCTGAACGCGCTTCGTTATCCGAGGGCACAAATTTATCAGGCTCCCGGAGACGGATCTCTTTACGGTCGATCGGTCGACAGTCGTTACACAGTCGGGGATTGAGAAGTGGCCCTATCCGGGGAAAACCACGCGTTGACCGATTTCAGCGCGCGCGCACGAGGGGTTCGAGAGGGGAAGAATGTCACGGGGAATATGCCTCCGGGACATGTTCGCCCGCAAAACGCAAAAAGGAACGGGGTGGGAACGAGCTCTGGAGAGTCCATCCAATCCGTTCGCGTATACTGCATCGAATGACAGTAGAAAAAGAGACTATGGCAACGGCAGAGGGAAGGAACGAGAGAGAGAGAGGAACGTATTGGCCTCGTCAAGCGGTTTCAGGCTTGCCGATACTCCGGGCGCTTCTCGTCGACCCTTATGAAGCCAATTACACTTCGCCTCGCCAAAGGCACCCCACTTACACCCGCGCCCAACGGTTCCCTGGGTTCTCTCTTCTCGCTCGGAGCCGCGATCGGTTCCGCGGCACGTACCAGTTACATTAGATACCGATGTAAAAGCGATATACCTTGTCCGTTATTCAGCCCGCGATAGCCACGTAATTTTAGTTTGTGTTATTTGAGTGATTGGGTTTTTTTTAACTGCTATACAATCCTTGCTTAGAACTACGCGTATACTCTTGCTAACATCGTGCAATCTCCATGTTTAGCGAAGAAACAATTCAGGAAGTGATCAAAATGATTCGCAAATTATTATTTTATTCTTATCCTTAGCGAACAATTATTTAGCAACATAGAAAAAAAAATTAGCTATTATGCTTAAATTTGAGCTATGATAGCTAATATTTTTTAATCGTAGAATACTTCGTTAAACTATAGCTAAAAAATATTAGTTATCATAGCTAAAATTTAGACATGATAATTAAATTTTAGGTCGTAATATAGGGACAGCTAAAATTTAACTAGTGACTAATTTTTTCTCGATGAACATCCTTCAATCGTTTACGCTAAAAATCCTAAACGAATAACACGATTGTCGACAAATTTTCAAGGGAATAGCATGTAATTCCGTTAATGTAACGTGGACTTGATCGAGCGAAATTATGTAAAAATCGGATTGTTATCGATACCGTTTATCTGTTCGACCGGGCGTGTTATATTCGGCGTTAAATTTCATCAACGACTGTTGTCTGGATGATGATTCTGATGGCGTATGCATTCCACTTCGTATCGGGTGCTAGTTACAGAGGGTGCGGCCGTGCACGCTGATCAATGCTTGCTCTCTCTTGATGAGGGAGAGAAAGAGAGGGAGATAGAAAGAGACAGACAGCACGATCTCTACTGCTTCGTGTGTTTGTAGTGCAAACTCACACGATATATTAAACGCATAGTTTCCTTTTCGTTCAATTGCACCGTTTCTTTGATCTCGCCGTGATAATATTTATTCTGTATACGTTTATGTGCGCGATTAAAAAAATACACGCTTGTCAGCGCATTGAAGAGTACAAAAGTTCTTAATATTTTAATAATAGAATAATAATATTAATTATTGATTAATGCAGGATGTCTATTCTCTGGATTTAGAAGACCGGAAATTCTGGAGGATTTCTTTTCTCAGAAAATTTTCAAAAAGATTGTCTCTTTGATCATTTTGCTCTTACATTGCATTATATTGAGATAGTGATTTTATTGGTTTTATTGGTATATTGTCTTTATGACTGATAAAGCGATATTAAATAATAAAAGAAATGCCTAAAATATATTTTTTTATACTTTATTCGACAAATAAATATTAATTTTTATATATATGTATCTTTTTCTATTCGGTAAAATATTGAATATTCAATATTATATACAAGCTTCAATATAATTCTTGATAATAATAGAATTAAAATGTTATGCAAGTGAAAAATGTGCTGAATAACTAATAACTAAAAACCATATCTACTTTTTCGTAATACTGAAGAAGAGCACCGTTCTCGACTTTACAATATTGTATATTTTTATCTCTAAATTAAAATTGTCGCTCTTAAGTAGAAAAATGTTACAGTGGGTCGTTCCCCTCCTGTTGGGGAGGGGAGTGAATTTACAGTTTCATGTTTCACGCACAAAAATACACTATTGTAAAGTTTCGGGAAAATCGAATAGAATTTTCATCAAATTATTACCCAAAATTTAAGTAAAAATTGATGAGACTCACCGATACGATGCGTAGCAGCGGAGTTGTAATCTGTAAAATATAAATACGTGGAAATTATATAGTGAAATTTCAAATAATTAATATGATTTAATAACTGATTTTAAAAAATAAAATTATTGACATTGAGTTTTTATTTGATTGCATACATGAGAATATTTAATTAAGTTTAAATAAAAAATAATAAACGAATAATAGTATAATGAAATAAATATAACACCGTAAAATAAATAATAAATAAATCATTTACCATATAGTTGCTCCGCCGTTGCCCGATGCAATTCCGGGTCTTTTCCTTGAAGAAGTTGCACTTGCACTTTGAAACACTAGCACTCGCGTTACTTTTTTTCGTTTGCGACGCGCGGCGACGCCCGAGTTTTAAGGTTTAACTATCACATTTTCGACGCATTTCGGTGCAACGCGAGACACGCGAGAGCTTGTTCGCGCGCGAATAAAACCGATGCTCCGTTTTCGCGTCGCCGCTTTTCTCACGGTCCACTTATCGGAGGACTTTGTCGAACGACAATGACAACTTCCCCGCGACGCACTCAGGAGTCGTCGATGTTTCCAAATTGGCCACTACACACTTCACAATATTTTATATTCCACTGAATATTTGACGACGAAGAAATCGCGGAAATCACGCAGGCACTTCCCCGATTATTTTTTGTCGAGCGCGAATTTCGGAGACGTCGCGAAAAAAATTGACAATATGGCGGCGCGACTCTTGTCGAAATCGATCTACAATTTTTACCTACGAGAATTACGAGTCTAATTCGTCGCGTAACGATACCTTCAACGCGATGATGCGAAAGTACAACCGGAAACGCGCAATCGCCCATTTAGAATACTGTCGACAACGTCGAAAAACTCCAGAAATTTTCGCGCCGAAAGCGCCCGATAATTCTTGCGATCCGCCCTTGTAAACTTGCGCGCGCGAACTTTTGGCGGGTTAGAGTCAGGTGCTGTGGCGTCACGTGACCACGCGCTTTCGGGCGAACGAGCGTCGCGCGAGATTCGCGATGACGAAGTCAATCTCGCGCGCGCGATCGCGATTGGAGTTATACGATAATTAACTACATATAACGACATCCAGACACTAATTAATACTCACATTCGCGTACTTTCGCGGACCGGCGATGAGCGAGAGAACGATGATCGCTAACAATGCGAAAGTGTACCAGAGGGCAATCGCATTTTACGATTAGATTGTGTTCGGAAATATTGTATATTCACTCAGGGTGGAGCGCTCGATCGACCAATCAGAACAAAGAAATCCTCGGTTTCTCATTGGTCGATCAAATTTTGCATTCTGGTGAATATATTTCCAAACACAATTTATTATAGAATGTTGCTCGCCCTCTAGTGCACTTTTGCATTGTTTATGATTAACGTTCGCGCGCTCATCGCCGGTGTGCGAAAGTACGGAAGTGAGTATTAATTAGTGTCTTTACGTTGTTAATTATCATCTTCGATATACGTGCTTGACAATAAATAATCGGCGAAGCTTCTACGCGATCTTCAAGATATCTTTGTGACTGAAAACGCATCGAAAATATGATAGCTAAAACCCGGGCATCGTCGCGCTTCGCAAACGAAAAAAAGTAATGCGAGTGCAAATGTTTCGAAGCTTCTTCTACGAGGAGATAGTTCCGTATGCAGAGGTTAGTTTCCTACAGGAAAAATAGTACCGGCAAGTAATTCGAAATACGTCGAAACCGAAGAAGAATAGTCGAAATGTGAATGAAATGATTAGTTTATTATTGCTAAAGTGATAGAATAATTTTCGTCTAATTATTGATATCGTATTAAGATAAACTTATTATAGCACGTTTATAATATTGTGTATTTTTGTGTATAAAATACGAATCTGTAAATTAAAATCTGGCCCCTCTACGGTGCAGAAGCCATTGTATTTTTTTTCTGCTCGAGAGTGACACAATTTTAATTTACAGATTCGTGTTTTTCGCACAAAAATACACAATATTGTAAAGTTTCGATAAACTCAGAGAAGACAAAGGTCTCCTTCAGTACTATCCACTTTTCTTCAATATTTGTTCAAATCTTACATATGAAATCGAAGTCTCAATTTTTTCATCGAGTAGAAAAATAAAAAATTAAAGAATATATACAATAAGTTTATATTAAAGAATTGCATCCATAAAAATATTTTATTTTATTTCGAGCATTCAACGAAAATACCTACAAAAAACAATCAGGAAATTTTTAGGAATTTTTTTCATCAGATTTGAATAGACATTCTATAATAATGAAAAATGAAACAACTATTTTTTCAGGGAGTCACATTATTCATATCTACATATATTATATTTCAAACAGTTTAATGGAAAAATTCAAAGAAACAAAAATTATTCACCATCTCGATAGAATTATGAAAAATTATTACTTCTTTTTTTTTATTAAAAAAATATATATTTTTTTTTTTTTTTTGTTAAACTGCGCGATAAGTGCAACTTTTGTTCTCACATATAAAATATAGATGCACGGACTTTGTCGATTAAAAATAATTGAAAAAAATGGTTTCCGCCGAGAGAGATTCGCGTGCGTGGCGTAAATTACGGAAACGGTTCGTGTAGCCGTTCGTTTATGCCGTTCGGCTTTTTTTGATTTCGCAATCTCGCCACGATTAAATTGAACATCATCACTTAGTGACCGTAAAATTGGTCACGCCGCCAGCTAATGAAAGATTAAACGCGTTATGGCGCCGTTAATCGCGGACGCGAGATGCGGCGGATTTATTCTACATCCAGGTACATTAATCCGCGAGTCTCGGTTATGAATGACTAAAATAACACACATAAGAACGGAAGTGATGACGAGACACTTGGCACGAACGAGATCATAAATATCAAAAATAAAAATTCTGTGATTCTACACGAAGAAAAAATCTGAATATACATAATTGTAAAATAGAATTTTGTATACGATTGGAATAAGTGAAGCGGTAGAAAGAGCTTTATGATTATTTGACTGAACCAAGAATAATTGTTTTGTTACAGGTCTCACGAGGGCACCAATGTACCCTTTCTCGACGGGCCAGTATCCATATCCCATGCTTAGTCCAGAAATGACGCAAGTCGCTTCTTGGTAAGTCAATGCTTATTTAGAATTTTATCTTGAAATTTATCTCTTATTTTACGCTGAAAAATATTTCCATTTTATTCTCTTTCATTAGTTACGAAATTTATATAAAAATATATAACATTAATTTTAAAGGAGCAGGAAGCTCCGATTTTAATTTAATTTTAAAATAATTACATTTATTTCGCGATTGGGTATAACAAAATATTACATAATATTATTGCAATTTTAATTACAGATATATTTATACATATATATGTATAGATTCAAGTGAATGTATGCGATGAGATCAGTGATATTCAATTTCGCGAGATAAACGCGCGCGCGCCAGTGTTCATAGAAGAAGAATTATTTTGCACATATTCCCGGATATATGTATATCATATTTTATATTAATTACACGCGTTAAATAATCGATTCGCGCTTCGCAGTAAACGCAAATGCAAAGTAATGGAGAGCATTGGATTTCGATCACATTACCGATTTGCGGTCTTTGGCGATGTTAAAATTATCCGAACACTTGACGCAAATTGTGCATCGCGAACATTTGCGCACAAAGATCGTTAAATATTCATAAAAGTATCAGAAAAAAAATACAGAGGGGAGAGAAACGTCACGTGGACCCGGGCCTTTGCCTTGATAAATTTTTCCCTTTGCTAGAATTCTCTTTCAACGTAAAGTGTGCGCATTTGCATGATAAATGTCGTCGGCGGGTTTCTCCGGTTCGAGATATGCCGTTCTCGTTAATTTCCTCTCTCGTTACTAACGAGTACTTGGCGAGCACGCGACGCCTAAAAAAAAGCGACCTTTCTCGTTTAACCGCCACCGTTTCTATTATATTTCGTTATAATCGAGGACCTTTCGAAATAAAACGCGCTGATAAAATTGCGACGCGGGCGTTTCGCATTCGGGTGAAATTTTCCGGAGAAAATCTCGACAGATATATCGTGTCGCATGAATCGCGTGGACGAGGCGGTCATCCTCTCAGTTCCGGTCTATTAGATCGGATACGGAACCTCTCATCGTCCTTGCCTCATCTCTCGTAGATGTCACCCACCCTTCGCTTTAGGAGACAGGTCCTCACGATCAGGTTTACGCTCGGAGTCTTCGAAGCGTGTGCGGTTTCCCCTGCTCGTTATTTGCTTTTCGCTCGAGTCGCTCCAAATTGCGATTTTCCACGGATGATTAGGCCCTCTTCTTCTCAATTAGAAAGGTCTTACGGTGGTCCTTGCTCGCGTTCGAGACGGGCAAGACTTGCGCGCTTGAAGAAATATTGACGATGTCGCACTCGCGCACGGAATTTCGCTCTCGCGGTTTTCAACGACGGCCTGAAAAGAAGAAGGGAATAAAGAGAGAAGAGAGAGAAGAGAGAGGAGGGAAGGGGCAATGAAACGCCAGGAGAGGGCCACTTGCGATAATGAGAAGGTCGGCGGCGTTTTTTTTTTTTATTATTACGCAAAGTGCAGAGTCTGCTGAGTTCTGTGTTCTTGGCAACGAGAGCGCGAGCAGCGCATTCCCGAAGAGGCATGTACTAATTACTGTTACGAGTCGGTGGCCCGCGGTGTTAATGATAATTAATTAACTGTGTCGACACTACATGCAGAAATTACAACGTCGCTGTTCGACGAATCACTCGCGATGTCATACCACGATCAATATTTTTAGTTGGGTCATTTGACCGGAATTGCAATCAACTCGAGTGATAATTAGAATAATTAAAAATAATAATAATAATTAAGATAATTAAAAATTCTCTTCATTTTTATTTTATTATTTTATTTATCTCTCTTCTCCCTTTTTGTTTTATTCGTTCAATTTCTTTTTCTTTTTATTATAGATGTGTTACGTGCTAAGAGCTTTTATCCGAGTGGATCGTATTTAAGAGCAGTTTTATAGCAATCTCTCTTCGTATAATTTTTGTATAAATTTTACCATAATAATACGAAGATTGCTGTCTATAAAATTGCGCATAAATATGATCCTCTCGGATAAATAAAAACTCTTACCACGCTGTATTTATATGTATACATATATGTATACAAAGATATAATATTTAGCGTCACTACCCTGACAAAAATTATAAAATTAATAAATATTTATTTCGACAATTAGGCACACGCATAAAAGAACATTTTAATAACATTAAGGTACACAATAGTAATTATTCAGTCATTAGTAATCATAAATTCTATAATGGTCATGATTTTGATTGGTCCGCTCCTGAAATTTTACATCATGAGAAATATGTACGAAAAAGAGAAATCGCGGAGATGTTTTTTATCAAAAAATTTGACAACACAATCAATTTACAAAAAGACACGGATAATCTAAATATTGTTTACGATAAACTAATAAAGGTCGTTTAGTTTGATCGAAGTAATGAGTATATAAAGAGCTTGAAACCAACACAATAATATAGTTAATTGTTTCACATTATATTACGTCACATTTTAAGATCAGAAATTAAGTTTCTATATAGAAAGTTGTGTTTTAGGTAGGATACATATTAATGTGTGGAAATAATTATTGTTACTCAGTTACTTTTTAATTAATTTTTTAATTTTCTAATAATTGTCATTATTATAATTTGTAGCACTTGATAAGGGCCGAAACCCATGGCCGAAACGTCGTGAATATTAAATAAAGATTATTAAATAGCCAGAGTTGGTTGATTAAAGTACTACCATTTTTAAATATTTATTTTAATACTGCCTAATAAATCTTTTATTTGAAAGAAAGAAATATTTATTTTGAAAAGGATTTTTTATATCAAATAAATATTTTTCACACCAAATCAATATTATTGGTTACAAATGATTTATTAGGCAGTATTGAAACAAATATTTATTAATTTAATTTTTTTCGATGTACGAAAGTGGATCGATCAGTTTGCGAAAAAATTTCGGTAGCCGCGACTTTCTAATATATCGAAAAAATATTTTCCGTGAAAAAATATTTCTCCCGCACATACATATATGATGACGACTTGTAACGATAAATATTTACAGGCACACACCGAGCATGTATCCCATCTCGCCGGCAAACGCCGGCTTTCGGAGTCCGTATCCCACAAGTTTACCCATCACGAGTTCCAGTTTATCAAGGTCAGTAAAAGTATGCCTCGTATTGCGAAATAGCGCGAGATAGCGTTATATCAGCGCACGACGACGAAGATGAGACTCTTCTCGATTCATAGACTCTGCTCTTGATCTTTCAGTGATCTCTACCGGTTTTCGCCGACGAGCCTCATGCCACCGCATCCAGGTCTCAGTCCGCACGCACACGCGTTGGCGTCGCACGCGTTGGTGTCCTCGGCGCCGAAGGCGGATCACTCCACCCTGGATCACAATCACAGGTTCGTTGTTCTCACAGTATCTCTCTTGATATCGCTGGCGACATCTGAATACCCGACACCAAAACCGAGCATCGATTATCCCTGTGTGTGTGTTTATATGCTCTATTGATGCACTCCGTATCATCCCCTTCATCCCTTTTATACGGTGTCTCTTAAATCGAATCAGTGAAAATGTTACTAATTAAGCAGTGACGCAAGATTTGAAGATTAGTTAATATTTCACATATATATTCTGTTAATTATGACAGCAAAATTTTACTGCAAATCAGTAATAAAGAATTTTATATTACTTTTTTTATTTAAAAAATGTGATAAATTCATAAAAAGTGAACAAAACTCTTGGTCAAAGATTCAAATATTCTTTAACAAAATATATTGTAAAATTTCAAATGTAATATAATAATGTAAAACATTTTTTTAATATCAAAGAAACAGCCAATTATTACCAATTGATTTTTTTTCAGAAGTCTGTATTATATAAATGAGATCGTTACAAGTAGTAACTATTCACTGCCTTTCACTAATTCCATTTAAGAGAAATTCAATTATGCTCCTTTCTTTCATTTTGTGCGAATCGCTCGAAAATGAGGTCCACAAAAGTCCCAAAATGTTTAATGCAATAATTTACGAGCAATTCACGTTTACGCTAACAACCTCTAACGATCGATTACCGTGTTGCTGGTTATTACAAATTTTACGTCCCAAAAAGAGAAAGAGTGTATGAGAAACATATATATATAAGAAAGGGGCTATAATCTTTGGAACAAAGATGCATAAACTTTTTGCATTAATTTTTTTAACTCAATTAAAGAAATTACAGAAGAATTTTATCTATATCGTCGCCGATTAATTTTACATTACGTGGATGTAATTAAAATTCATGCATCGTCTTTTATTCGCGGACGGATAAAACTCATCATGAGGAAGAATTTGCAAGTCGATAAAATGAATATTTGTATAAAAGATCCTTGCGTAAAGAAACAGATTAAAAAAAAAAAAAAAAATTTTAATGGAAAATAATCAAGCGCAAACAACATTTACATACAGGATGTAGAACTCAGTATTCTATTGTGGTAAACACTTTTTTTCATTATAAGGAAACATTACGCTCGCTGGATAATTAAAAATATGTATAATAATCTTGGAAAAACAATTAGAAACGATTGAGGAACATATCTAGCGAGAGTTGCGAGATTGCATCGCAATTCTCAATCATGGAATGGCATTTTCAATCAGCAGTTTATCCAACCAACAAAGAGGAATTCCATCGATCGCCAAACCAATATTCCGCCTACGGATAACCGTTCATTATTAACTCAACATTATCTATTATCGGACGGTGTTCTGCAAGGATTCCCCTACTTCCTCCAGCTGACATTTATCCTCCGGATGACAGCGCTGGATCTTCCTGACCGCCCCACGATCGCATGCCGATTCAGCTCAGTGGATTTCCACCCCGCCGAATACGAGAACCAACTCCGGCGATCGATAATAACGCCTGAATAACGCTGACAACTGCAAGATCGGGGGTGGTCATGTACCAGCATGGCGCGTCTGCTGATAAGGAAGCGTCGCGCCGGGGGTGAGACACGGATAGTTGCGACGCGACGACCGTAGGGGGTAGCACGTCCCGACCTACCCTCGTGCACTCTTCACTTTACCCTTCCCATCGACGTCGTCGGGAGAGCGTGTATAACACTTATCGAATGATTCTCTCCGCACAGCGTCTGCGCCTGTTGGCTGCCTCGACGCCGCCGCTGTTGCCGCCGCCGTCGCCGCCGACGCCGCCAGTTATGTATTGATCATTACCCTCTTAAACAGATTTCTAATTTACATTAGTACCCGGACGATCGCCCGCCCCGCACCCGCGTGGTGGCATACAAAGGCGCGTGGCCGCGCGCGATACTAGCCGCACTAGATATATATACGTCGCGCGCAAGTGCGGGACGTCATGGAAGACCAGCTGACGCGGCGTCCTGGTCCATCGATGGCGCATCCACGAGGCTAACTGCTAATAGCATCCCTCAACTTTCCGGACACGCGTTTGTACGTTTATCTCGTCCCGGGTAGAGGGGGAGGCAACCATCGTGTGCTGCCGCATCAGTGACACAAAAAGCCTTCCATTTCGCGGTAAATCGCGAAGACTCCTCGATGTTGGTGAATAAACTTTCGCGGATGTTGTGTTTCGCGGAGATGGATTAGACGCGTTGAGAAAATTTTTCCTTCAATTTTTATTCGGGAGTCAGCGCGAGTGCAGGCATCAAAGGTCACCGCTGTTGACCGACTAGAGTTTTCACGCGTGCCAAGCTTCTTCGGGAGGGGATCGCTAGTACCCGAAGGTTCCTTCGAGATTCGAAGACCGATCTTAAGAAGCTTATCCGTCCTGTCAGCTCGCCGCATCGCTGACGAGTGGCAGCAGGACAGTTAGGGTTGATCAGCGGTCGACGACAGCGCCGCGACGACCCGCGAAAAAAAGAAAAAAAAAAGAAAAATAGTCGCAGCGGCACGCAGGAGAGAAGGCCCACGGAGAATGCGATATTCGCGTCCCCCCCACACGTTCTTGGAATTATAGAACCGGCGGATGGTAGGGTTGTGTCTCCGATCGAGAGCCATGAATCGCGATGATGCCATCCTCGCGCAACCCTGCACCACCGTCGTCCCCCTTCCTCCTCGCGCAACCTCCCCCGGCCGCCCCCAGACTCGCCGATAATCAATCGTCGTAACACCGGTCGGTGGTGATTCCGCTGACGCCAGGAACGAGCGCGGCGTTTGAGACGCGACGGAGAGGCAAGGAAAGAGAAAGAGAGAGAGAGAGAGTCAGAGACAGAATTCCGAGCTAGAATACGCGAAAGACACCCCCAGCTTTCCGAGAAACGCGAGGAGAGAAAAGAAGGTGCCGCCGCGTCGATCGAGAGGAATTTTCGTGCGTGCGTGCAAACGTCAAACGGAGAATCCTGACGAGAGGGTGCGTTTTCGCGATACGAGGCGCGCTATAGTCGTCGGCGTCGGACGAGAGATAGACGGGGGGAGGGGTGTTTGCTGGGTATACAGGGGGGTTTGGCGGCGGCGGAAGGGAGACGCGGGAGAGCAAAGAGAAAGAGAGAGAGAGAGCGAGAAAGGGCAGAGAGGGTGGTGTACAGAGAGAGCCGGAAGGGAAAAAGAGACGGAGAGATATGACGAATGGGTGACCGTGGGATGCCGCCCCTGGAGACATTTCACCGCACGAATCGCCGGGCGACGAAGTCGCATCAACGACTGGCGCTGCTAAAGCGAGACGAGAGCGAGGCGGGAGCGGGCGGGTGTGTGTTAATGTAAAACGACAACGATAGTGCGACGAGGCGATGACGGGGCCGTTAGGAGGCACGTCGGACGACGTGCGGACAACGACGTGCGGCAGACCACGGCTACGTACGTCATAACATAACGGGGGCTTCCGGATATACGCGCGTATAACGCCACAGCAGCAGCGTCTGATGGACCGCCACGGACGGCGTGTAAGTGTCGCCGTGTGCGCCACCGCCGCGTACGTGCTGTTTACAAGTCTGTGACCGGTTTACCGAGCCCCGCTTCACGCGCTCGCTATATAGCGCGAGCACACGAGGATGTGAATGAGACAGGAGAGTGTCGACGGCTCCGGACCAGAACGAGATTATCTGTACCTACTCTACCCGGAAGTACGATATGTCTGTGCTTCCCCTGTGTTAACGTTAGAGAATAACACACGGAACGAGATGAGGTCAAGACTCTCTACTAGCGCCGAGTGACATTATCTCGGAATGACAGTTTTGTTTCGTTTGCTACTGTGATAATATCTCGAATAGTGTTAGCGCCACGCGACAGGTGACGAAACCGTTTAGGATCGTTCCATGGATCGTTTTGGATCATCTCGGCGGTGTGGCCGCGAGTAAACACCAGGCAGGCCCCGTATGTGGCGATGGAGCCAGCCGAGTGCCTGGAGCCGCTGAATTTGGTGATCAAAAAGGACGACACTGACGACAGCGGGCCGGAAAGGATCGCGGAGGCGTCGATCGACGAGGAGAAGGACGCCGTTCTCGCGGCCGAGGAGAACGCGATCGAGGATAACATGGCGATACTCCAGGACGCGGTCAAGTCCGCCGAGTCCGGCGGTTTACCAGCCGCGGATCACAAGCTCCTGACCGCGCTCTACATGAGCAGCCTCATGCAGATGTCGAGTCTGAGCGCCCCGCGCAGCATCGCGCCGCCGCCGTACGGCGCTAGCCAACAGCAGCAGCAGCAGCAGCAACAGCAGAGCTTCGTTCAGCTGCTGGCGATGGTGGAGGCGCGACACCGCATGTGGCAGCAGATGAACTGGCCGCTGCCGCAAAACTTCCTGAGGAATCCGCTGACGTTACCACCGACCGCGCCGCCGTACTTTGACGGCGCGACGACGACGCCGACGCCGGCGCCGACGCCGAACCTGACCGACCAGCTGTCCCAGAACGCCGCGCCGACCTACCCCCTATCCTGCGCGAAACCCGAACCCCTGAATCCTGAGGCCAAACAGTCCTACTTTAATAAACGGTACACGCGATTGATGTGCGAGGGAGTGTTTATTATATAGAATACGAATGCGCGGGCTCTCTCACTGAATGCTCAATCTTTTTTTTTATGCCTGTTGCAGGTCTACGATAGAACAGAAAAATTCCACGTCGTTACCTACGGACAACGCGAAAGCCCAGGATACGGGTCAACAAAACAATCAAGGTAAGAATTACGGTTCACCCGCAGGTAAAAAAAAAGGAAAATTAGGGTGACATACGTGGATAAGTCACTATACACATACGGTACGAGTTATTTATTATTTAAAGCTCTCATTGCTCTCACTTGATCTTGACGCTGTGATTTTGACAGATAAAAAGAAACCCCATATAAAAAAGCCTTTGAACGCGTTTATGCTGTACATGAAGGAGATGAGGGCGAAGGTTGTAGCAGAGTGTACCTTAAAGGAGAGCGCCGCGATCAACCAAATATTAGGGAGACGAGTGAGTAAAAATTTATACTTTGATTATTTTATCAAGTCTTTAAATAAATTGTTCTACATCAGAGTTCATTCACGAATCTCGATGTCTCGATGTTTATTCAATGTTTCACTTTCATCATTTATCGAGTATCATAAATCATTTTTACACAGAGTGTATCATCTTCGATGTGTGAGCTTTTATCCAATAAGATTAAATTATCACGCTCTGATGTAAGAATAATTAAGATATGCGAAAGTCAACATTCTCTCGCAATAGAGAGACAAGATTGTGAAAATATTTTGAATACTATTTTTAATTTCTCCTAAATTTATTTGCTCGAGATTAATTTAGAATAAATTATTGAAAATAAATTCTGCTTGTAAAATAACAATTCAATCTTCGATTTCCTTTACGTGAACTGAATACAGTAACTAGTATATTTTTATCGAGTATCAGTACAATTCTGATTCCATACCATTCGGCTGATAGACGAAGAGAAAATGTTGACGACGATCGCTTATTGAAGATTTTGAAACGAGTTTTACATTCTGATTACTGCATGCATCTTAACGCTTTTATCGAGCAAATAGTTTTACCGGGCTACCAATCGGAGCTAACTAACCGTACCTACGTAGTATCTCAGTACGAATAGAGCATTGTAGGTGGGATCTAAGGAAATCTCGGATTCGCCTTGATAAAAAAAATGCTGTGACACGAAAAGGGAAGGGCCGAGGGGTGGTTTTTGCGGGACTCTTGGCGATGATAGACGTGTCGCTAATGGTAAATAAGTTGGTTTGAGCGAGAGGAAGGGAGAAAATATGAAAGAGAGAGAGATAGAAAGAGAGGGAGGGAGAGAAATAACGGGGACGAGGTGCACGAGGCTGTGAATCTGAATTTTGGGGGTATGACACGCAGTGGCACTCGCTAAGCCGGGAGGAGCAGGCGCGGTATTATGAGGCGGCCAGGCAGGAACGCCATCTGCATCAACAACGATATCCCGGCTGGAGTGCCAGGGATAACTACGGATATGGCAGCAAGAAGAAGAAGAGGAAGAAAGAGCGCTCCGCAGATCCCACCGGAGGTACCACTTTCCAGTGCTAGAACAGCAGGCCCTATAATAATTCATTATATAATAATTGCTAGTATAATACCTATACTGGTTGATTGAAACGATCAAAGTCTCTGTGCGTTTCTTTTTTTGTAACTTTCGTTTTTTATATACAATTTTTTTCATTTGTTATGATTTTCTGGCATTCACTCTTTTTCGTGCAAAATATATATATATATGTATATATATATATAAAATATATATATGAAATATATATATATTTATCGACATATATATCTTTCTCTTGAATATTTTATATATATGTACATATATTGCATATATGTATATTTTTTCGTTTTTCGAAAACTGAATTGGATTGGATTGTCTGTGGGGATTGTGGAATGTGGCGCAGCAGAGAATTGAAAAGAAAAAAAAAAGAAAAACGGAAAAGTTCAAAAATAAAAAAAATATAAGAAACGAAAATCTAAAAGATACGGAGGAAAAATCAACGCGGACTCTCGCGCAGCATGCGATCGTATATAATTTCTCTTTTTTTGTTATCTGGCCAAACTCCCTAAAGCGGTATTCGTTCTCCGGTGAGCAAGAAGAAATGTGACGAGACGAGTTAACGTCACTGATGATGCGATAACGAGAGCGAGAGTGAAAACCAAAGCCTTTAGGTATGGGTTGTCTGGTAGAGCCCGGGGCCTGTCCCGCTTTTTCTTCTCTTTTTTTTCCCCCGGTTTCTCGCCGCGGGACGACATCTGCTCGCAATCGCTTACCTCCCAAGACGAGTCGCGCTCGCGGCGATTTAACGAGAAACTGACAATGTGTGTCTCGCTTCCTTCGAGAAATTCATTCCTCTTTCTTCTCCTCCCCTTTCTTTCATTCCTATTAACAGCCACTAGCTTACCTGAAACGAGCGTCTCTTTCGGGAAGTGATGGCTTTTCGTGATCAAGTCTCGCAATAACTCCTTTGCAGTCTCACAATCAGTGGCGTGACTCATATGGAGAGGAACTGGGACAGATGGCGAACGGAAATACACTGGAGGAACGTTTTGCGCTTTTTTTGTTGTACGGAATGCCTCAATAGCGCCGAAAGGATTGAAGGACAGTGAAATATAATTGAGCTATCCTGCAATGGGCAAATAATTGTCTGATTGATGGCACATTTATAATTCTCAGTCTTCCAGTTGCGCACATTTAATAAATAAATGTGAAATTAATAATAAATAATCATATAAAATATATATATATATATATCTTTCAGTGATCGCGAGAGTGTACACCAGCTGCGTACGACGTCCCTTAAGGAGCGTATTTTCTTCAGTGTATATAGCCGTGCCGACACTACCCTTTCACTCTTTCACGCGTGCTACAGTAAATTTCCTCCCATCCGCCAGCGTATTCTCTATCAGACACCCTGTATACTTTAGGTTCTTAATTATCGAATATAATATCGACGAATAGCGGTGCGACCGAGGGGGAGGGGACAACCTTAGGCTGTTCTTCTAGCACTTTAAACGGAAAGTAGGGACCCCAGTGTTACTGAAATGCTATGAGGCAACGATTACAAATAAAAGTATATAATAAATAGATAAAGAGTAAAATGAAAAATTTCGAGCTATAACTCCGACTCTTTTGAGCCAATATTTTTTTTAACGCAATTAGGGTGGCGGCAGTAGCATTAGTGAAAAAATTTTTTTTCTTTCCTTGATTAAAAATATTGTTTAGTCGTACACACACGGTTCATGCACAATTACAAAAAAGTGTTTGGTTCTCTCTCGGTAGTGGCACGCGCTAGGGCGAGAGGAACAGGCCAAGTATTATGAGTTGGCGCGACGGGAGAGACAGTTGCACATGCAGCTGTACCCTGACTGGTCTTCCCGCGCAAATACCAACCGAACTAAGAAGAGGAAGCGCAAACAAGACACAAACAGTGATCCTGGAGGTACCCACATGCCTCACATCCACACATTCTTACAATCCCCCCCCCCCCCTCAGTCATAAGAAGGAAAGAAAGCCCCTTGCCTCCTCCACCCCCACTCATTATTACATATACTGTTATATTATACATTCTTATATTGCTACACTACATTATGTTGCATGTTTCCCCCCATCTTAGGGGTTTTGGGTCGATATATTTTATTATATATATTATATATATGATTATATGACTATTATATTATATTATACACACATATACACATATACACGCATATACGTTAATATATATATGTATATATATATATAAATGTGACTCCATTATATATACATATATATATATAATTTTCTCATATAAATCGCGAAAGTACGTGCGTACTTATGTATTTGCAATACACCCACCGGGAACACCTGACATTTACACACACGACACGTAAAACATACATCAGAGACAGACACAACGCATCTTATTATTAATTACGTATACAACTTTGGGGACGCTGGCCATCTTGCATTTTTACAGGGACCTACTCCGCAATCAGACAATCCTGAGCGTTTAATTTTCTCTCAGCCTTTTCGTCTTTTTCTATATCTTTCTATTTTTCCCTTTTTCTATGTTCTCTCTGTTTCTTCCTATTTCTGTCTCGATCTTTATTATTGATATTTTGCTTCTTTGTGAATATTTATCTTATACTTTCATTTTTTCTGTTCTTCCATCTTTTTTCCTCTCTGTTTCTTTCTCTCTCTTTCTCTGTCTTTATTATTCTCTCTCACTACCACTCTGTTATACCTATACTTCGACTCTCGATTCGTACGTTTATTTTTCTTTGATCGTTTCAATGTTGCCTGGACCCTTTGATTTTTATTCTAATTTTATTATTTTCGTTCTATCGTCACTCAGTAACTTTCGTTTAATCGAATCACTCAGTTTATTCTCGACTCCCACATACGAAATTTTCGTTCACTAGCGCTCACGCGATAGAGCGCTTACATTCATAATTAATATATATATATATTTTTTTTTTTCGTTAGATAAATTCCGGAAGCTTGTGTTTATATAATACAAATCACGACATTTCAAACGAGTAGATCTTTGATCGTGTTTTTAAGCCGTTTTAACGTTAACGTTGCATGCCATATTTATTATTCGTTTAACGAAGATACGAGTTGTTTATTTTGGAAAATTTAATCGTAAATGTAGAAAAATAATATCTGGGAAAAAATATTTACATCAACATCTCTTATGTTGTGAGTGAATTAATAACGTCTTCAAAAAATGGATTTGCACTGCGGTTTCAAAACAGACGATTCGTATCTTTCTCAATATATATATGTAAATATATATATATATATATTGATATGTGTGTATGTGGGTCCTTCCTTGAAGACTATTGATTTCGTTATATCAAAGTTGCCTGAGATTGAATTTTACGCAGCTATATCTGCTGTAATTCTTCATTCATTTAAACTATTTTCATACAGACTCTATTTTCTTTGACATGTTACATAGCGTCTTCAACGAAGGTCCTACGATATATATATAATCATGGACAACCCTTTGAGATCGAGACCAAATAAATCTGTTTTCGTTGCTTTGAAATTGTGCGAAATAATATTTTCTTGTACAATTTTTTAAGCAATCTATGAATTGCAAAATCAAACATCTGTAAGATCTCAGAAGGTCTTGAAGAGGCCCATCATCTTTGTATCTCAAGGGGTTGTAACCACCGTTCTGTTACACGCATGACTTAGTTGACATTCGTTAAGTTTTGACATTCACCGAAGCATAAGTATATTAAACGCAGAAACTCGAGCACCGATTCACTATATACTAGATTATTTTTGCATTCGATATATCATACACGACAATCCCGCACGGTTTGTCGACATAAACATATATATCATAAACCTGTCATTTCTTTTTTTTCTCTCTCACGTGATCGTAGATTACTTCGAATTGATTTTGTTCACACAACGAAAACGTCAATGTCAATAACGTCATTCTTTTGACAGAATATAGCATACGTCGAATAGTGAAAATCCCTCACTCGTTCGATAATCCACCATTAATCGTACTAATCGTTGCTCCGTTTCCCTTTTCTAGGTAATAACATGAAGAAATGTCGCGCCAGGTACGGATTAGATCAACAGAGCCAGTGGTGCAAGCCCTGCAGGTATGTTTGCAGTGATTTCTCTCTCTAGACTTTGTCGAATTACGCGATTACGATACTTTTGCGATTCGTATGTAAATACGTGCTAAAATTTTTACACAAGTCCGTCTGAGCCTAACAGTGTCACGTCCACATTGACTACTACTTTTTTACCTTATCGTCTCGCTATTAAGATCAAAGTAGATGATGCGGTACTCGCGAAACAACTTTGAAGAAAAAAATCGAATTCTTCTGTGGATGTAACGTCGACTATTTCAGCTAATTAATCGAACAATTTACTAATTTACGGCAAGCGGTACTTTAAAGTCCTTGACGCTTCAAAAGTAATTAGATTCCAAGTTTTTGCCAACGAACATGAACGCGTATAAAAGACTTTCTTCAAGATCGCTCGCGAAGATACCGATCACAATTACGTAGTATCCTCGACGTTCGCCATCTCGTGTCGGTCTCGGACCTCGTTCCCGTCATCCACATGTTACCGTGGAACTTGAAAGAGAGGAGACGCAACCAAACGGTATATCGGTGCCCGGGAAGACGTATAAATATCGATGTATGACGTTAATAGCAGGGTCAAATGTGACTTATACGTTCGCGATGACGGTGTCGCCCTGGGATAGCATAGAAACGAACGAGGAAAGAAACAAAGGAGAAATAAGAGCGCAGCGAGACTGCGCGGCGTCAGAAAATGTGTCTTCCAAAAAGCAAAAAAAAAAATAGAAAAAGGGGATCGAGCACGACCATTCCCAGTTGTGCGGGACGCTGCGTCCAACTTGGCTTGTAAATATCGGTTTTTTGACTAGCACTACTCTCGTAGTTTGTTCGCGACTTTGTCCACGAGTTTGTCACCCGTTTTTTTTTAGCGTCAAATAGTCACTCTAATATGGCATAGCCCAAACGCCCCAACTCCCGGCTGGGTTTGTGAATTTCATGGACCTCATTAAAGGGGCGAGGACAAATTCCGTCGACGGTTCCGTTCGTAGTTCTTGCACGATGAGAGAAAGAAAGTGATCGTCAGATCAAGCGTCATTTGGGTGGAAAATATATAGTCTTTTTCTCTCTCGATCGCTTTGTCAATCTCTCATCACCGCGCGTGCATGTGGGAATGAATTTAGAAAATGTAAAATTTTCGTGTCGTGAAAGCGTGTAAAATTTTATATTGTGCGATTGTCCTCTGACTTAGAATAGTTCTGCCAGGATCGAAATTGAAAAAAGTGATCCTCACTGGAATAACGGAAGCACTTAGTTTGTTGCATTTGAATTTAGCTGATTGCACTTTTTGCATTGAATGCACGTAACTTACAATACCGCCTGTATCAGTTGTCGTTGTGCCTTCGTCGTTGAACGCGTTATCGCGCGGACACCCGAGAAAAGATATCATATTGGAGGATTGTATAACGCGTAATAGATTGTAGAGCAATACTAGCATAATCTACCAAGGTGCGTTATAAATTCTGAATCGTCGCGTTGACACGAACATTTGGGAGACATATTTTCTGATCGATGCAACAGTCGTCGTCACTAGACCTTTCGCCGTCTCTCTTCGTTCCACATTTACTGAAGTTCCTAGTTCGTTCCAACGGGGCCGGCAATAATACTCTACGATCTCTATGATGTTTAAAATATTAAAAATTTCATTTGCAATATTCAAAAAGAAAATATAAAAAAAAAAAAATGTTCTGTAGCAGCTATTTCATCCCCCTCGTATTTTAAAACCTGAAAAATTGAACATAATGTCACGTCCTGATCGCCGGCTCTGTTCTTTCACTTGTCGCGGAGGACGAAAAGTTAGAAAAGCGGTAACACATCCGGTTCGGTTTCCTCCCCTTTCCTCGACACAGAGACACGTGCGTGTGGGTGACGACACGATACGGGTGCGAGATTGAGGTGGGATATTAAGTCGACGATATGTCTTAGCAAGAGTGCGCCCCTTTAATGGTTGGTGGTTGGTTTTGGCAGCCCAGTGGAGCATGGAGCGGGGATGGGCATCCACGCGAGCATAATCCATCACGGTGTGGGAAGTAGCGCGGGGGCAGGGGTCGGGGCTGGAGGTGGTGGAGGGACGGTGGGAACAGCCGCCGCCCCGCCAAACACCAACACTGCCTCCAATGCCTCCTCGCCTCAGCAAGAACCCACTTATGTTAATCTCTAGTCAAGCCTATCGCCTCCCTTCTACTGCAACACTTCTTCTTAAACAGTGGTCAGTCCCGACTTTGAAAACCTACGGGTCCCCGTTGGTCCTCGCTATGGTCCCGCTGATGCTGCTCGAAAGGAGACGCGTATACTTTGCTGTACTCACTCCCGTGCGGGTACCAAAAGGTCTCTTTTTTTCTGGTACCTGGACGGGGGGTTCGCGCGGACCAGATATCATCGTGAAAAAATACGAGCAAAGGTGCCATAGCGAGCGACATTGACGGTGGCCCGTGTGATGCTCGCATTGTTTCTCATTGTTGTGGCTCTTTACAGCTTATTATTGTTATTTATTTATCCTCTCGTTTAGTTGGAATTTATTCAGTGTTGCCCTTAGCATGGCTGGTCTGTATAATATATACATATTATATATTATATATATTTATATATATTACATATATATATCTACGTACATATAACAGTTATTTGCTCAGATTTCGGAACGTTGTTTGACATATATAGAAGGTTTTTATACATTTTTATTTTTTTTAGCATGGCAGAATTCGTACGATTTAAGATCGGATGGTTGTGTTGTACGGATGTGTTCTTTTTTTCTTTTTTTTTTTTTGTTTATCTTTAATGTCTAATCATTTCTTTCTTTTGTAATTTTTTTCATACGGATAACGTGTTTTTATATACATATAATGCGAATAACCACTCGAGGCACTTCCTTCGAAAAGAACTGCGCTGGCTGACTGCGTAGAATCGTATTTTTTAAATCGAAATTTTGCACATTTTCGTGTTAATCAAAGTCTCAGAATGGATTTCGAACAACTGCAATATACTTTTAATATTATTTTTATCTTTATATATACAAAGGCATTTATTATTAAAAAAAAAAAGAAAAAGAAAAAAGAAAGAGTATTTTATCTCTCGATATCTTTGAAAGAATATGACAATTTGGGAGAAAATTACAATTTTTTAAACAAAAACAATATACATATAGCTTTTAGAACTCTGAAGGAGATATGTTGCAATCCAGACTGAGATTTTCAAATACCGTCCGTTGTCGCACACTGAAAGGAGTAGTTCAACTTTCGTAAGTTTTGTGCAACGCTTTGAAATTCGCACAAGTGTGACTGCGAATTTGACTAGCATCCTCCGATCGTTCTCGACGGTATACGGCCGACGAGAAGCTAACTGATTCAGCTGAGAGATAAATAATGAGAGCCAATGGCAGAGCGGCAAAATATGTCGTCTCGACTGCGAAGCAGTTCTCTAGACGAGGTCGGACAGGCTCACTTATGAAAATTGTGCAGTAGCAAAAAAAACAAGCCTATCTCTTCCTCTCGTCATTTCGAAATCTACTACTTTGTCGATGTCCATCTTTGTGTTCACGCGACTGAAAAAAAAAAAAAAGAATTTTTCTTTGAACTCTTTATAATTGGACGCGATATTATTCCAACTAATTCCAAGTTCCACGTAACATTATACAGCTTTAGTGCGTCTCGTTAACATAAATTGGCAGTCTTAAATCGACAGATAGCGTGTGAAGAAAGAAAGAGGAACCGCGCGAAATTCTGCGGATCTGCGGATGATCAACGATTTCAATAGATGCCCCCCCTCCTGATGGCATTTCGATTGAGTTTTATTGTTTCGTTACCACGTTGTATAAATTTCTTACACGTTATGCTTGTTACGTCTAAGGATCTCTTGAGCATGGCATTTGCGAGCGAGTGATCAGTGTCGAGCAATTCAAGCATCGTCAGGCGCACAAAGATCGTCGTTTACTCTGGCAAAGACCGAGCAGAGAATTTATCAAACTCGAAAAGCAAATTTGTGCGTCTGACTTTGCGGTGATGACATGAGTGATGGCATGTTTTTTTTTTTAGTTTGTAACAATTCTAGATGTATAACATATTTTTTCACGGACGCATTTCCAACAGTGAGGATTTTCTACCGAGCAGAGATAGACACGTGTTGAGATTCAAATTAAAATTAATTTAAAAATTGCCAAGTTGTAGTATCAGATTTGTCATTCTAATAATTTATCGTAAAAAAATATCTTGTTTCACGAAATTGTAAAACATGAACAAAAATATGCAGCATATGCTATCAAAGTAAAAAGCAAGATCTCACAGATGGAAATTGCTCCGATCGATATTCTTGACGTTAGCCCCCGAGCCACTTGGACGACCACGTACTAATTTCTCGATTGTTATTTGCAGACGTAAGAAGAAATGTATCAGGTACATGGGGGAGGGAGGAGACGGCGATGGTGAAGCCGACGGCGAAGTCGAGGACGATCACTCGGAGGACAATCTGGGCAGCGTAGGTGAGGCGGGAACTCCTGAGGACGACGAGTCCCTCAGCAGTCCCGGAGGCTTGTCCGCGTTGTCTAGTCTGGCGAGTCCTTCGCTGGTCTTACCATCACCCTCGAGTCTGTCCAGCCCGTGTCCGTGTCCGTTGACGCCCCCGGTGGCGCCGCCGCCCCTGTCGAACACTGGTCAATCGGCGCACAATCAACCAACGACGACAACCGCGGCGATGGCTGGAGCGGCGGTGACGACGGCATCGGCTGCGGCGACGCAGCAACCAACCCCGCAAACCCATCGCAATCCCGTCGGCACGAATCCTCACGACATCAATAATCCGCTCAGCGTGAATCAGCTGACCGGGCAGTGTATAAAGAGTGAGCCCGCGCCCTCGGGCCCTTCCAATCCGGCGATCAGCGTCACGTAGCCCCGGCCGGACCCACATGACCGAACTGTTGCTACATGCGGTGTCATCTACGGGGTCCGTCTACGTGTGCACGCGATAAGAAAGCCGGATGACGAGGTGATGAGAGACTGGCGAATGAGAAAAACTTTCCCACAATCACGAGGTTTTCACTTTTAAGAGAGGGGTTTTTGTTTCTCCGCCGATCTGATCAGGAGGGACCAGATGATAGGGATTCAAGATGAGTTTTAGTACTTTTAAAAAGAAAAACTCTCAAAGATAGTCCGAGGGTTCCGCTCATGATAGTAGTTGATCGTGCTTCGCTCGTGGGGATCGAACGCGATCTGCGGGGTTTGTTATGCTCCAGATCCGGCCACAAGGAGTCGTCGATCGCCGCCTCGTCATTGTGATGATGGTGTTGCCTTCGGTTGTTTTCTCCTGGCACAGCCTCGCTCTTATGCATTCGCCGAAGTATAGGTCATCCAGTGTCCCACATACAAATTCGGGAACTTATTCCCGATCAAGACATTATATACATGTGTAACAAACGAAATAAAAACAAATACGATGCAAAAATACTCAGGACCAAGTTTTTGACTGTAGTCACCCGCTCGGTAAAGAGAAAGATATGTGAGCGAGATGCGTAAGCGTGAGAGAATATGTATGCGTGCGTGCGTACGAAGTTAGGAAAGAAAAAAAGTGCATGTCCAGATAATAAATAATATGACTGAAAGAACAGACTCGTTGGAGATGCACGTGACGCAGCTTGTAGTCCTTGTTACGTTGTGATGCCAATGACTGAGAGGTCATGTTCCTGTGCCAGCTACTATACTCTAGAAAAGTAATTATATCGCGAACAAGTAGCTAAGAGCGTAAGACGGAAGAGTTGAGAGAGAGCGCCGTGAAAAAAGAATGAAAGAAAAAAAAACAGAATGTAAGTCGACGCGTGCGCGATGCGTTTTATTGTCATTTGTTTATTCGACCTCATCTCTCACACATAGGTATCGAAATATCTATTCTCTATGTATATGTAATTTGTTATTTTTTTAAAAGTCTATACAGTGCGGTTGATTAGCGTGTAAGATATCCTTAATAATCCGAATCCCTGCTCACTCTACTCGAATATTTTTTACTCTTCATTTTTTTATACGCGTTCTTTTCTCTTCTTCATTATAATGGTTTATTGGAAATGATGCAGTGACATGGTTTTTATATCATATTTTTGCGTTTTTTTCACGAAATATAACAATACTATCATATTTATACGTACTAATATTAATATTAGTAATAAAACTTATTATTGTTAATATTAATATTATTAATACGTATAAAATAAAACTATCTCTAATATGCTCTGTCATTGCTTTTACAATTCGATTTAATTTATCGCTCGTGATTTTAGTCGTCAATCGATAAATTTGTGCGACAAACTTTCGACTGAACAAAGACAATAACCGCGATAAATAAAAAAAATATATAGGAAAAGAAAGAGAGAAGACAAAGAGTCGAAAAACTGATACAAGTTTTTGTTCAAAAATCGAGACAACTTTTTGAGTCGTTCGCAATCAGTATTCAAAAAATAAGGTGCTTTGAAAACCTATGATTATCTCGTACGCATTTGTTTCTTCTTTATATTCCTGTTTCTTTCTTCAAACGAATAATTCCTGCTTCTCCTTTACCGATCACTCTTATCTATTAACATGACATAATAGCGACGTATACGATTATAAAATTCGTCCGATTCGAAAATTAATATCAATTTGTAGAGAAATATGTATCTCTTTCAAATTGTTTTAAAAAAAAATATTTTTTATTGGAACAATCACGCGCATCTTTTGACAATTATTGGATTAAAAAAAATTATATAATTATATTTTCTTCTGTAAAACAGAATTTTAATTTTATTCGAATGTTTTTATTTATTTTTTTTTTTTTTTTTTAAATTTTTATTTCACATTTGCGATTCCGAATATTAGAATAATGCGTATTTTTGTCGTTGCGCAAAATAATGTTATATTTTATCGATGATTATTTCCACGGTTTTTTTCATATACCTTTTATTAGACATCTTGTTTACCGCGGTGTAGTGTGCAAATATGAACGAAAAGGTTCTCTGACAATGGACAGAAGTGAACAAATACCTCAAGATGCGAGTTATCGTTCTAAAAAAGTTTTAACGCGGCAGCGAACATTTCGAATAAAACAGAGGTGCGTTAATTGTGCGAGAAAAGATTATCTATTTTATTCTCGCTCGTTTTAATATTGAGACTTCTCTTGCTAGTTTTTAAACTTTTTTAATTTATATTTGATAAATTCAATATTTGATGTCTAATCACTGTAAATTCGATATTTTATTTTATACAAGAAAAAACGTAAGAAGCCTTTTTAAATATTTTTGCAGCAGAGTTGCTTTTTGCGATAATATTTTCAAGAATCTTGAATCGCACAATTTCAAACACGTCGAGTACATATAATCGCAAACACACATTGTTTAGAGATTGGTTCTGTTTTGTTGTGCGATATATATATACACACACACATATTTCGGTGCAATTTTAATCTTCCTTTATCATATTATAAAAGGTCAAAAGAGGAAAAGCACAACGTAATGGGTTCTTTACAACAGTTCTTCTGCGAGCGTTCGTTTTCAAGGGGAGCATAGTTCTCTCTTGTATATAAAGAAAGAAAAATATGTTTTATAAGGTGCATTTGTTGCGACGCATGGGAAAGTGCAATGAAGGTGCCAACGACAGAGTGTCGAAATCGCGCGCGTTTGCACGTCGCGAGACGGAAACGAATATGTTTTCTTTTTCCTCTTCTTTCCCTTCCGCAATGTGTTCTTTCTTCGCCTCCCTTTTCTTCCTTCTTTCCTTTTTTTTCATCCGACTGAATCGCACGCTGTAAAAACGCGTCGCTGAGTATAGCAGCAAAACTAAACGTGCCATAACAACATTATGCCAATATTAATAATAATACGCATATCGTTTTTCTCTTTTTTTACATTACAATCCATTCGACCTTGTTCTGTCAGTTGCGAAGCGTCAAGCGACATCGACGCGAATTTGCCCTTCCTCGCTCCCTCCGTCCTTTTCGTTCGTCCTCTTCTCGTTTCAGCCATCTCTCCTTTCCCTAACTTTTTCGCTTCTTCGTTTGTCGATCGAACTTGTTACACACGACTGAAAGCGGCATTTAATCTTCTTTCGAATGTAACGCATCTCATTTTCATTGAACCTTCCTCATCGAACATTATCGAATCAGAAATAAAGCGAGAAAACGAATTCACCTACAGTATACGAAACTCCTAGAATTTAACGAAGGAGTAACGTGGATTCTTACAAGTACAAGAACGTTCGATCGAAAAGTCGAAGTAGCTAATTACTTATCATCCACAACTTTTTCCTATCCCTATCTATCTACCTGCTTACTCATCGAACAAGTATGGGGCAAGGACGACCAGCGACGTCTCACAAGAGACCAGTGCGAGAGAAAAGGAGGCGGACGGAGACTTATCAATCATTACTGGTTGAACTGACAGACGAGAAAACTATTACGAGAAAACAAGACTCGCAAAGTCGTGCGATGTTTGAATATTGTATGCGTGCTTGTATGCGATACGGTGAGGAGAGCGACGCGAGCAGTCTCCTCGACGGACAAACTTCAGAGATGAAAATTCGCGAAGATATCCCTCGAGGAAAAGTACTCTCGCTCGCGTCTCGCTACCTCCCATTTCACTTTTGCTAGAAACGAGACTACGTCGCGTTAGGTTTCGACAGCGGACTATTCAGAGACGCGAAAGTGTCTTTGCGTCTTTGAGGACGCGTATTAGGGAGAAAGAAGGAGAGAGACATATCTCCGGGATGCAGAGTAGAGATGATCCTCGGCGGGCAAACTCGCTCGATACGGCCTACAGTCCGCTCGAGAGGAGATAGTATCGAGATTCGCTCGCGAAGTCCGCAAGTCGTAGGAGACGACACTCCTTTTCCACGGCGACGGCGACGAGAGGACGATTAGTCTCCTCGAGCCGACCCGTCCCCGATTCGGTGCTCGTGTCTCGCTTCAGAAGAGTGGTTGTACTATATTGTAAAGTATCAATCGACAGTTCTCAACTGCGTTGTACAGTGTTTTCTAAGTATCTAGGTTGATAGCGTGTAATTGAGAAGAAAAAAAGGAACATTGTATTTACACTAATAAGTGATCTGTATCAAATTCATTCTCGTATAGCCTGTACTCCTACTCATGTAGATGCTAAAAGTGATTTGTGTCATAAAGAAAACCTATAAATAAAATTAGCACTTTGAGAACGTTGTTCGGCTGTGTGTACTTAATTCTTTCCCATTCATTCATCTTTCAGACTACAGAGTATTCTAGGAGATACTTTATTACAGGATTATAAGGAATATTTTCTTTCAGCAAATTTCACGCATATTGAGGAACTCTTTCGTGTTGCGTCTACCACGTATAAAAATCTAAGACCTCGTCATTGTTCGCACTTGGGTGGACAAACGTCCCGCGCATTCGAGAAGAAATGCAAACGCAACACATTGATCGCGTTCAACGTGTACACGTTGGGCCGTTTGAGATTGCAGTTTGCCACGAAGATTTCGGCTATTTTCGCAACATTGCTGCACCTGAACAAACAGGCGGCCCCGTCGTAGGCGGGTTTGCCCCGATCGTTTCTCGCGCACGGATCGAACATGTAAAATTTCCCGTAGTGCTGCATCACGGCTACTGCTAAATTGGTCGTGTGCAGTATCCCGGCGCAATTAGTGCGGAAAAATGTAGTTAACGCTTCGGACAGGTCGAAGACGTGGAGTATCCCGGCGAAGGTATGATTGTGAACGTGAACAGTGGTCCGGAGATCGCCCACGATGAACACGTTGAGCAGCTCGCTGGGCGAGAGATTCCTGGCGTTCACGCGAGCACGACGAGCGCTGTCCGAGTATAACGAATCACCGTGTCTGAGAACGGCATCGATCAGCTCGGGCGTCCACGTGGACGGCACGTGCAGCAGTCCGACTACGATCGCGACCGCTGCGATCGCGGTGCTCTGGTGACCCCTGTTTCTCAGGTCGAAAGCGCGATGACACATGTGCAGCTTGCCCCGCAGAATATCAAGGTGTTCCTCCACGATGACGTACTGGCTGAGCGGTTCTACGTCCAATGTAGCGATCTTCTTCGCGGACGTGATCGTGAGTGGTGAACTACGGTCCAGGTGAAGCCGGAAACCAGCTGGACACGGCAAGGGCTCTATCACGGCAGTCTTCATAATCACGCGACAGATCTCAAAAGGTTCGTATCTGTCACGTTCATCGATGCTTGCGAAGATTGCGTCGTACAAGGGTTCCATGCAGGCAAACCACATCGTGCACGAGGTTCCACGAGGATCTGGCAGACCCTGCTCGCTTTTTGCTCTAGGATCGTACATGAAGTAGACACCTAAATCCTTCCAAATAGCGAGCATATTTCGATCGATCATCAGAATGCCGGCGCGGTTGTCCTGGAAGAATTTTCGTAGACCTTCAAGTAAAGTCGGAGATGAAGGTTGAATTGCGTTCTTGTCTTTATTGATCTTTTCCGTCTCTTCTGGTTTCTTCTTTTCCTCTTTCGCATCGAGAGCCGCAGCTGTCACCAGACCGCTCACAGTATCAGACTCAATGTCAGCAGTCAGCACGTTGACACCTTCGGAGAAATATTATAAGAATAAAATTGTACGTCAACTTGTATCAAAAATAAATACACCAAAATGCTATTGAACTACCAATCGATTATTTTCAATAATGACCACGAGAAAAACCCACCAACATAGAATACTCTGATAATATCCTTCGGTTTCAACCTCGACTTGGTCGGTCTCGCTTTCCTCGTCTCCCGATGAACTGCGCTGCCGATCGCCAGGATCTCGTCCATGGTTTTCTTCGTCCAGGTCACCGGGCTCTTCACGATCGACATGCCAAGGGCGACGACGCAATTCGCCGCCGTCTGTCGATTGCGCAGCATTTCGGGGAAGATCTCGTCGCCCTGATGGTAGCTGCCGTGAAGAATCGCCCGGGCTTCGCCTTGCAACTTTTTATAAGCGTTCAAAGGCGGCAGATTCGCCGGTCGAATCGCCGGACTAGGATCGAATCTCCACGGTTTGTCCTGATCCAGCACGTCGATCGCGGTGATTCGATAGTCGTCCGTCGTCCCCAGATGACGCAGAAGATACTCCACGAGAAGACCGGCGTCTCTGAACCTGAATATTCGTGGTACCGTCATCGCGTTCTTATTAGTGGACCAGTCGGGTATCAGGACATAGTACGCGTTCTCCATCTTCCACATGGCGATATTTCGATTTCCCCGCGTGATCAACGCGCCGGCGTTGTACTTGTCGAAGAAGTTGTCGATACCGGTTCGCAGATCCTGAATCTTGAGCGATTTCCCGACAAGATTACCCGCTTCAACGCAATCCTTGATTGTTAGAGCAATGCGCCGATTGGATAGGAAGAATTCGCTGATAATCTCGTTCACCAGGGGTATCGAACCCGCACCCAGTCGCTCGACGCATTTCGAGTGCAGTTTGTCCCCGGTAACGATAACTTCGTCAAGGATGGACGGCGTCCAGTATTTCGGCTGATAGACCTTAATTTAGTTTTCACATACATGTTTTTGCATAATCTTATTTCTTCTTCAATCGATTCCTTATTAATTATACATTAATATTGTAAAAAATTTATTTTTTTATAAAAGATGACTTTTTTCCAAGGAGCAATTATTTCTTTTGATGTTGGATAATAAAGCAATTTGATAAAATAATATTCAATATAAAAAAATTACAGGAAACGAGTTCTCTTCCTCTGTTAAATTGTCAATCATTTCGTATAATTTTTGTTTGATTTAACTTTAGAAATTTTAGCAGATCACAATTTCCGAAAGTTTGAGAAAATGAGATTAAGTAAGTATAGAAAGCATGGACGTCCGCAGGAGGCATCTGCCGTTGGAATCAGTAAAAAATTAAGAATTTATGCATATTTAATATTTAAAAAAAAATGAAAATAACAAAGAAAAAAATGAAGAAAGAACAAAAAATTAATTATGCCCCCTTCTGAAAAAAAAATCCGGACACTCATGATAGAAGGGTACCTTGGAGAAGACGACGGCTATCGTAGCAATAGCTGCGCTCTGTTTGCCACGATTTTCCTCGTCGAATCTTTCATCCGTCATGGCGACGTTACCGTTGATGCTCCAGACACCGTCGGCGAGTTTGGGAAAGTGGTGCCACAGATCCTCTCCGGAGGTGGTCTTTTTCACCCGTCGTGCCTCGGCCACTCGCGTTTCGTACGCGTTTTCGAGCGTGACGGAGTCGATGACGAAATCAGTCGTCCTGTTGCGCGACCTGCCGAAGAACGTCAGCCAACGAGGGGATGTCGGTGAACCACATCGTCGCCGCGGCTGCATCCTTGTTCCCGGGTTCGCCGCGAGCGTTTCTGCCTCTAGGGTCCATCGTAAAGAACACCTCGCCCTCTTTCCAGATCGGCATCATGATGTTACCCTGACGAAACACTCCCATCGTATTGTCCTCGAAGAACTGCTGCAGCAGCCCGGTCACGTCCGTCGTTTTTCCGACGATAGACTGCTCTTCGAGACCGATCGATATTCGATTGACACCTATAGTGAAGTCTTCCATAATCTCCGAGGGGAGAAGATAATTCCTAGGCGATTCCTCTTCAGTTTCCGCTTCGGGCAGATTTATTAGACTCTCGCTGGTGAGTTTGTCACCAATCCTCAGGATGTCGTCCACGAGCTCGGGATACCACAGATGAGGATTGTAAAGCTTAGTCATAGCCAAGGTCGTCAGAGAATTGGCGGCCTGCTGCTTGTCCCTTGTTTGCTGCCTGAAGGCCATCTTGTTTCCCTGCTCGATGGTGCCTAACAACAGAGCGCCGGTGTCCCCTAAATTGGAGTAATTGTTCAGATCCGGCTTGATTGGTGTTTGTTTATCCACCTCGATCTCCTCGTCCGTCATTATCGTGCCGATAGATACGTTCTTCAGCTCGTGTATTGTGAAATCGGTATTTTTTAAATCCTGCCCAGCGTTTTTCTTGATGAGGTTCGCCAATGTCGAAAGATCCAATATACGGACCACGCAAGCAGAATTCTCTACGTCTTCTGCCACCGACGATTGACCCAGGTGATCCCGAGGATTCGGATCGAAGTAATAGTAGAACGTTTTCTTATCCTCGTCTTTCACGTCTTCCTCGACTTTCCACACCGCCACCGAGAGTCTTCCCGTTTCGACTATTCCGTACTGTTTGTTCTGGAAGAACTGACGCAGTCCTTTCTCCAAATTGAGCAGCTCAGAATCATCCGATGCCAATAGATCGCCGACGACCGCCGCCTCTTCCACGTCGATGGTGACTTTTCGATTTTTGACGTACAAGTTCCTCTTCAAATCGTGTACCAGAAGCGGCCTTTCGACCTCCTCTTCTATTTCAGCGGGCTTGCACCAGTCATAATAAGCATCGCCATCCCTGATTGCTTCGTCGACAGTCTCGCTGGTCCACTTCTCTGGTGGCGTCTCCCACGCGTTCACCAGAGCCACCACCGGTATGGCAAGACCCTGAAGACCCTGGTTCTCCACCTCGAACAACTCGTCCATGTTCGAAATTTCGCCGCGCAACACCCACGTCTTCCCCGCCATCCCGGGCTGAAATTCATTCCAAGGTCGAGTGCCAGCCAAATCGTCCGCGATCGCGACGTGTCTGATCGTGAATCGGTCGTTTTTCCTCGCCGGGTCGACGTTCTTCAAGATCAGCGCAGTCAATGAGTTGATGTTGGGAAGTCGAATCACGCAACAACTTCCTACGTCCTTCTCGTTCTTCGCGATTCTGACGCCGACGTTATTGCAGGCTTGAGGATCGAATAGATAGTAACAGTCGTCCTGGCTCCAGATCGCCACCGCCATTGATGTCGTCTCGATTACGCCCTCTTCATTCACCAGAAAAAATTCTTCCAGCCCCTGCTTCAGATTTAACACCGATGGCACCTTAGAATTCAGCGTGCCGATCACAGTGATCAGGTCCACGTCTACCACCAATCTACGGTTATTCACTTGGAGCCTCGCGTCATTCAATTCCGCAGCCGTCATCGTCTTTATAGTCGGTTTGTTGACCTTGACGCTAGCGTAAAGCGAATCACCGAGCGTCAAAATCTCATCCAGCTTCGAACTCGTCCATGTCTTCGTCGGGTGCACCTTCTTCGTGGCGATAGCCGCCACGCAATTGGCCACGTTCTGGCTGCCCTTACCTTCGTAGATCTCGCTGCCCTCGTGAGTCGAACCATGAAGAATCGCCGTTTTGCCGGGCAACTCTATGAACGTGGACGGCACGTTGACGCGTATGTCGTCGTAGGAATAGCCGGTGTCGAAGTGATTCCGGCTGACCAGCGGCTCCGCGGCGAAGTGACGATCGATGCTGTAATTCGAGATGACGATTGACAGCGGCTCCTTGCGTATCCTCGCGAGTGCGCGCGACCTGTCGTCCTTGGGCACCGGTTTCGTGCAGTCCGTCTTGTGCTCATTTGACGGATCGATAGATCGCAATACGCTCTTCCGGATCATCGGCAGATTTTCGGGTAGACGATCGATGAAACCGCGACCGATCTGTGTTTTTTCTCCATTTTATTCAAACTTTCTTTGTCTAATTTTTTTTATTCTTACAAAAAATTCTTATATAGGATGTGTTTCAGAATTTTTTAATATTTTTTAAAAGTTTCTTTAAATATATAGATTCTCTGATCAACTTAGAGTTAATTCCTTCTTAGTGAAAATGTTATTATTTTTTCATCCTATATATCTTTGCAAGCTTCAAATTAAAATTTTACTAAAATGCATTCTTAAAATTAATTAAAGAACGAAGTTTTATATAAGCTTGCTCTCTTTTTAATGAAAAGTGATGCTCGATCTCTCGACATTAAAAAAAATCATCTCCAAATATACCAGAAAATCTGTTATTAAAACGACATTCGAAAGCTTTAAAATAGTCGATATATCAGCCTCAGAAAAAAATAAATTATCTGCTATCCTTACTTCCTTGGCGTGTAGCACGGTGACCTTGTCGATGCAGTATCGAGAGTCGTAGCGCTGATCCAGATTCTTCAGCAGGTGATCCGTCAGATCATTCACGCATTTAAATCTCATCAGGCAAGCCGTACCATCAGGACGACGCAGACCGGTCTCGTCGCAGGAAACTGGGTCGTAATACAGGAAACTTTTAGCACCGGGAAATTGTCGCCAGACCGCGACGGAGGTACCCTGGGCGGTGATCACTCCCGAATCGTTGTCTCGTAGAAACTTGTGCAGACCCTGGGCGAGATCGGAGCAACCGATTGATCCGCTCAGGAGATTGCCGTGGATTCCGCTGTCCTCGATGCCGACCAGAATCTTGCAGAGACCGACGTAGAACTCGTTGTGCACCCAGTCGGTCCTCAGGTACTCGTCGTCCTTCAGCCGCGTCTTCAGGGCGCTCGCGCGAAACAGTCTGTCACCGTGTTCCAGCACTTGGTCCACGTGATCCCTCGTCCATTCCTTCGGCTCGAATAGACGTCCGTAAGCGACAGCCACTACCGAACACGGTGCCGCTTGTCGTCCGCGACTTCTGTACTTGAACCAAGGATCGCTCATCGCACGAAAACCTCGAAGGATGAACGAATCTGGCGTGAGAACCCGAAAGCGATGCCATCGTTTCCCGAAATCGTGACGAGGCGAGATCCTCCCTTTTCCTTCGGTACGACCTACGTCACCTTCGCCGACGTTCTCCATTGCCTTTGATCTGCAAGATTGGATCTCTCTTGATATCTCTCGTGCTCTTCATACATTTTATTTCAACTAATTCGAACACACATATTTTTTCTTGTAAAAGTAGAGAAGTTAGTTTGCAAGAGATTTATGTTACGTGAGATTGCTTCACTTGTAAATTTTTTTATAAAAATGATCGAAATTTGTGCAGAAGAGAAGGTACAGTTGTCAAAAAATGTTAATTTGACAGCTCAAAACAAAAGATATCTATGGATCCTTTAGCCTATCTTATCCTGTGTCCCTTTTATTCGGGGAAAATGCTATAGGAGAGAAAAAAATATTTTTATAATCGCACATATGATATATTTCAAAGAGTTATTGACATATTCGAGACGCAAAAGAAATTTGTACGTTTGTTCTTAAAAATAAGGAGATTATAATATATATAAATGAGCGATCAGAATGTAAAGTATACTTAAAACTTTATTACATCAACATATGAAAAACGTAATAAATATTATAAATACACAAGTAGGTATAAAGTAAAGCCGAATACAATCTACTCTTTATTGTAATAATATCAATGTCCTCCTTAACCGTAATCATAGAGTAATCATAAAGAGTTATGTACAGTGTAACGGAAATCAAATTTTGCAGTTTTAATCGATTTCCTTGACAAGTTTGATACACGTGGAATCGGCAACTGTAGTCCACGATTAATCGAAAAATGCTGTAATCTGTCATTGTAACGGTAACAAAATTTTTTTTGATTAGCTTCCACGCAATGATAAAAGCTATTATCTTTTATTTACAACGCATATATCTTTCTTTATGTATATTAATATATGCATATACTTAACTGATCTAATTAGATTATTGTAACAAGTTACAAAAAAATATCTACACGTAAAAATATAGATATATATATATATGTATGTCTATATATATATACATATAAACACGCTGTAATATAATGAACTCTACTATATATACAATATATATACTATATATGTAATATATATGTATATATATGCATATATATCATATATATGTGTATATATAGTTATTTCTTATGTCTTATATACTAAACATCAACGAGAGACCCTTCCGTTAACAGAAGCCTTCCCCTATCATGTGTGCGTTTAAATATATCATTTTTTATAATATACTATATATCCGTATACGTATATACACATATCAATTTTCGAGAATATATCCTTTGGCTCGCACTTTTTCTTTCGTTTTTTTTTTATCCCATTCGACAAATCTAAAATATTATTCTCCTCGTAAACGTTGGGCCAATCTAAGCTCTACACATCGAGGTTTTTTTCGCCGCGCGTGAAACGTAAATTCGCCCCGAAAAACGAGCGATAATTAGCACAATGCGAATATGCATTTCACGCGTGTACATCTATCTATTTACATAGATAAATGCGCAACAACACATATTCATCTGTGTAAAATATATTATATATATATAATATATATCTATAATATTTAAACGTGTATGTTTTTTTTTTCGTATTCGCTTGAAGTATCCATTCGTGATTAACGCGCAATCGTTTCTATTACACGCGTGTGTGCGAGTCGACACCAGTGCATCTATATATGTACATTATATGCACACATTTCAAAAATATATCCTTAAATTATCGGCATTATCTGTTTCGCGTCGGAACTGCTGCTGTTGCTGCACGAATGCTTCAGCTAAAGAGCCTTACCACGAGAGAGAACCACATTGATTTTTTTTTATTAAAATATATGTTCAACAGTTACACGCATCTATGATGTCAATGTTAAGAATAAACATCAGGTGCGGTCGTAAGAGACACGCAAACACTCGAAATTGCGGATCCGCGGTCGAGCTATTATATTATATTAAGACCCCGAGATCACAGGATCTCTTATTCTCTTCCTTTTGTTTCATTTATCATCACAGACGGAAAAGATAAGAGTTAACATTAATATATTCTACCAAATAGTGTTATCGCAATTCCTTTCTCTTATCATTCTTTCACCATTTTACTAATTTTTCGCACAAAATCATCGAACGCGTTCAACCGTAGTCGGGAAGTAATTAAAAGATAATTACGAATTAATTCTGTATATAACTTTAACGCATCTTTTATACTTGTAAAAATATAGACTTGCTTGTAAGCCTCGGCAGAAAAAACCGCGCCGTCAAGAATTTTTATTATTTTTTCCAAAATTATATACAAGGAAAATTTAACGAACAATGATGATGAGTTGCAAGAGTGCGTTCCATGTACTCGATAAAAAATTTAACAATGCGCGAACAGAATAACAGATGTGTTCTTAATTTAAATTATGATTAAACCATTGCTTAGCACATTTAAAATACACGCGCACGCACACAGACGCATACACACGCACGCACATATTTCTTTCATTGGACGCTAGAAAAAACGAACGGCCACACAACTCGTTATCGCTTTGTACCTACGTGTACATTATTAAGTGAGATTCACAACATCTTCGCGCATCTTTCCACTCGTTCAAAAAATTGCAAACATTCTTACACGAAATTATAGTAAACAAATGTCGCTCACTTTCCTCATACAAGAGAAAGAGCGGGGCAAGAGGCGTAAGGAATATCGCGTGGAAACAATGAGAACGCGAGAAGAACGAAGGAAGAGTGAATCGTGTACGAAAGATCGATCGTGTACATCAATGCCTCTGCATGTAAGATTGCCCGATTTCGCACAATTTGCGTGTTACATCACTTCACCGCATATGTATATGTATGTATGTATATATATGTGTGACAACATTCGGTGTATATGCACAAGCGTACGATTTTATTCCGTGAAAACGTGAATGCGGCATGTTCTTCTCTCGGTACTTTCTTCCTTTTATTTATTTTTTTCTTTATATACTTTTTATACTTTTGCATGACATCGATTAAATCCAACTTGAGATGTGTCCTGTTATTCAAGAATTACTATGGAAGATTGCCTAAGAGAAAATGTCATCAGAAGTTTTTATGAATACACCTACCCAAATCCGTGGCACCTATGTTTGAATCGACAATAATTATATACATATGCAGGCATATAAATGTAAATATATAAATATATTATATAAGTTATATAAATATATTATATATATATATATATATATATATATTATATATATATATATATATATATATATATATTTATATATAGTGTATATTTATATATAGTGTATATTGTACATATATATGGCAGGTTCAAATTCCATCCGGTAATATATCACATAATCTAATCTGGACATCCTCAAGAGATATTAATTTAAAAATTGTTGTCAACGCCAATAAGATAATTAATTGCAATAATGGAGATCATGCCACCTCGCAACTCGATATGCTTTTATTTTATTTTGTGCTATATAAACTAACATTTTTACTATTGAACGCTTCTGTTTTGGTCCCACGAAATTGTACAATTGCTTCTAGTACTGGGATACTTTTCTCCGACACGAATAGTACAAAGAAAACAATTTCGAGGATAATCGATAAAAGTGAAACGGTAATGAGAATATGCATACGTCACCCGCGTTGGGTACTTTTGGCAAATTTGTCTGCGAGATCGTTTTTCACTGGAATAATTCGTGCCGCGAATGCAAAATCAAAGCCAACGACGTCTAGATATTGGAAGTCGAGATGTTAGAATGTGGAGAAAGATTCGTATGAAGGAAGAATTTAGATTTCGCCTTCCTGTTTATTTATATACTATATAATGATTCGCTAGATATTACAAATACTTCTTATACAAATATCTCTTACTAGTTTCGAGTTTTTCTACAAACATGTATGTTTGTCCTAGGTTTACTTATTTAACGTATTTTACTTTCGATTTGTTGTGCGGCTATTTGAAAATACAAACGCGCATTTCATTAAATACACGTCAATTTGTGTGTATTAAAGTCTTGAAAATCTTCCTCCATCCGAATCTGATAAGAAACTATTATCATAAACTCGATTCCGTCGTTCTCTATCTACTCTTTATATCGTATATAAATCGTATAAAAATCAAGCGAAAAATAAATTCGGGCCGATTGGACGATGGCTTTACGTGATAGTGATAGTGAGAGTAAGAGTGAAAGTGAGAGTGAATGAATGAGTAAAAAAGAGGGAGAGTATTGTGTCTGAGAGGTCACGATTGGTTTTACAAAGAAGTGAACGACATAAAGCATCACATGCTTCAACAAACGTATGGTCGCTCTTAAGGAACGATCATTTGTCCCATATATATATATATCTTTCTCTAGTCCATATTTTTACCTCAACGTTTTAACAAGCCTAAATGTGTATATGCAGATTGTGTGTGTGTATGTATATATATATGTATGTATGTATATAATATATACAACGAAAGTAACTTTTTTGTTTTTAACAGCCTCTATCATGAAGTCAAGACAAGTATTAACTATCTCGGTTAGGGTGCTTGGCAAGAAACCGTCGAGGCCAGGGTAGAGGCCAATCATATTGTCGTGGCACCGTGCCGCCTACATTCTTCTCGAAATACTTGAAGATATGGAACCACCAGAGCCGGGCCAAAAAGTTGTTTGGTCCATATTGCTGCAAATGTTTCATTGTTCTTATACGCAACAGTAATATCAAAATACAAACACGCGTTTATAAATTATTATATTGCATATGACAAATTAATTAAAATTAAAGTTTATCAATGTTATACAATAAATATTATATTCATATTTATAATATAGTGATATAATCAATATTAATTATTAGATTAATTGCTACTGGAATTGTATCGATTATCAAATCTTGAAAAAAGACACTTTTATCGTAGAGAACTTTCGTGCGGACACCAAAGTAGAACGTACCTTAAGATTTGGGTTGTTGGCCAGCGTGTGATAAATATACCACAAGCGTGTAGTAACATAATACGCTATAAGTACATCCACGGTGTAGTGGCCGTGAGCTACCAAAACCATAATTACCCCGACGAGCACCGCCAAACCCGCTCCCCAATGGATCGGTTGACATCTCTTTGGAGAATCTGAAGTGCGTTATAGTCGTCAATTTTTACCGTCGTGCCTTCGTGTTTTTATCCTTTCTCAACAAAGAGGAAAATACGTACATTCCTTAATGATTAGATAACTGAGCACGAGTACGACCGTGTGTCCGCTGTAAATGTAATCCCCGCAGTAAGTGTGCTTGCCGTTGATAGACAAGCCGAAGCCTGAAATGAGCTGCAGGACCCTCTTCGTCACAAGTAGCGGACTGGTGTTGTTCGCCTTCGGACTGCAGTAGTAAGTCTTACTGGCGATCGGTAGGACCGTCACGTACATCGTGACACTTCTCATCATGTAGAGCAACCCCATCAAGAGAAATACTCGTCTAACTACTATAAATCTGCAGAAATCAATATTTTATTTGTCAGCAAAACCTTAGTCTTTGTTAACATATTCATTCATGCATCTTCTACGTCGCGTTCTTACGTACCTATGCTTATGGAAAATAATAAAAACCATGGCGCAGTTGGACATGATCATGATCAGGACTTCTGAGACATTGAGCGCCCAATCCTGCGCGACAACGTTGTCCAACACTACGTCGGGAAGCGGACCATACGCATTTCTGTCTGGGACACGCTCGTGCACCATCGCGAGGGAAGCCGTCGTCAGTATAAAGTTGACGACCATAAAGAGAAATGCTGAAAGAACAATGACTGATCAGTGTTTTCTGCCTAGATAAAAGTATATAATTATATCATCATCTGAATGAAAATTGCCTCATTTCATCTTTATTCAGATATCAAAGTAAATTATTATTTATATAATATATCAAGTATATAATCATATCATCATCTAGATGAAAATAGCCTCATTTCATCTTTATTTAGATATCAAAGTAAATTATTATTTATCAAAATTTTCCATTATCAAAATTTTGAATTATCTCCACCTTAAATAAAAGATGGGATTGTCTTCAAATTAATTTAATACAAAGTTTAGGAAGTCTACATCGATATAGACATAAAATCATCTGTCAAATTATTTATTTAAAAAATTCTTGTTTTTATTTATAAATGTATTGTATAATTTTTTTCATATCCTAAATTGTTTTATTCAAATAAAAAAAAACGCTTTTATTTATTTTAATTTCATCTTTTATCTGGGTAAATTTGAAACCATCTCATTATCATTTATTTGATTTATATTTATATTTTATTTTATCTTTATTTAAAGAATTTCGAAAGTTATCTCACAATGGATATCTTTTAGCGTGCTTTCTTTCTCTATTTTAATATAAACAAACATGCTACAATATTTTCTTTCGTACGCTACTTTTCTTCCCTTTTCAGCATATCTTTGAGAATAACTGCGGTATTAATTGACTCTGTCATGCAACGACGATCCGTGGTCGTAACAGATTCTCGGTAACGGTACTCGTGAAATCCGTTTTGTGCATTTCGCATGCGTCCAACTGCTCGTTTCGATTAACTCTGATGCAAAAAGAGCCGCCGAGATAAACCCGTGCGGGCTCTCTCGGAAAAGAGGGGATCGATCGATGGGAGGTTCTCGTACGAGATCAACCTGCGCGAGAGTGCCTGGTTATATTATAACTGTGAGCGAATATACCAGGCCATCTAACGACCTCGATCTCGATGAATCCCTCCGTAACGAGCGAACGTCACAGAAAGGCGAACCTGGAGAGGCACTCTGAGATCGCCGGAATTAGCCGGCAAGTCTTAGATAACTCCGCGAGAATTCTCTACTTATTGCTTAAACTACTGACAATGAGAAAAATCCAGTCGCGGTTATACATGTAAAACCATGGAAATCGATAAGCGAATCGACCGCATATAGAGATAATTTGTTTCAGAGAACCGCGCTTTTGTCAAATAAATTAGACCGTATTTCGAGACAGAAACACTCTCTTATAGCGAATTCGATTAGATGCACTAGTATGCACTGACAATGAGTGCATATAACCACACACAAGTTTTCAATGACATAAGTAATTAAAAAAGGAAAATAATCTCGAAAATAATTAATAGTAAGAGCCATTATTATTTTTGTTGATATATGAATAATGATAATAATAGATCTTATTATTAATTATTTTACTTTTTTAATTACTTATGTCATTTTAAAATTGTGTGCTTTATATGCACTCAGTGCGCAGTAGTGCATCCAACCGAATTCGCTATTAATTAGAGACCGAGAGAGAAATACATTCCTATACAGAGAGAATTTTCTCTTAAAATTTAAATCATGGTAATCGGGAGATAATATAATACTGGGAGAATTTTAAGAGTTTCTCTGATTAATATTTTTACCATAATAAAAAATATTAATATCTACCATGATAACATATAAAATATATTCAATTAATTTTACTATGTACATATTAATGTTTTTTTATTGTGGTAAATATATTAATTAGAAAAACTCTTATATAAAATTCTTTTTCAAGGTAAATTCTAAGAGAACATTCTCTCCGTGTATCTAATATCAAAATTGCAATATAAATCACCGAGATTTATATTTACATATTGCACCGCAATTATTTTTCATTAATTAGTTATGTATAAATGTATCTTTCTTTTCCTTGTGTTTAGTAAAATTTCAGTTTTGATTTTTATTAAAATTACATCATAGAGATAAATAGCAAACCATATAAAAAAAGAACTAGAGTTTGATATCATTTTCTAAACAAAGTCAATTGACTTCTCATAAGTAATATAACTTTGTCAAATAATATAAATATTTTTCAAGACTTTTTAAGTCTTCGCTTCATAACTTCTTAAAAGAGATAACGCAAAAACAAATTAATTAATTAGATTTTAAAAAAACCGGTAATTAAAACCGGTATACCTCTTATTAGAAATAATGTGAATTTAATTCGCTTTATCGGTTCAAGTTTCTAAAAAACAGAACTTGCTAAAAAATTTGAAAAAAATTACCTAAACTACGATTATAATGAAAATTCACAGTCTTAATGAAGTTTCATTCGCGTTGATATTATATTGCTAGATTCTTCATATTTTTTTTTTAAATAAAGATACATCTAATTCTTTCCCTTCTTAGAGAAGGGATTGTCATTAAAATAAATAAAATTTTAAAATAAATAAATAAAATAAATAAAAAACAAATAAATAAATAAAATAAATAAATAAAATAAAAAATATAACGCTTCTTACCAAGAAAGGTCTTCCACTTTTCCTTGGGGAAGCGCGGCTCCTCGCGAAGGGGTGCTGGTATGTCGATCTTGACAATACCGCTGCCGGAACCGTTTGGTATACCAGGATGCCTGCCGAGACTCTCGATATCCTTCTCATCCTCATCGTCCTCGTAGTAGTCCGAGCCCGAAGCCACCCCCGAGGACCACTTGTCTTTGCTCTTGGACAGCGGCGCGCCAGGCAACAACGGTTGCCGTTGATAAACGTCGCTGGACTGAGCCATCCCGCTGCTACTTCCATCAACAGCCGCTTCGTCCCTCTCGTGGCCCTCCCCGGCGCCCAACGGTCGATCGAAGCTTCCGTAATCGTTATGCAAACTGGTGGCCTTGGGATCCAATACCATCCTACAGAAAAGACAAGTCGAGCTGTCCTAATCGAAGAACTTGAGATCCGCGCCTTAGATTCTATAAATCATTTCGCCCGAACATTCACGAAGTGCTAGCGAAACGAGAAGCTGATCTTGGCACGTGCTGCTTCATCGCGTGGAAGTAGTATCGAACTGTATATAATATTGCATGCAAATTCGCGGAAGGGAATATCAAGGGAACTGCCTTTGAAACAAGAGTCTCGCTTAGCAATGTTATCCTATTCCGTCGTATATTATCATCCATGTTATTCAATTCTCATTAGTGTAATCTCTTATCAGATCATGAAGAGCGATCGATCGAAAAGTTTTAAAAAAGTTTTATGAAAAATTTTTTTTTTAATTCGCATTTAATATATAGCTCGATTCTTTTCTCGTCGCCCGAGAATCGAAGTTTATTCCTGACATAATCGACTAAACGCTGATCAGGGTCTCCCCGATCGTCGCACCGATACAGCTGATATTACACGTGACACAGTTTCGCAAACGATGCACATTTACCCGAAGAGGCGTCCATCCGCACGCGTCACGCCCCGTAAAGCGCGATATTTTTAAACATTTATCGTCGCATAAAGGGAAAAGGTTATCACGAAGTGAAAAGAGAATTCTAAATCCGATCGAAACCGATTCGGCGATCGTTCATCAGACAGAAGCGAAAGTGAATAAGCGCGATGCGAAATGGCGTGGATATACCTTAACCGGAAACGGATACGATGCGCCGGTATTTTACCGGAAACAAGGTGACAATTAGGCATACATACATATATGTATATATAATATAAAATATATATATATATATTTTTTTTTCCGACCAGAACAATTAGTCACGCTCGGGTAAAAAAAATTTGTATTCTCTTACGTAGCACTTTTTTTATGACAAGCGTCCGTACTTTCTCCAGTGAATAAAAATATATTCGAGCGTGACGCGACGAATTTTTTTATTCTCTTGCGTAGCATATTTTTATGCAGAACCCGTTTCATCTTTTATACACATTTCGGATTTTTTTTGCACCAACGACAGACAAATTCGCGATCCCACAATCGGACACCCTTTAAACGCGACGCTTTTCGCTCGGCGAGCGAATAGCTATTCCACGAGTATCGGGATTATGTGTCCACCTGGGACATGAATGTTTAATCATCAAGGACCGCAGCTAAAGCGATAATAGGTGATTTCATGGGAAAGACGACGGCTGCACCTCCGCCTAGTAATTCTAATGTTAAGCGTTAAGGCTGAACATCGCTCGCGCCCGCGTTTATTGAACGAATTACGGCTCGACGATGCAGAAAAGTGGTAGTTTGCGCTCATTGTAGTTCGTCGAGTGTCGAGAACGCTCGCGTCAAGTGATTCGTGTTACAGTACACAATTGTACAACGGCGACAAACGAGGCATAGAAACGATAAAATATATAATATTTAAAAAAAAGAAATCTTCAAAAAAATAAATACGATGCCATAACGCGATCCCCTTAACTATACGTTCCAAATTATACTGCAATCGGGAAAAGAATAACTCCTCTCGTGCAAAAATAAATAGGAAACAGAATATAATTTAATTCATAATTTATAATAAAATATATAATTTATAAAAAATGTAAAATCAGAAAGATTCTATTCTACTTTTTCAGAAAGAATTATCTCCTTAATTTTTTATTATAACACAATTTCGAAGTTCATATATACATATACCTATGTGTAGTCTTTTGGGGAAAAAAACATTTTCTCTCATATCTGCAGTATCTTAAAAGAAATTTTAATTTGCATCTCGATTATAGAAATATGTATATAAAATTTTAAAACCGTAAAAGACGATATTTACCGAAAAAAGATCGACTCCAAATTGATCGAGAAATCCGCTATTAACAGGATAAACGCGGCAGAAATGGGACACCCAACAACACGATCCTCTTTATGACTCGGCGTAAAAGGTGTGAGTTTCTAGGACGAGTCTCAGCGCGGAAAGACCTTTTGTCGGGAAACGAATTCCCAAAGCGGATATTGCTTTTATAAGGTCAAAAGGCGGATTCGTCGGAATCTGCTCCTCAACCAATGCCGATAAGCCGCAATGACTTTTTTTTTGTCTCGATAACGACCCTTTTAACCCTTCTCAATAACAGGATCTCGTGGGCGACAATTCTCGAATGAAAAAGAAAATCGATGCTCTTGAAATTGCGATGATTATTCGGATTCCGCCATTATAATGTCGTTCAATTTTCGCATCGCGAATCGTGACTTTTACGAATTAAGAGCGAGAAGAAACGGCACGAGAGATGACGTTCGCGCAGGAACTGCTCGTCAAAAAGAGCAGTCGAATGATTAACCCTTGTTTACGTGTGTAATAAAGGGCTCCCTTGAATAGGCTTTTAGGGAGAAGAATACAGTACCGAAAATAATACCGGGAACTCTGATTGCGTCAATTGATCCTGATTAAAAATCCTTCGTCCACGAAAGATTTTACATCTTAGAAATTGGAGGAATTTCGTGTCGTGACTCTATACATATATGATTTTTCACCGAAAATTAGAAACCGCATCGCAGGCACCTTTAGCCTTCATTTTCCAGTAAATTTAATTCCGACACTTCTTCATTCATGCAATCGCATAATATATTTAAAAAGGCCAGTGAATATGTAGGGGTGCTTAGAACGCGACTACAGTTCATTTGCATAACAATGCGAGTTGTTGTGGGGATAATGCTACGCAGAACAATCTACAAGTTCCACTTTACAACATTCGTATGTGTGGGTGTAGGTATGTGTGTGCATGTGTGTGTGTCGCCCCTGTTTTATTCTAATAATTCATAGTGCTCATTAGCACCATATTTCATCATACATATACCTGCAACCGAGAACTTGCGCCAAGTTTCTGCATGAGAAAGTCGAAAGTTGGATGCACGAAAGTTATAATCGTCATCGGCAAAATATACCGCCTGGAAACAATATCGGTTTCTCGATTTCAAATCCTTCGAAAAATTTCTCAAACACTTGGAAAGAAGACTCAAATAATTCGATCGTTCCATTTTCCTTCGGTCATTAAATTCCGATTTACGCTTTAATTGTATATTATTCGATATTGTACATATATAGAAAACTTAATACCGGCTCTTAAAGGCGGATTATTTACTTATTCATTTAGACATACACACAGACATTCGTTTCTTTATAAGACCTCTACATGCCGCTCTAATATATGTAATATGTAAAAAGACTCAATAGAGAATACTTTCCCAGCAGGTGGACGTATTCGCACAACTATACATATAATATTCGAGAAACGTGTACGATGCTGTCTAAATCCATTAACGCGGAAGTCTACGGCGCAAAAAGTTTTGCGACAGTCAGGCAGTTATCATAACTATTACGCGATAGTCGCAATGTCAAAGTGCAATACGTCATATTCACAATAATTTGCGCCCGCAATTTATATTGCGGGACGATAAACGAGTCTTTCCGACGTAAAACGCGCGCGGCCCTGTCAATATAAATGTCATCCAGATCGAGATTTATATAGGCAATTCTATATTTGAACGATTACGCGAGAGCTCCATTTATCTCGGAAGACCTTCGCGGAAAAATTCCACGAAAGAATTCGCATATTACTTATTAATGGTCATTAGAGGTAATATAAATTGCCGATTAAAGCATAATTGAGGTGTATTGATAACAGGTCGAGGACGCGGTTCAATAATACTTTTGCTTCGCAAATAAATAAATAAAAGTCACTTGTGCGCATAAAAGAAATTATTTCAAAGGCGGCGCACGAGAGCGCGAAAAAAAATGGAAGGAAATAATTTACAAACATAATAATTAGTTTTATGCAAAGGAAAATTCTCTTACCTTATCTACTGAAAAATTAAAAGATAACGTGTGTAATTGTAGAATCCTGACCTTCAAACTTAATCGATCACATTGTATACGATGTGTTTGCGAATAACGCAAGGTAAAAATACACCGATTGATCAAGGAACGAAATGTGATTTGATTTATAGGCCAATAAATTAATAATATGCGAAATGCGACGTCCATTAATTTAACGAGACAAAAGAAATGTGATTTACGATCCGAAAATCGAATACGTTGTCTCGCGACAATCAATCATTCGGCACTCGCGATTTACATAATTACGACTGTCATAACCATGTGTTTGCTTTCGATCTAGGTGCACTTATCTTCGCGATAAAGCAATCACGCAGACGCGGTCTACGATATAGCTAAAAAAATCTAGCTACGACAATAATATAAATACATATATCGCGCGCGCTATTAATTCAACAATGCTCTTAAATTAAATTAAACTACCTCAAATTACTATCCCATCGCGGGTCGCCGACTACGTAATACATAGATATAATTGCACGGAACTGTGCGATCTTTTCGTTGCGTAAAATGGAAAATTGCAAGTTTGCTGATTGCAAGTTCTCGAGAGGTTTCTAGAAAATATAACTGAAAAAATTCTTTTTCGCAAACTTTGCCGCGCACAGCAGCAGCTGAACATTTACATAAGAAAAGTTGACTTGTTTACATAAGAAACACGTCGAAACTGATTTGACGTTGGATTATATTGTTGCGCGCGAAATGACTTTATCGATGAAACCTAACACTAACTAAATCGGCTTACATAATGCATCACCACATTCTATTCGCTTCACAAGATAGTATTATCTCTATATTTCTAAATATGAAATTATGCATGATTTCTCTGGTGAAAGACCTCCTTATTTAAAACCGCGCGAGAGAAATATATAAGTAAAATATATATATATCAGAGAGATTCTTACTCGCTTCTTAAATTCTTATCGAATTTTATATCCCGATTATTCCCCTTTAAAAATTTTCCCACACCGTGGAATTAATCAAGAGAAATTTTCTGAATGTGAGAAAATCGCGAGGATATCGTTCGACTTATTTTTAATCCTCCCGATATAATTGTTCATTGTTTTGACGTAGTAGGGTCACGGAAACTCGGCGCGGAATCGATCGGAGTTCAATCACCGCTGTTAAGAGAGACGGTTTAACGAGCCGATATCAGAAAACTCATTAATAAGACATTCTTACAATCTTACTCTTACATACGTCAGGTCTCTGACTCACACTGAATAATTTATCATAAAATTTCTTACAAAGAAATCGCTATAAAAAATATCAATTACTAATACGCATTCCGCGAAAAAATATCGAACGATTTTCGGTAAACTGACACTCGTGAGAGGTGTCGACTGAGTAAGACTTTTTTTTAACTTGTGATTGTATATAAAAAAAAAACGCGAAATTGGCGTGTTACGGATACGTGTCAGGGATGCTACTCTGATATTATCGCGGAAAATAAATAGTTTCAAACGTGTGTTTAACGAAAAATAAATATTTTCCTCGTATTTTGTGTCTTCGTTATTAGACGTTATTTTCCCGTAAAATAATAGACTTAACCAGACAAGTTTTATGAGATAAAGAGTTATCTGACTGCATTTCAATGTATGTAATAAACAGCTGATTACGTCACGTGGTAAAATCACGAGAAACTAATTACTTCTATTTTTACGTTTAAACGTTCAACATCTCTTTAGAATTTCATCTTTATATTATATATATATATATATAAATTATATATAAATTATTAATAACTTCAATTAATTAATCATAAAATAATTTAATTCATAATTTAAAAAAAAGATACGAGATATAGGTCATTTTGACCGTGTTTTTTCGTTCTTTAAAATAAGTGTCACGCATATAATTATACGATTTTTTTACTCTTACTCTTTTTATTATACTTTATCACGCGCGGTTTGCTTTTTATGACTTATTGTACTTTCAGCACGAGAATTTCTGCATCGCGAAACCGATGCAATTACATCACGAATGAACTGCCTAACCCGCGTGACTCATTTCCTCTTTCCTCGTAACTGATTCACTACGATGAAGCCGGCTATCGGAGCTACTAATTGGCTTCCGATCGTAAAAATAAATGACTGAGGTGTCGCGTAGCGGCGCCAAAGTAAGATACTTATAGTAAATAAATTTTTTATGTCACGTCGAAGGACGAAGGAAATGAAGCACAAGCTTATGAGAATATTGTATACACCTATACGTCATGTCAAAGAATGCGACTATACTGCTTAGGATAAATGCCTATAACATGAGTTTGACTCATCGGAAGCTGCATTGAAGAAATTCTTACAATTAATGATTCTACAATGTGGCTAGAAAAAATAGAACAATTTAACTAATAAACGACTAAAAATCGAAACTAATAATTAAAGTTTTGTGAAACTCTTGTGAGACTCTTTGAATAAAAAATACCGTGTAATAATACAATTACAGAAGTTTGTTATTTTGAATCTAGAAAATGACACAGTGGAGCGACTATAGATTTAATAGTGAATCATCGTATAATTTTGGAGTCGATATACATATATAAACGTTCTAGCTGTAGCGTTCACACAATAAGCACTGCTTGTATATGTATACATATATATGTATATATATACACATATATACATATATGCGCGGATAATTATATTCGACAAGAGCTGCCGCAAAATTCGTAAAGTCAGAAAGAAAAATTCACAATATATACGGCTTCCATCGGTTTGCTTGCTTTGCCGAGCGGATATTTATGCGGCTTCCAAGTTTAAGTTCCCTCTCGCTGGCGAATAACTGTGCACGTTGTAGATTTAATCAATTTATATCGTGTGTGTATATATATACATATAAATATAAATCACGCACATTTGTCGAATATATCTGTATTATCGCGTATTTCATAAAGAACGATCTGGCATTACACGTGAATATAAAGCGTGCGTTATAGATATGTACGCGATCGGCATGTGTTGTCAATAATCAAGTTGATAGCGAATGATATGCCACGTGGAATATTCTATTACCGCGAAAGAATTGATGACGAATCTTGATGTAACGATCGGGGAAATGTGTCATGAGAATAAAGGTCAAATTGCTCCGATATGTAAATCCATTAACTAACCGTACAACTGTCTTTAATTAAGGTTAACGATATTGAAATCAAATAATTATCGTCGATGTGTGTTACAAGGATATAGGATCAATGATAAATGATAAATGATTCAGTTTTATTATTCAAACTATTCCTCTCTCTCTTTCTCTCATTCGGAATATTTCTAATTCTAATTAAAAACTTGTCAAGAAAAGACTGATATATAAAATCGATTCGTTAAAGAAAGTTCGTATATAGTTCGTAGCCGAAAGAAAATCGAATATCTCTGGTTTACAAACCGTGCCTTATATATTGGCTTATTTTATGATCCGCTGTTTCGACAGTCTAAATATCGAGAGACCGTAATCAAACCCCGAGAATAATAAATATGACATTTGAAGCTTGCGTATTCTATCAGTCAGCCTAAATAATAACTTTCACTGAGATTTTTGATAAAATATATATATAATAGATAAAGAATATCGGGTGGTAAAATATGTTAAAATTGAAATAAATCTTTGTTTTACGATTTTTCTTTTTTACGATTAATTATAATTATCGGTTTCACACATACACACATATTTAATTACCTTTGATGCAGAAATATACGATCGCAAATTATATTGACGAAAAATTGGAAATAGATACATTTTGATTCGTTTGATTAACCCAATTTTAAAAAATCTTCGTGATTTTGTATGCTAATCCAAGGATTTTTTCTCCGAACAAGTATATCAATGAAAAACACTAATGATACGATAATTATCTCCTCGCTATTAACAATGCAAATTCATTACAAAAAGTTGACCTTTTCTGTGATTAATTTTGCCGCGCGCGTAAACATATAAATCATCGTCGCGTTATATAAGTATTCCTATGTTATTAAGAAACGTCACCTGGAGAAAAATCCGCGCGATATCCGAAGAAGAAGATGCGGAGAATTGATTTAGCCGGACATATCCGTCGCGAATAACTGGTAACGACAGGAACGCTCGGTATCGACTGTTCTTACTCACACGTCGAGAAAAAAAATCGTTTGCAGAGGCTTCATGCTGCCGCGCCACATAATTACTACGGAATGGAAAACCGTGCGAATAAAACCGAGAGAAACACAGAGACGTAGAGGGAGACGGACTACCAGAGAGAGGGAAACGACGGTAACCGTGGATCGTACAGGGGAAGGGAGGCACGAGAGCAGGGAATCCGAGGGCAGGGCCACACAATCGAAATGAAAGGAGCCGAAGGTCAAAATAGTTACGAATAAATAGTAAATAAAGTTTTTATAAGAGAGAATTTGTCAATGCAATAATATTAAAAAAACTCCGGGAGAAGAAAACCGCACGGCATGTAAGGACACGTAAAGCGTCGTAAAAATGTCAACCGCGCAGTAAATACCAGAAAAGGATATATACTCTCTTAAATAGAGTCGATGTATGATAAACAGTGGTTTCAGTTACAAGTATAACACTGCGAGAGACCCCACTGAAAAAAATCAGTTGGCTGGCTATGGCTGTTTCAGTCAGCGATATATTTAGATTTGTCTTATATTTTAATTTTATATGTAAAATAAATTCATAGCAATATTATTTTTGAGCAAGAATTTTGTTCACTTTTTGTGGAATTTTTTTTTAATTTGCCAGATTTTAGAAGTAAAATTTAATTCTGAATTTTAATACTAATTATAGAAATCTTACTGTTATAACCACAGTGTAAGAGAAGCAAAGTGAATGTTTTCTGAAGCTATGTAAAAAAACCTCATCGATCTTCGATGAAATCTTGTCACTGTATAAGTATAATTAATGACATTTTCACCGATTCCATTTAAGAGAATAAAATCGATATATAAGAAAAGAGAAGGATATATAAGAACATGTGTATAAGAAAGGATTTATAAAAACATATGTATAAAAGAAGGATACATATTTAGAACGTATGTATAACAGAATATTTTAGCATAAAAAATAAAGGACATATGTGAGGAGAGAAACAGACCTGGGAAAATACGAGTTGAATAATTAAACATATTTGTGTGAGAAAGAAAGATCGTGGTGTCGAGAAATATATATACAAAAGAAATATCGTATTGTTATAGAACGTACGTGACATGACGAAAGGAATCATTCTGTTCGAAATCGAGAGTGAAAAGAAAGGTCAAATTGGTTGAAGGCCTTATACGAGTGGCCGCTGTTCCAAAAATAAACGTTAGAGAGTTCGGCAATTGCGTGCACAATCATTCGCATTAATTCACGGCGATAAGGCGAAAAATTCCCTCCCTTCCCTAATAATTACATAGCTACATTTATCGAACGAAACGCGAATCGGGGGGAAAAATATGCCTTCGTTCATCGCAAACAAAGAAACTCGATATTCTGTAATAATAATAGTACATCATTGATTTCGCGATCCTCAAATTAAAAAAAGTAGATAGGATAATATATGCAAAAAAAAAAAAATATATATATATATATGTATAATTAAAAATACCGACACACAAGATCAAACATAATAGAGACTATTAAAAAAAGAGATTTCAGGATTTGGAAGAATTAATCTTTTTTTTTTGCTAGAGATAAAAGTGATTTTTGTTTGCCAAAGGATTAAAAGCAGTTATGAGATTTTCTGACTCTTCTAATCATTTTACACACAAGTATTGAGATAATATTATCTAAAAATCTAAAGAATGTAAATAATTTATGATATTTCTAAAATAGATATATATTATATACTCGAGATATTTTTCTCTAATCTGACGATATATGTATATATCCTATATAAGATATGAGATATGATAAAAAAGATAAATATATTCTCCACAATACATATTCTTCGAAGAAAAATTTCGTAAAACATTTCAATATAATCTAACGACATACATATATGTCGTCAGATTATATTTAAATGTTTTACGAAATTTTTCTTCGAAGAATATGTATTGTTTTGGAGAATATATTTATCTTTTTTATCAATCTCATATTTTATATAGGATATATACATATATCGTCAGATTAGAGAAAAATATCTCGAATATATAATATATATCTATTTTAGAAATATCATAAATTATTTACATTCTTTAGATTTTTAGATAATTTTATCTCAATACTTGGGTGTAAAATGATTAGAAGAGTCAGAAAATCTCATAACTGCTTTTATATACATATTCTTCGAAGAAAAATTTCGTAAAACATTTAAATATAATCTGACGACATATATGTATGTCGTTAGATTATATTGAAATGTTTTACGAAATTTTTCTTCGAAGAATATGTATTGTCTTGGAGAATATTTATCTTTTTTATCATATCTTATATAATACTGTAAGAGACATGATAAAAAAAATTAATATTCTTCAATACATATTCTTCGACGAAAAATTTCATAAAACAGATTTAAATAATCTTATTTTAACTCATACAAAGATATAATTTTATGCAAAAAAAATATATATATAAGCATTACTATTTATATTATTAAATCACTTTTATCTCTGGCAAAATTAATTTTACTTTTCTGTGTTGTTACACATTTTTTTCATAAGTGCTATCCATCCTCTGAGCCTTGAACGCTTTTTAACGCTCTATATAAACGTATGAAGAAGCGAAGAAAATGTTCTAAATATGGTTTTTAAGAGATCTAAATGCGCGAGAACGCGCACCGCAAAGGCACAGTTATTTACATTACACGTTCACGGTTTTCCCTCTCGTGCACGTGCACTTGGCGAGTGCGCGCGCACTTGATTACACAGGTGGTTCGCGGCGACGATCTAGCGTTATCTGACTGGCTGAGCGAGCGGATCCTTTAGAAGGGCGCGCGATCGATCGCGAAGGGTGCCCCGTGCGTGCCTCGATCACGGTCACACCTTCAAAAGGTGGAAAGGACCCTCGCGATAAAATTCGACGTTGACTAAAGTCTACAAAAATATGCTATCTAATATAGATCGCGAGGTGTGTTCGCGCGAAGAACATAAATTAAAGCGAATATTCGTGACAACTGGCTATATTTGCGAGAGTCGTCGATATTTCGTGAGCGATTATTATTCTTTTATATTTTTCGGAGTTACTAACCAAAGAGAGAGAGAGAGAGAGAGAGAGAGAGAAAATGCCTTTCAGAAGTTAAATTAATCGATAAATAATTCTCCAAAAAAATATAAAATAAAAAAATGAGTTGCAATTTTTTAATTTCGAAAGACCGAACGTTTAGATTAGATGAGAAAAATTATTTCGCGAATAAATTGACGTAGAAATATAAAAAATATGTGGTTTTCACATGAATAATATATAAAGCCAGACTGCTTTCCATAAGAATAGTCGTACGATTGTCGCGACGAGCGAGACTCAATTAACGGAAGGAGAGACTAATCGCACCGAACATTCAGACCGGGACGGAATTATCGTTATCGTCTTCTCGCTGGACACTGAATGCGCACCGAAACATTGTGAATACAACGAATAATTTGTATTTTAAAATTTTACGTTGAAAATCGTGCTTATATAAAAAGATCTAGATTATCAAATTAATTTTTTACACTCTGTATGCATATAATATTTCTATGTATATACATTCTTTTATAATATTAACAACTTTTTTGTAAATTATAATATTTATAATACTGAATACTGAAAATTTTTGAAAAAATTCTTCTCGATTATTGTTGGCTGAGATCTAAATATAGTTTAAAGATTTAAAAGATCATTATTTCGGAGAGCATTTTCGTTGCGACATTCGCATTTATAACAGACCAGCTGCAGGAGATGAATGTCTAATACTCTGATGACCAGGTGTTTACGCGGACATCTCTAACTACAGCTGCATCAACGGGTCATGCAAGCATGCGATAATAGCAACATATAAGGTCGATAAATACATTTTTTTCATGCTACCTATTATGATCACGCAAAACATAGCTTTATTGTCAGTGATAAATCTAGATATGTATATTCAACAAATATTCGCTAAAGTGGTATGATATAAGCAATAATACAGTATATGCTGGAGAAGAGATAATGAATAATATTATCGCGATAGCGCTTGAATATTGCAATATATACAACTATGAAAATCATCACGTAAAGTGCGACAAACCATGTATATATATCAAATAGAACGTGACTCTGCAAGACTATTGTGAAATTGTTTGTGCCAGAAAATTCTAAATAATATTTAAAAAAACTTTTTTTAGATACACTCGTCATAATAAGCAATATATGTATATAGATTAATGCTCTCTTACTTTTACGAAGATAATTTTTGTTTTTTATATTAATAAAGCGGCTTTTTGTAAATTTCTAAAAATTTTGCCGTTGTAAACTATATATTCTATCTATTTGTATTGAACGATCCGTTTTAAATATGTCGAATAGCCATAAGTAAATTCGTTGTTTGCAACAAAATTAACGTACGCCTTGTTAATCACGATTATAAACGTAAACCGTGACATGTGACGATAACGATACGATACCGGTTATCGAAACCATATTCGATAACATTAAAAGACGAATATATACTTGAAAAATTATGCGCGATTTAATTGTATTAGTGAGATAAGAGCTCTTATCATGATAAAACGCTATGGTTAATTCGTTAATTGCAATCTTTTCGAACATAACGCGAAAATATTATACTTGTACGTAACAAAATTTTTTAAGTTTCTCAAATGTACTTAATATTTTGATATTATTGTACTCTATAGTAGATAATTTTCTATTTCGTTCAATAAAAAATTAATAACACAATTCAACAAAAAAAATTAACTATTTTTCGTAATTTTTTTAACGCTAAATATTATTCTGGTTTCCATCGCGTTACAACTTTGAAAACTTTGTGGAATCATATTTAACGTAAAAAAAGTTATTTTTACTGAATTGCGTAATAATATTGATATCTCTCAATATGCATATATGTGTATGCATATATAATGTAATATGATAGACACATAAGTCATTTTGTCGTTTCCGAGAGTGAAACTGGATTTTAAAAAATGCTGAAAAGAAAAGGGAATTTAAACGTAATGGATTCCACGATTCTAGATGCAAAATATTAATACGCCGCGTCGATATTATAAACATGTGATATCGTTAACATAATGCACAGTCACGAAAAAAAAAGAAAATAAGATCACAGTGCAATGTCCATCTTGCATTTGCGAAATGGCACATATGTACTTCATATAAGCGTTCTCATTCTCTTGCGCGAAACGCACAAATCTAGATATATAAATAACTTTCCTATGCGCGTGACAATGCGATATACTTCGCGTCGAGAGGTCCTGAAGCATCAAAGATAAGAAAATATTAAAAAATATTAATGATGTCAACATGTTGAGCAGTAGTTCTAATGTTTTATTTTTAATGATATTCCTAATATAGATTTTTATTAAAATTAAGACTGAAATAAACTAATTAATTTTCTGATTTAAGATCAAATATTTTTTTATTTATTTTAATCGAAATAATTTCATTTTTATAATTTATACAAAACTTACATTATAATCTTTTTTATTATGAAAACTTCTCTATTTAGATATTAAAAAATTTATTTTAATTTTTTATTTAAAAATAAATATATAGCATCTATCATAAATAAATAAGTAAATTGCAAATGTGAGCATATGAAAAGAAAACAGATAAATACACTGCGTGATCAAAGAAGAGAATGACTTATACGTAAGATAAGTTTTAATACCCAGAATCATGTATCCAAAACTTAAACATAAACCCGACGTGTCACATGACACAGCGTATATTGATAAAAGAAATAATATATGGTATCTGTAAATTAGGTCTCGCCATACCTTGTTAAAGCACTGGGCAATTCGACCTTGACAGGTAGTCTTAACTTATGCATTTTTTACTTTATACGTACACGCACTACTATGTCATTTACAGTACTGTCCTCTCTTTCTCCGCTTCTCTCTCTTTCTTTTTTTTTATCTTTCTCCTATCTGTTTCGTGACCAGATGCGTGCACACACATACATACTTACACGTGCATAAAGAAGAAAGCACGCGTTTATAAACGGGGCTATGTGCGAAATGTAACGGGAAACATAACCAACAAAATGCGCATTCGAATACGTGCGCTTTCTTAAAAGAGTGAGAGAGAAAGAAGGAGAGAGTGAAGAGACTAAAGAGAGAAATAGACAGAAGAAAGAGAGCAATCGCGCGCGGAGCGTGATTTTTTTTCAGAGAAAGAGAGAGAAAGAGAGAGAAACGGGTGAGAGCCACAACACTAATCAAAACGAACACACGAACGAAACTAACCAACTATATAACGGAGGAGCGGGGGAGAGGGTTGGCAGTTCTAGTGAATGATTTTACATGGACACTGGACGGCAAACGACTCCTCTTCGGGCTCGCGTTCGTCGGGCACTCGGGACTAAACTCGCGAGACAAATTCATCGGTCACACGCGACGGCGAATGTACATATAAATACACACACGCATACACACGTAAATAAACGAACGCTCCGCTTAGTTCAGTTCCGTGACGATCACTCGGACGACGCCACCGGCGGCGATCCGTACACACTCACACGTCCGGACCGCCGTCGCACGCACTGACGACTGGTACGGCGTACCAGCTCGCGTACGTTCCCCCCACTCTCCCACCCTCGACTACGCATGCGCGTGAGACGTCTCAAAAGAGACGACACGAGCGCCACTAGTGGCGGCCACGAGAATTACCGCCCGACACTTGCCCGCGAAAATTCGAATTTATCGTCGCGCCAATCGTTCGAAAATGATTATAAATTATTTAAAATTCAGAAAACATAAATTAAAATTTCAAGATTATTAATGATACAAATAATTATATGATTCAAAAGTGTATTATTTAATTTTTGTTATTTATTTTATTTGTTTTTAACGTTTAAATAATTAATTAATTAATCAAATAAACGTAGATTATTTATTCTAGGATGAAATTTTAGTAACTTTTATATTGAAAGTATAATATTAAAAATGTATACATTAAAAAAATATATTTGTTTAAATATAAATTAAAATAAACTTTTAAGTATATAAGTTTTTATAATAAAAGTTATAAATAAACAATGTAAGTTTTGTATAAATTAAAAAAAGTAAACTATTTTGATTAAAATAGATAAAAAAAATATTTGATCTTAAATTACAAAATTAAAGTTTATTTCAATCCTAATTTTAAATGGAATCTATAAAAAATAAATGTATCATTAAAAATAAAACATTAGAAATGCTAGTCAATATGTTGACACCATTAATTCATATTTTTTTAATATTTTTCACAATACTAAAGAATCAATTAAAGACCGACAAATTGATTATCTCGCTTTTTTAGCAGACAAAAATGAAAAGGATAAAAATAATTAATTTACTAATTGTTAACATTTTTATGTCTCGTTACAGACAGTAAGAGACATTCGCGATATTATGAAGCACGAAAGTGCCTAATGAAAAAAATATATTATACATACTGAATAAGAGATGAACACGATGGAAAATGGTGGTACTTTATGGAATATTAGCGATGAAAATATTGCTTTATTCAAAGCGGATGAGGTACATTATCGATGCTGCTTAATACTGCTCGGAAATCACTTCGAAGCACAAATGCGGCCGCATGATATATGATCCATTCTTCGTGCGATTATCGGATAATGCGTAATGTAACTGTAATAATAAAATAATGCATAACATGATATATAACTGACAATAAGTTTTGCGATCTCAGATTTACAAATGAGAACAATAAGCAAGAAATAAAAAAACGTTGCGCTACAAAGTTTGCAATTGTTAAGCTTGCACTTGTGCAAATGTGTAAATGTTGCTATTAAATTTGCTATCTAAATCATTGTTTTTCTCCTTTTCATCGTGTGAACCTAAATTAATCTGTAAGAGTTTAATTAGATGAACTGACAATTTAGAGTTTTCACACGTGAAAAAATAAACATCTAATAAAATCAAATAATTTACCGAAATAAATTTAACTAATGGTAGAATGTCCTATATTAATAAACGACAGAAGAACAATTTCGGTCTTTCTGACATTAATGACATATTCATTTAATTACTGGTGTCGTTTGCACAATTAAAAATTGCTAATGCAAAGCGATGCTATATTAAAGAGCAGAAAGGAAGTATATGTATATGGAAAAGTACTTGTGGAAAAACAGATGATCGCTTACCTAAGCAACGCTTTCCTCCAGCAATAATCCGTCTCGATAACCAGCAGCTGCAATTTCATCATATATGTAGAGGTAGCCCAAGGCATAAAAACAAATATCCAATGTAAATTATAAAAGCTTCTCTCCCCGGCGAAAATCCACCTCCACCTCCTAACACTTTCCTCCTCGCAGATGGAAGCGCAATTCTATATGTTATTCAGGTCGCGATTAGTCGCGCGCGACCCAATTATCCTGGATTTGTATTATCGATCAATTCGAATAGAACACACTGAACAGATCGGAGCGCAGACGCTCTTCTCTCTCTCTCTCTTTTTCTCTTCTTGCTACTGAGAGGAAGGAAAAAAAGAAATGCGATACTAGAATGAATAAATCCCTCTGGGAAATTCACGGGATGAATCACACTAACAGCTCCTAAATGGATGCGTTACGGTGGTGGCCGTTTGTCCGCAGGGAAGGGAAGCGCGCGAGTGACGGAATCTCTTCAGTTGTGAGGGCGATATTTTCCGATCTTCGTAGCTTCTTCTCGCCGTTGCATTTCTCTCGTTGCTGCCGCTCTCTCACACCGAAACGCGGACGGTGACGAAAAAAAATAAAAGAAACGACGACGGAGCCTGCCTGTCTGGCTGCTTGCTTGCCCGCCCCGTGGCTGGCATCCGTGTTTCTTCGGATGCATCGCGTGACAGGAGGGCGCACGCGCCACCTCATGGATTCGCCACCCTCTGTCACGGACGAGCCTTACAAACCGGCTGGCCAGCTACGTTGGCTGACAATGACGTCACGCAATACGATTCATTCACGAATGTTTGACGGCCGCGCATAACTGACCCTGAAGACATTTGAGGTGCGCAGAAAGAAAACCTCTTCTTCAAAGTTGAATCATTCGTTTTCTCCGAGGATAAAGTACCTAAATGAAAGGAAAATCAAAGATTAGGAATTATCGTATTTCTTCGCCTACGCGAATAAGAATTATAAATATATAATATAATTATAAATGCATAAACTAGAGATTATATATATAATAATTAAATTCAGGTCAATTCAAATATATAGCGCTCACTAAAATTGATGGAAAGAGAAGAGATATCATTATGTATGTGAAAAATTCATATATTAGAACTAAAATAAAACTTCTGATATTATTTTCTGTATTCAAACTAATATTTGTTAAAATATTCAGCAAATGATATATATGTTAAAGACAATATTCTCGTACAGAGAAAATATAAATTAAAAAAACATTTGGAAAGTCGAAAGTATCCATGCATTAAAAATTATATTATTTAAGAAAGTTCAGTACATTTTATTCACTTAATTCAAAATTTTGATTCCATTGAATTTAATATAGCTCATATATTTAATATTCTGTATCTTTATAAAACATTAGAGAAGAAAAAAATATGACGAGTGACATTTTAGTTGCAAAGGCAAATATCACATAGTAGCATTATAAAAAGTCTATCTGCCCTCCTTCCGAAAGAATATTAGAATGAATAGTCGTTTTTTTTCATACACGAGATTAGAAGCATAAAATTCAAAAGATTATATATTACACTTTAAATATTAAATTTATAAAATTTATAAATAGGAAATTGTTTCTGTAAATTTTATTAATTTGAAAAAAATAATTTGAAATAAAATTATAAATGCAATTAAAAATGGATACGTGTATGTAAAAGTTTTGTAACAATATAATAATTTAGAATCATCCCCCCTCCCTATTAATTTATTATACATTTATATATTGTATCAATATACATTGCATACATATTCACATATATACAATCGCAAAAGTTACCTTTTATGATGTTATAATCAACTCTGTTTTTTATTCTTAAATGCAAAATTTAATGGATCAATTTTTTTCGTGGGCGATGCTTGACTTTTCATCTTTTTCGAGTATAAATTTCTATTATAGTTTATATCTCTGATATCTTTTAATTTTCGGTTTGGCACATGCTGGAATGCTTTGTCCCAATCTCCTGTGCATTTTATATCCAATAATATATTTATCATCTGATTAAGTGCAAGATATTTAGAACCAGAAGACCATTCGAGATATTTTTCTAATGGCAATTTTCCCGTGCGAATTCCATCCCTCTTGGCTTTTGCCAAGGATATAGGTGCTGGTTTACCCTAGAAAATTGATAAGAAATTTACTTAATAGATATAACTTACAGGATATGTAATATATATTTATATATGTATGTATCTCATTTATAAAGAACATTTTATATCAACTAACTCTGTCTACCATTGCACCTATGATATATATGGTGTCAGAATCATATTCAGTTATATCAGTTTTACAGTGTGGAGTAAGATACAATAATTGATCTTTCTGAAACAAATCTAAGTAAGATTGTGATGTCACAATCGCTGGAAACTCGGGATCCAATAAGGTAGGTATATTGCGATGAAAGCACTCCATAAGCAATCCTTCTTTGTTCAAATTACAAAAATAAAGACACAAAGGATCGACATGAGCACGATTCTCGGCAAAAGCCAGAGTCATTTGTCTAGCACAATTGTGGATTTCATAATAGTTCATATGACTCTCATAGCTACAATCAAACACAACTTTCGGTGCAAACATTATAGCTTGAATTAATTTAGCATTATTATATTGGTTCATAGTTTTTTGATATACAGCTCGAAACATTTTATTACTTGCATATTTTATTTCACTAGTATCTTTTGTTTGGTTAGCTTCTGCCTGTGCAGCGAGCAACTGAGCCTTCTTATTCACCTTTCTCATTTTAAAATTTTCCTTTATTACCTCATTGCACCACAAATAGTAAAGATATCTCCTGTACAATGTTAATAAAATAAATACATCTTAATCGAGATATTATTTAAAGACCTAATCAAAATTACTCTAATAAAAGTATTTTCTAAAGAGAAATATAAAGTACTTACATTCTTTGCCTCTTGCTCTGTTGTTTTAACAATATCCACCAATCATTTGGTCTAAGTTTTGTAGGAACTTTCAGACCATCATACTGCATTCTGCTTAATTCTAATTCTAACAATTGATAGCGTTTTTTGTACTCAGGATCCAATAAAAGATCATCAAGTTTCTGCTGCGCATAATCTTGCAATGCCTTTGTCTTCTTGTCTTGAACCACGCTCTGGCAATAAAATCGTTTGTACATCGTATTATTCCAAATACAAGTGCCTGTACAGCAATTGATCTTAGGTGATAAAATACTTTCATGGCTTGATTTTTGCATCAAAAGTTCCCAATGAATCTTCATCGAGGCTATCAGACATCTCCTAAGATTGTACATTCTACAAATATAAATTTTTGTACACAATTGTTATCTTCCTCTATTCTTTCTGAAATTTTAAGAAATTGAATTATTTCATTTTTAGTTAGTTAAAATTCGAGTTTTCTTCGTTGCATTCGAGTATCAATTTTTAATAATGCTAAGCATATCTATCAAATTAAAAGTTTATTAATTATATTACTTATTGCATTTTTATTTTCTGTAGTATACATACTAATGTTTTCAAATGTTTTCTATTGTAATGTTAAAAACCGTGAATATAATAAAAGTTTCTAACCTAGAAGACTAATATAACCTAAAAATCATGGCACAGTGTGATCATTTATATAAGCTTATAACTGACTAAACTACAAAGTGACGCCGACTATTATGTGGCGCTAAAAATGGCTAGGATATCTCGGCCGGTTTACTTCAAAACTTATCCGAAATATACATATGCAAATATTACGTATTATGAACAATATAGATTATATTATTTTATAATTATATTTTAGGGCAAGTTGAAGTTGGCCGGCGTCTATATTTCAATGCATATTTAAATCATCCGTGCATATACATTTCGATAAAGGCAAATTGGAAATAGAAACTGACGAATTTGTAACATCGATATTGACCATTTATTTCGCGAAGATCCATTATAGTACGCACATATATGCATAAACAGATGATGTATTCTTCGGGAAGAAATGTAATATAGCAATAGGATCGTCATACATACAAATAAAATTAAAATATAACACAGGTTACGGGATGTCTCGTCGTGATGAGGCTATAGGGAAACACTATTTGACCTCCAGGTGACGCTAGTAGCGGCACGTTACGCGTCACGTGCGGGTGAGTGGGAGAACAGCTGCGCATGTCAGTTCCCCCCCCCCCCAACATCCACCACTACGCAGCACGGTGAAGCGAGAGAAAAGGCGCATATTTCTCTCTCTCTTTCTCTGAAGATGTTTTCGAAAAATCGTTTTCTTATTAAGAATATGTGTGTCATCTACATGTGTGTGTAAAAATATTTTAATAATAATATATATATATATATATATATATATTTATAAATTGAAGAAAAAATCACGCGCGACTAAGCAGTAATTTTATCAAGTCGAAAAAAAGATCTTTCATTTTAGTTGTGTTCGGAAATATATTCATCGGATAGAAAAGCTCTCAAGTAGCCAATGAGAAAGAAGTCTTCGCTTCGTTCATTCTGATTGGTCGATCAAACGTAATTTGGATCTCCGATGATTTTTACATCTTCAAACATAACCATGTTGTGTAGTGCATTTATCTAATAAATATATGAATAGATTTTAGTTCGTTTGTACGAATCATTGGTATCAGATGACAGCGCAACGATCTAAGAAAAATACGTGGCAGTGTCCCTTCCTATCTCCTGCCAGATTTTTTGCAATCTGAAAAATTTTTCGAGATGACTTATTTTGATGTAATCTAACAAAAATAAATTTGTGAAGATTGGGAAGATGCGTCTAAAAATAATCTAATCATGGAGTATTTAGGCGAAATAGTTGCTCTCGGAATTGACACCGTCGTATTCGCTATTTGTTTAAAACAATATATCCACTACAAGAATTCGATTGATGCAGTTAAGGTAATGTCAAAATTATTCGATTTAAAATGTTTAACCACATTACAATTAAAATAGAAATACGTTAAAATATCTCTAAGCTAAACTGGTAGAAACTGTGTGTATTTTGCAGAGTGTCGAACTGTATGACGTTGGACCAGATCTGACAAATCTAATAGATAACAGTCCAAATAACAAAATAGATTATATTGCTATCAGAGGAATCGTGAAACCATTAGGAGAAGCATTGCAAAGTATTAATAAAAAAGATGTTACTGGAGTTATACAGAAGTTTAGAGTTAGTGAACATGTTATCGCTAGAACATCTACTGGTTTCTGGTAAGGCATACATTTATAAATGATCTTATTAATGATAGTGAATACGAATAATTTTGTTGATTCTGTTAGCATTACTTTCTTAATTGATCAATCCAACTGATTATAATATTATAGGTCTGCTCATGAACGAATAATTCAGAAAGTATATCGTGTGGTACCATTTGTTTTACAAAAAGGATGGTACTCTGTGGAAATTATAGATCCATTATCTGCTGATATCTTAGACTTGGATATAATTTCTGATCGTTTTGAACCTAGTGTACCTACATTTGTGGATCTTATATGGGGATTTTTCACAGGTAATAAGCTGAGATTGCTTATTTTTCTTATATAAAATTTTGAATTACATTATTTATAAAGTACCAAATTTTGTCAAAACTTACATTTTATAATCTTATTAATTATTAGGAGTGCGACAACGTGGCATACAGTCTACAGAAAAAATGTTACGTGAAAATTCAGTTATTACAGCAGTAGGTGAGCTTTCAAGATCACAAACTAAATCTGACATTCTTAATTTGCAATCTCCATTAAATGGATCGCCTTTTTATATAACAAGCATGTCAATCACCACTTTGATACGGAATTTAGATGATCGTAAGAAGTTATACAGGTATGTATAAATTTTTTAAAAATTTATATCTATTAATAAAATTAAATATGTAATTAAATGCATAACTTTCTGCATAAATATAGGATATTTTGTGTAATAAGTGGCACAATCGGATTATTTCTCGGAGGAATCATGGCAAGACGTTACTGGAAGAATAAACAGGAGCAAAGAATGGTAGAACAGTTACGACAATCGCTTGAGACATCTCGTCAAGAAAGACGTCAAAGAGTCCGAGATAGAGATCTCAGAGAAGATCAGATATGTGTGGTTTGCAATACAAATGCTCGCGAAATTATCCTGTTGCCTTGTGGCCATGTATGCATATGTGAAGATTGTTCAGCTAGCATCAATAATAACTGCCCCATTTGCAGAACAGAGATCACCCAAAGAGCAGCAGCTTATATAGTATAAATTTTGATATGTTTATAATATTTATAAAACAAATATTTCTATTGTAGTAAAAAAAATAATACAAAAGCAATAAGTGATAAAGCCAAAATGATATTGCTCTATTTGATTTTGATATTTGGCAATATGCAAGTTTTAATATCCAATGTTAATATATTTGAAAAATGTTTATACCACAAAAAAAGTAAAAATTGCTTTTGTTAGCGTCAATAAAAAAAATTATATATATATATATATATATATATATATATATACACACAATAATCTTTTATTTGAACCAAAATATCAGTAATGAAATATTTTTTCAATAATTGTGACGAAAGAGAAATAAAAAGTATTTTCTGTAAGAATATATATTGTACATTACCTTCTATATATTTTGATACATGAAAATCTCAAAAATCTATACTTTGCTGTCCATTTCTCTTATCTGTGTCCAACTCCATTATTTTCTTAACTTTATTAGATTTGCCAATACCGAGTTTCGGCAGTCCTCTATTCAAACCTTCCAACAAAACACATGCTTTGCATATTTCTTGACTTGAAACAAATCCACATCGAATACAATTCCTTCTTTCTGGCATCTTTACATTATCATTTGCTTGCAACTGCTCACCTGATATATAATATATAACAATATAATTATCTTTAGTTTACATAATAAAAATGCTACAATAAAATATAACGAAAAACTTTTACCAGAATGTATTATGTCTATAATGGATGAAGGTCTCATTTTTTCTAAATCCTTTAGAAAAGCTCGTGCATAACCTCTATAAGCATTTGGAGCATATATGCATTCTGTGGAGAAATATACTAGTTGCTTAAAATATGCATACATGACAATTTCTTTTTCATATGCATATTTCAGTGGTTTACAACGCATGATGGAATCTGCACCAGCCTGTATTAACATATTTACAAATCAGTTTTTAATTTATCAAAATTTTCTTTTGTATATATATGCAATGATGGTCTTACAGTGATTATAGATGTACATCTCTGCAATCGAGCAATATCTCCTCTTAAGATATTCATTAACACAGTTTCAGCGATATCATCTGCATTATGACCTGTTACAATGCAATCTACTTCCAAAATTGCAGCACCTCTATCTAGTGCTTGTCTTCGAAAAACACCACAAAATGTGCAATTGTTTTTACGACCAATCTAAAATACAATTATATATTTATCACAATGTGTGTTTAATTAGAACTTTTAAACTTATATTATTTGATATATTTTACTTCAGTAACTATAGAATCCATTGTCCATCCATATAATTCCTTGTATGATAAGATTTTAAGTGGAAGGCCATAATCATCTCTGTTCTGTGCCACAGTTTTCAAACTATCATCCCTATATCCTACACAATAATGCATTTTATAAAATATATTAAATTAAATATTTATGTCTATATGTGTGAATGTGTTTTATTACCAGTAATTCCTTCATCAATGGATAAAAGAAATAGATCTAATCCATATTTGTGCCTTTCATTCAGAGTCTTTAAAACATATGCAAGTACAGTAGAATCTTTTCCACCTGATGCTCCAATGGCAACTTTGTTACCAGGTTTGAACAGTTTACCATTGACAATTGTATCGTGAATCTCAGTCTCAAATGCCAAAAAAAAGCAATCTTTGCATAACGTATCACCAGTTTTTGGCCTCTAAAAGACACATTCAATTCCATTTAATAATAACAATTTATATAAATATTTTCAAGTAATAAAATTTTGTGAAAATTTTACCTTTAAAATAGCATCTTTCCCACACTTTGTAGAACAAGAAATAGGCATCTTGATTTCTCTTAATATAACTATCGATGATAAATTACAAAATCTTATTATATAATTGATTTGAGAAACTAGGTAAGATTATACAAAAATGTCTTTATATGTATCTTTGTTAATACAAATCTATAATCGAGGTTATGCATCCACGTTGTTATCTAATTTTTGCTAGAGTTTAATCCTCCTCGAAATAACTATTGTGCGATTAATACAGTTTTTTTATCACTTAAAAAAAAGAACACGTTTGCAACGACAAAGGGAAGTTTAATCCTCCGGCTTCTCGGGCGGGGGTCCGCAGGGTTGCAGCATCTTCTCCATGAGATTGAATCTGACTCGCGCCTTGGCTTCGTTCTCGGCGATCGCGAAGAAGTTGAGCAGATCGTAATGTCCCATGTACGAGCTGCAGGAGTCCCGGTGCTGATTCACAAGCCACTCGAACTTAGTCGTGTCCGCGTGTCCTGTGCCGATGTATTTAGACTGCAGATGCTCCAACTGACTGTGAATGTTGTAGCGTTCGCCCATTTTTCTAAACTAAGCCTCCTCGCGATTTCGCTATATCTCAATTACAATTAAAAGTATTTTTATAGGTTACGTTTGCCGCGAAAGGAACTCGTGCATGCGCAGCAACCCGATCGAAGAGTCTCGTTGTACCTGTCGTCTGTCATTCGAAAAAAAATAATAAAAATAAAAATATTATATATTATATTATATATATTATTTTATATTATATTATTTTATATTGTATTATTTTATATTATATTATTTTATATTATATTATTATATATTATTTTTATTATATTATTATAATAATAATAATAATTATTATTATTATTAATATTATTATTATTATTATTATTATTATTATTATTATTATTATATTATTTATAAATTATAAAAAGTCTCGATTGATTGAATAATATAATTCATAAATAATTTCATATGACACATTTCGCCAATTTTCTTATTCGATTATTCCTCTTTGGAAAGAAAATTGATACGTATCGAGAGACGATTGGTTGATCTCGATCAAGATTCGCCGTGTCATTGGTCGCTGAAAATTCCCTAGAAATTCCAGCAAGCCGATTGGCTCGTCGAATACTGAGCTGTCCAATCGAAGCGTCCTGCGAGGTTGCTCGCCCCTTTTCGATCGACCTATCGCATTCCACCGCTTTGCGACGCCACTGTCGCGCAGCTCGTTACGTCACGAAATGACGTGCCAAATGGTAAATGGCTTCCACTCGGTCGAGCTAGGATTTCACGATCTCGAGCCGAAAATCCAATCCAAAGAAAATACATGCGATATGATGCGATCGGCCGCCAGAATCATAAAAATATGATCGCCTGAGCGCCGTACGATCGCGATAGAGCTAAATCTCCGGCGAGAAACGCCTCGGTCGTCCGCGAATTATGTGCTGAAAGAAATTTGCTGCGCGCAGAGAGGAACTAGGAGAGGAAAAATTCGGGCAAGAGGCAAGCGACGAGAACGGGAACACGTCGGGGATCCGTTTCGTCGAAACCCCTGGTGCTGGATTTCGAGCCTGATGCGAGCAACAGCGAAGCTCGCCACGCAGACGTCGCAAGATCTATATCGCACGTGAGTACACGAATTTACGACCCCCGAATTATCTCCCATACACGTACCGTCCAACTTTCTTCTCCTCTCCCCCGGAAGAAGAAACTGGGCGAGTCCGTGTGCTTAGAGAGAGCAATGGCGGCCGCGCTGGCTCGCCCGAGAGATTCGTGACCACGCGTTTTGTCACTTCCTCTTAGTCCAGCGCTGATTTTCCCGCCTTGCCTTCCGCCGAACGATATTTTCTCGTCCTCGATCCGGATGGAATAAAGCGCGACCGCTCGCTCGCTCTCTCGCGCGCAGGATAATCGCGTCATCTCGCGATATCGCCCATATACATATAAATATATATATATACACATAATATATATGTCGATGTGTGCGTGAGCGAGCGCGGACGCGTGTGCGTCTTACGTGCATGAGGGATTGTTGAGGAGAGTGTATATATATCGTGAGTGTACATATTCATGACGATCGGCCTCGAGACTGTGTCGGAACACGTCGGAACGATACCGTCACTTCCGATTGTTGTTGAGTTTCCACCGATGCCAGGGTAAGTCAGACGGAACCTCGTGGCTCCTATATTTCCGTCCCCTTCCTCCGCCCGTGGAACCTCAAGATGATGACTGTTGAAAAACACAGTGAGATGTAAAGCCACCTGGAGTATTCTAGAATAAAATTGTTATCGCACATGTAGTTTCTATATATATTTTTGACCAATAAAAAGAAAATGCGTATATACGCCTTGAAATATTTGTGATTGAACTCAACCTGTACATATGTAGATATATGTATACATACATACACATGCATATCTCATGAATTAGTTAGTGATATCTTCTGCGACAAATGATAACTAATAACATGTATGTGAGATTTGTTATCTAAATTTATTTGTGTCTGCAACAGTTTGTTTTTATTATCACATTCATGTATTGAAAAGAAATGCAAAGTGCCATTTATGCGATTAATGGCTGCGTTGAACAGAAAAAGCTGCTTTACAACTGTTGTAAACTGTTGTAACTGTTGAATCTGATTAGTATACTCTTAGATTCAGCTAAGATCAAGAGCATACACCAATTGGATTCACAAATTTTACAACTGTTGCAAAGCTGCTTTTTCTGCTGAACATAGCCAATATATGTATCATAAATATTGATATCTGCCTTATTTTTAGTAGGTGACATGCCTAGCACTCGTGATATCGAACGGGCGGAACGTAATGGGAGATTTCGCTCGCGAAGAAGAGGCAGCACGAGCAGCGACGTGAACCGACACACCTTTGACGGTGCTGATAAGCGACACAGACGGCATGGCAAGAGCAAGAATTCCGGGAAGAAGAAGAAGAAACGTTCCCGCGACAAATCACTGGAGAATGTGCCTACTGTAGCTTCTTCAGTTGTCAAACCATTAGTTGAGTACTCCGACGTAAGCAGCGAGGATCTTTCTGAGCCGGAAGCCGGAGAGATACAATCGGAGGATAGTCGCGCCAATAGTTACACGGATGGGGAAGTACCTGAATCGCTTCTTCAGAGGCGATACTATGGCGGTAGCCCGGTACCTCGAGCCCTCGGTGCGTCACCCATCAGCCTGTCGCCGTCACCACCGGTTCATCGACACGCCATCGGTAGATGTTACTCGCCGAATGAGCAGCAGCAGCCAGCTACGATGCACGGTGCAACGACGCCGGAATACGAGGAGGAATCGAGACGATACGCCCGGCGAAAGGAGAAGAAGCACAAACGCGAGAAGAAGAAGAAGAGGAGTCTGAGCCCGTTGTCGAATTCGGGGAAAAAGAAGAAGAGAAAATCCAAGAGACATTCCGTCAGCGTGAGTCCGCACCACGCTGTCGGCGAGGACGTTCTGAGTCCGGATCGCGAGAAGCAATCGTCGACGGCCGGTCCCACAAATTGGTCGGAATCGCCGCCGTTGCCGTTGAAGGACAGCACGTCGCCGATCTCGCCGGCGACTCCGCAGGAGCACCGATGTCCCAGCGACGACGTGGACCTGGAGATGTCGAGGCAGACGTCGCGCAACGTGACGCCACCCTCTCTCCTGCAGACACGGCAAACGGAATCGCCGCACACGCCGCTGTTGCCTCCCCGCGCCACGACGCCGGAGAGCTTGAACAAGGTCATGTCCTCCATGCCGAAACACAGTCCCGATCGGCAGAAACGTAGTCCTAGTATTCACGTGATGCGACGTAGCAGCATGAGTCCGACGCCCATCGGTTCGAGTCGTAGAAGACCGCATAGTCCCAGTCCACCGTCGAGACGCAGGGATCATAGTCCGCCTCCGCGAAGAAGAGACTTCAGTCCCACTCCGGTGCTTCATAGACTCAGGCACAGTCCGAGTCCTACCGCGGTTAGACGACGAGAGTTTAGCCCGAGCCCCGTGGGCAGTCACAGGCGGAGAACGGATAGCGTCAGTTCTCCTAAGCGCAGAAGGCGAGACGAATCCGATCGACGCCACCGTCATCACGACAAGGATAGGCGGGACAAACGGAAATCGAGATCAACTAGGAGTCCTACTGGAAGCAGGTCTTAAAAAATTTTTTTTAAATTTATTCTTTGTTTTTCTTTATGTATATATTTATATGTATGTATCAAAGATGCATAAGTAAATTTCTTGTAATACATTCGGGCGTGACGACCCTGTTTCCATTTCAGATTACATCTGCCTTTGTCTCGATCGCGGTCTCGCAGTCCACAGGCAAGATGGCGAAAGCTATCTCGTTCAAGGTCGCGATCGCGCAGGAGGAGCCGCACTCCGAAGAAGTCGCGCTCACCCAGCAAATCTCACAAGTTGCTTAGAAAACACAAATCGAAAAGTCCGCGTCCTCGAATACCTTCTCCTTCCCCTCATAGATCGCGGGCCAGAAGTCCGTCGAGCATCACCGCCCGAAATCTTCGAGTACAGGCGAAGATTAGCGAGACTAGTCTGTTCGCAGAGCTCGTGAAGGATCGAAATATGAGGGAGCTGGCGTACAAGAAGTTACAGGCCGCGAAGGAGAAAGCTGTGAATCAGGATGAAGTGCAGATTATAGAGGGTACCGACGAGAGGGATGGCGGCAGCAACGTGTCCTCCGAGAATAAAACTTCCTCCACTGACAATAAGGACAGACCTATCAATCACAAGGAGCAACAAGCGAAGGCTCCCGAGAGCGCGGTCGACGTTGTCGACATTCCCGTCCCGACGACAAGCGACGATGGTGTTTTAGCGGGCAAAACACCGCCGTTGCCACCCATCGGTCAAACATCTGTCGCAGCTGTTGCATCCAATCCGACGTCCGGCGTGGTGGCAAATCCCCTTGTTCCTCACACGATTATACATACCTCGCCCAATACATCATCATTATCGTCATCGATGCCACCCAATAACTGTCCAATCACCATATCGCACAGCCCGAATTTTTCAGCTCCCGCTCCTGGTGTACAGCCGCCGCTACCGCCTCCACCACCACTGCCGCAATCCGTCGAAGCCGTGTCGACAGTCTTACCGCAAGTTCCTGCGCCCGTTGTGCCCATGTCGGTGCCGCCGATTCCACCGGCACCGACTTTACCCAACATGTCTGTCCCACCGCCACCGATTCCTGTTCCGGCGCCCACAATTATGTCCAAATTCAATCCGCCTAACAATCTTGTGCCACTGAAGTCGGTGGATCCTCCCAAACCTCCCATAGTAACGTTCACGACCAAAAGTCTGAAGAGATTACCAATGCCACCCGGCATCAATCAGAACGATCTGGAGAGCATAGATTCCCCGCCGAGTCGATCTCCAACTCCTCCCAGCAAAACGCAGTCCAAGTTTGCAACGGTATCGACGCCGAAGCCACCGCAAAAGAAGGGCATCAAGGATCTGCCGATGCCACCAGGTAAGTTTTTCTTTTTTTTTTTTAATTTTTATCACTTGTATATATTAATTTTAACTTATCATTGATCATGTGACTTCTGCAGTTGTACCTGGATCGGAAGACTTGAGTGGCGAGGACGATCCGAATGCGACGCCGCCACGTTTGAAGCTTGAACGAGTGGCGCCAAAACCCAAGCTGAAGAGACCGAAAATACTAAAGCGCAGAGGATCGCGAAATTGTCATGCTCCCATGTCAGCCTCTGGCGGCAAAGATTGGGGAGAACGATGCGTCGACGTGTTCGAGTTTATAACGCAAATCGGAGAAGGTACTTACGGACAGGTGTATAAGGCACGAGACAAACGAGCAGGAGTACTGGTAGCCTTGAAGAAGGTTCGCCTTGAGAACGAGAAAGAGGGCTTCCCCGTCACGGCGGTCAGAGAAATAAAAATTCTGCGACAACTGAATCACAAAAACATTGTTAATCTTAGAGAAATAGTCACCGATAAGCAAGATGCACTGGACTTTCGAAAGGTATCTTTTTAGCTGAAATAATGTGTAATTTCTCTAATAGGATTCCTATATTTATATATTTGTCGATATTTTTTTATTTATTAAAAATATTGTATATACAAAATGAAATATCAGTAATCAACATAATATATAATTATCACAATATCGATATTTTTCAATCAATGTCTAATAAACAAGAGTACAGAATATCTCTATCAACTTGTGTATCGTTCTTCATCTGTTTCAGGATAAAGGTTCTTTTTATTTAGTTTTCGAATACATGGATCATGATTTAATGGGCCTACTGGAATCCGGTATGGTGGATTTCAACGAGATGAATAACGCCAGTATCATGAAACAATTGCTGGATGGTTTGAATTATTGTCATAGCAAAAATTTTCTGCATCGAGATATTAAATGCTCGAATATATTGATGAATAATAAGTACGTGTGTGATTTTTAACGAATCTAAATAGATTTGTTTTACTGATAATTGTATATAATCGTATAATTTTAATTAGGGGCGAGGTTAAACTGGCCGACTTTGGTTTGGCACGATTATATAATGCGGAGGACAGACAGAGGCCATACACTAACAAGGTGATCACTCTATGGTACAGACCTCCCGAACTTTTGCTAGGGGAGGAACGTTACGGGCCCGCAATTGACGTGTGGAGTTGTGGGTGTATCTTGGGAGAATTATTCTCGAAGAAACCGTTGTTCCAGGTAAATATTGTACATATCTCGTAATCATCCATTAAGCTGAATAAAAGAAGAGAGGCTAAATGTTATTATCAATATTAATAATTAAATTCTTTATCGCAGGCCAATGTAGATATGATGCAGCTGGAGATGATTTCGAGGGTTTGTGGAACTCCAACTCCCGCTGTTTGGCCTTCTGTGATAAAATTACCGCACTGGCATACACTTAAGCCAAAAAAGCAGCATAGAAGACGTCTGAGGGAGGATTTCTCGTTTATGCCAGGGCCTGCCTTGGATCTCCTCGATAAGATGTTGGAATTAGATCCTGAGAAGCGAATAACGGCAGCCGACGCGCTCAAGAGCGCTTGGCTGAAGAATGTTCAGCCTGAACAGTATGTTATCCTTTGATTATATAAGTATGAACTGTTAATTGTTATAGTCGCGCGGCATTCAATATTGCAATTGATCAAGAATTAAAAAAAATTAGATATTCGGTTCAAAATTTTCCTATTCTAGACTATATATTCATCTCTTTTTATGAACTGAAATTTCTTTGCGCTACTCTTCCAATATATATTGTTACATGACTATGTGTGTAGAAAAAGAAAGAACAGAGCAGTAATAAATTTTCATTCTGCATACATATTATTAGAACAGAATGGAAATTGTAAAGACTCCAGAATAGAAGAAATTTAATTGCGCATACATGGCTCATAAAAATGAATATACTTTGCGCAAATCAAATATCAACTATTTAATAAAATTAAAAACTGTCGCCAGTAAGAGATATATTGATAAATATTTTATTACAAAAATTAAAATTAAGAAAAACTTGTAAAATTTGTATGTAAAGCATAATTGTGCGTGTGGGATATTTGATGTCGCGTTACTTAATCAAACAATCATTACATATTGGAAAATATTTTTCGCTCATTTCTATATTATAGGATATGCAGTCAATTAGCAGTCCATGCTCATATAGTCAAAAATATGTTACGATTTTGATCAATTTTCCGTTTTGCAAACTATATCTCTGTTAAAATCCTATTCGTAAAATGCATCACGCTTTCATAATATATTAGGATGCCAGCACCACAGCTTCCGACTTGGCAAGATTGTCATGAGCTCTGGAGTAAAAAGCGAAAACGCTTATTACGGGAACAGCAAGAGAGTGCTGCGGCGAAGATGCCTCTTCTTCCCTTCCCGAATAAAGGAGGTCCCCACAAGGACGATTTATCAGATGTCGGAGGGTAAGTAATACAGATAAAGAGAGATCTAATCTATGAGATTGCTGAGACACGTATATCCCAGCGCTGTTACTAGAAAACTAATTTGCTTAAACACGTAGACGGCTGTGTACGACGAATTGTGCTTGGCATTTATTTTCTTTAGCGAAAAAGTTGCATCGTCAAAACGAATCTTTCTTGAAAAGAAGGTGAAACGATGAAGGAAAGTAGTATATTGATATTTCTGTGTGTTCCTGGCGATCCTCGTTCGCATGCCGACCTTCCTTTCTTTTTTAATTCCTAATGAATCAACGAGTTAATTTTAGTTTCGTTCACAGTCGTTCGAAACGACGATGGCAGAACAACGGAAAATAGAGAAGC